>NW_027122579.1:0-592121 GCF_030686945.1 Centruroides vittatus
TTTAAAAACAAATTTTTTTTTTTACTCCTACAAGTTTTTATTCGGTAAACTAAAAGTTTATAGGAATAAAAAAGAATTACAAAACTCGGAAATTTCTTTAGATATGACTCACACCCCGTTCATATCTCCAGAAACCATAGTCCAATTCTCCTGAAAATTTCTAAAAGTTTTTCATCCAACACACAAATCTCCCCAAAATTTCACATATTTTCGACAAAAAGGCACAGGAGTTATTATGCTTCAATATAGATGAAAAGAAAATCCCCCCACACACATCCCATACATACAGAAAAAACCGTACAACTTTTTTTGCATTTTGTGATGTTTCAATGTCCCGAGTGAAAAAATTTAAAAATCTTGGAGGGAGTCATTTTTTGACCGATCGCCATACTTTTGCTCTGTTATATAACAACCGGGAAAATAAAATTAAATTAAATATAAAACTTCAGATGTATAAATGGACTCCTTATTACTAAAATCTATTCAAAGCTTGCAAAATTGTCGACTTTGTCAGATTTATATATTTGATTATTTTAAAATTTGTAATCTTCTATGCAGTGGCGTGCCGTGACATTTGACGATAGGGAAGCTGTGTTTCTGTAAGAAGCCGACTTACAGGGGCAATCAATTAATTGCGCGTCAGGGCCCGTTCGTATTCGTTTGTTCAATAAGCCAGTAAAAACCGTATACTTCTTTAAATGTATTTTTAATAGATTATCTGACGTACTTAATAAATAACAGAGGTAATTATATCGAAATTTCTTATTAGATTCAATAAATTCCCTACGCCCTCTAAATACCAATTCTCTTTTCGAGAAAAAACATATAACATCTATTAATTTAGATATACCTATTAATCGTAATTATCTCGTTATAATTTTCAATATTTATTTTGTATTGTCTACCATTGTTAAATTCTATTCTATTTTGATTTCCAAATTGCTTCAATTTTACGAAAGAATCGTCATTCGTCATAAATTTTATCGTCAAAATGTCGAAATTTTTTTGTTGACGTATTTATATTTAATTTAGGCATTGGTCTTTCTCTTTTAATAATGTTTTCTTTTTCATTATACGGTCTCAAGCCAAAACTTTTTTAAAATAAATTTTTGAATCACTAGCCACGATATAAGGGCTAAAATTAAAATTATAAAAAAACTTACTTGGTAAAACAAAATGTGTGATGAATATACATACCTAGTACAAAAAATTCTTCAATTGTACGAATATACTTTTAAAGAAACTTATAATTAAATATAACTTTGTGAAGAAACGTACATAAAAATAACAAAATATTCTTTACTTTTTAAATCTTAAAACAGTCCACTTAGTGAAATAGCTCCCTACGAGTGGCTAATGAATAAAATCAAAGACGGTCCAGGTAGGTGTGTGCGTGCCAAATCCCGAGGGTGCCGATACCGGTCAATGTCAAATGCCTCTTTTGTCGCATCACTAGTATATCTCAAAGGATGCGACAGGGCTGTTGTAAATTTTAAACGTTTCTCACCATAGCTGTAAAAATCTAAATATGTTAAACTTAACAGATTGTCCGTCGTTCGTTTTCTAACTAATTCGTTTTAGGGCCAAGTGTCCACGAAAATTTCCAAAATTTACAACTTTTCGGTCACTCTCATTGAACTGGAAAAATTTCTGTCTTTATTACATCTAATATTATGAAGAGATCAGTCCCCACTGTACTCGGCAAGAGATTGGTTCGGTTAAGCTTCTGTTTAAGTAAAATTTCGGCTCTTTCATCGGGGTTTTACTTATGTTTCTAATTCCCTAATCGCTTAATTATTTAACTACTTCTTAAATAGAAATAAGTCGAAACCGGTTACTTTGTACTTGAATATCTCTAGTCTTGGGAAAGAAGTGGAAAGAAATTTTTATGACAACCGATACATAAATCGTAAATTTAAAGAAAATAAATTTTAGAGCTTTTTTGTACCATTGTACAGTACGTCTCATTCATTAAATTTGGTTGTAAATGATGCTGCCAAAGTAACAGTTAATTTTTTAACACTGTACTAGAATTGTACACGTTTTTTCTGCATCCCCTTACAGATGGGACATACTAAATCGTAATATCACCGGTTTAGCATTGAAATCCGTAAGTAATATAAGATGGGAAAGCGGAATAAACGCAGAATAAATATATCAAATATTTTAATGGATTTTTTTTAAACTCCTGTCAACTATACAGAACTATCATAAAAACAAGCCAGTAAACTCCTATCGGTTGGGTTAAGTTATAAATCTAGTCTAGGGTGGGCAACCTTTTTTATAACGTGGGCCAGAATAAATTTTACGTTATTTCCGCGGGCTGTAGTAGTTAATTGACGCCTTCTTGTGACTCGTAATTTTTTTAGTCTGCAAATATGAAATAAATAAATAAAAAGTTAATTACTACATTTATTTCTCTTATCGTTTTCGAAAATTACAAAGAATTGGAAAAATAACTATTAATTAGTTATTTTTCCAATTTAATAATCTATTAAAGATCTCGCGGGCCGGATAGAAACTTTTCGCGAGCCGTAGCTGGCCCGCGGGCCGGGGGTTGCCCGCCGTTGATCTAGTCTACTCATGATTCACATAATCGGGCGAGGGCGGCCGAATATCTAGCAGGCAGCGGCTAACAGCCCACAACCAGTCCGGGATATAAAATTAGAAGCTTTATGTGTGAAGCATCCACCAGCTAAACCGGGTGACGTTGGTGCTCTGTGAAGCGCATGCGCCAATGCCTATAATCTGGCTGCTTGGAAGTTGACGGGTAGAAGGCTAACAGCTCAGAACCGGTCCGGGATATAAAGTTAGATGCTTTATGTGTGAAGCATCCACCAGCTAAACCGGGTGACGTTAATGCTCTGTAAACCGCATGTGCCAATGCCTATATAATCTGGCTGATTGGAAACACCTGGTTTCAACATTCCTTCCGCCACTAAATTATTCGAATATAAAATAGCAACCTTATTGTTTTATTCACATGTAGTATAGAAATTTGTAAAAGATACATAATGCAGTTATAATAAAATATTAATTTTAGTTAATGGAAAGCACGTTAAAATATGAAAATTTATATTTTATAAAATACAAGGGAAGGTCATTGGAAGGTGGAATCGGCGCTTCCATCGCTTCCAATGACGGCACGCCACTGCTTCTATGTTAAGTATACGTTGAAATTATTCATTAGCTGCATTCATATAAACTTTATTCAAATTACTTCGACGCTTTCGAAAATGTGTAATTAGAGTTACATTAATATCAGCTGTTGACATTGACGCTAAAGACAATATAACAAGAAAATAATAAACTATAGCCTAAAGAAATGCAATAAATTCCAATGAACACTTTTTCTCAACTCCACTATTAACCTAAATATGATATTAAAATCTGTTATATCCGTATACATTAATATTTATCATCATATCAATTCGCGTTTTTAAGATCTGTTTAAATCTAATAATGTGAGGAAATAAAGCGTTCACTACTTTAATTTTCTAGAAAATCACGAACCCACTTGCAGTCTTTGAAAATACTTAAAATTCATTATCTTTGAAAATTTTGATAAAATGAATATCTCTACAACTCAAAGCCATTAGTGATAAACATTTATGAATACTCGTACCTTAAAAAGCTGTATACAAAATCAAAAATTTATTCAAATACATTAATTTATAATCAGCATAAGAATCTGAAAGAAATAATATTTTAAACAAATCTCGACAGTAATAAAAATTTTACAAAACATTCGCTTATTTAGATCACGATAGATTTTTAATGATAAATTTATAGATTAAGGTTAGACATTTTAAAATCAGTAGAATCAAATGAACTTTAGTCAAAACGAAAAATTCAGCAACGAATTGCATAACTTTTCTGGCAAAGTTAAAATTGTGTGTGGCTCCATCTGTTACGAGATATTTTACAATTTTTTATATATTATTAATTATTATAAACAGGCAAACATCTTAATTTTGTAGTAGTGATGAGTTTTATAAAAATTGTAAATGCTAATAACGAGTAAAATCTTCATTATGTCTGACCCACTGCCCACTGGAGATGTGGCATATGACCCCTCTATCTCCCCTCATAGACTTTAACCACCAAAATTAAATAGTGTCAGTGTCCCTTACATACAAGTAATTTCGTTTCTTTATCTTTATCCAATTTTGAGATATTAAACGAAATACACGCAACAGACATACACACAATCATGGAATACTTCCTTTTGATTTTTATGGGTACAGGAGTGTCTCAAAATGTCAAGATTTGCAAAAAAAAAAAAAATCCGGAGGGTGGAATTTTACAGGTTTTCCAATACTTTCCAGTGTTATATTGTGTATACATAACAAGCAGGAAAAGTAAAATGAAAGATTCAAGCGATTCAGCTATTGAAATTTGCAATATTTAAAACTTTTTTCAGGTTTGTTTTCTTAATATTTATACATCTGTACATTAATGATACACGCAATACTTCCTAGAAAAGTATAAATTTCTATTTTTAAAAATAATTCGTATAAATTAGTAAACTTTCCTAATGTTGTAATAAAAAATTTTATGGACAGATATTTAAATCTCAATAGCAACCAATTAATTAATTAATGTTTATAATTAACATTTAATTACCGTATCGATTGAGAGCAAAACGAATTAATCAGCTAAGTAAATGAAAATCTTCCAAATCAATAAACTAAAGTGCTTATATATATAGATCTAATTCTGTCTCTATTCATGTCTGACATTTATTTGAAGTATTACAAATTATATAGCCTAATATACATTACAGTGAAACCTGTCTGAAACGGGACCTGAATAAAACGGAAAAAAATCCATTACTGTAGGTTTTAATAAGGTTTAGAAACATAACCGTTGGACGAAAGCTTATAAATGAACTTTTATTATTATTTTTTTTCCTTGTTAAGTTTAGTGCAAACTTGTGAAAAGTAGAAACGGCACCAAGGAGAAATACTGAATTGAAATTGATCCAGATTATAAGAATCAGTGTCATTCTAAACAACGTTACCCCAAGTTTTTAAAAAAATTTAATAGAGTACACGGAGAAAAGCAATTGCAAGAAACAATAAAGAACAGTTTCATGCAAATTTTGTTAAATTCGAAAAGTTTTTCAATATCAATTTTTATTCATAATGAACAGAGATTTCAAGTGTAAAATCAAAGCTTAAAAAAACAAATTTTACCAAATTTTATTTATATTTTTTCAATACAAATCAATAAAACTACTCTAACGACACAAAAATTTAACAAAGACGTAACGAAGAACCTGAATTTTAGATTTAAAAACGTCAGTAATGTATAACACGATTTTTTTCAAATACAGGCCTGTATCTCTAATTTAGATCAATAGCGAATAAACGATTATTTCTTCCAATCAATATAAGATCAAGAATAGACAAATTATAATCTTCAGATTAAAATCTCGTTCTGTACAACCATATATTTTTTACGCTTATCCTCCAGATTAACGAGTTTTTTTTTTAACCGTGGATCGATAAAAGCTAATTTGTAACAACTTATTTTTCCTTTTAAGTGTATACAGTAAAACCTGTCCAAAACGGAAAAGATTCTTCGGAACGGGGCGATTTTTTATGTTAAAAAAAAGTTTTTCCTGTTCCTGTCCCTTCTTCCTGAACCTGTTCAAACGGAAACCTGCTAAACTGAAAAAATATATGATACCGTGCGATTCCGGTTAACACAGATTTTACTATATTTTTATGTGTTTATTTATTCTATTGTCTAAAGGATAATCATTTTAAAAAATCAAATTGGAAGCTTAGGCTAATAGAAGACAGACGTTTGTTAATGTAACGATAACAACAATACGTTTAACCATAAGATAACCGTAGAAATACAGTAAAACCTGTGTAAACCGAAACCTCGCGGTACCGAATATTCTTTCCGGTTAGGCAGGTTTCCGTTTTATTCAGGAATAGGTTTCACTAATATTGAAGATTACTTCATGGTCTGAAATTTATATAAACATAGAACATGACTCTAATCTTCGGTATATTCGCAATACACAAATCCAGAAAATAATTTTTAAAGTATAAATATATCAGAAATTTTTTAAAATCTTTAAAATATTCGTTCTAATAATAATAATCACCTTTAAAAAAAACCTTTAAATCAAAGTTTATCTTTGAATACAATGAGAAGAATTTCGAGAGACTGTGAAAAGC
Organism: Centruroides vittatus; assembly: GCF_030686945.1. Taxonomy (NCBI): domain Eukaryota; kingdom Metazoa; phylum Arthropoda; class Arachnida; order Scorpiones; family Buthidae; genus Centruroides; species Centruroides vittatus. The sequence continues at coordinate 6,198 of NW_027122579.1, forward strand.
AATGTGAAAATAAACTGTAAAAGATCTATTTTTACTTTCAAATGGATATAGAATCTGATTGTGAATAAAGCACCAGACTTAACTGTAACTAGGGCATGACATATATGGCATTGACCACAAAAACTATAAAAAAAGAAAGTAATTTAAATACCTCCGAAGAGTAAAATCGAATAAAATAATTTTATGAAATTATTAACGTTAATTAGACTGAAACTAAGTAGACTGAGATCATGCATTATTCATTTATAATCCATTAATGATCATAAAAAATTCAATTATTATTATTAATTTAAATCATAGTTTTATTAACTCGATTAAGTTTTTTCTTTATATAGGTTATATCAGGGTGGCCAACAAGTCGATCGCGATCGACCGGTCGATCGCTAGTGATGTCTTGACTTAATGTATTATATTTGTAACCGAACGCAACTGTGTGCATGCAGTTATGACTCGACTCACAAGCAGTGAGTGCGCTTCGTACCGAAACAGTATATAAACATAGTATGTATTTCACACTTCCCCCTCCCCACTTAGACTATGCCTATGACAACAAGTCGATCGCGACACATTTTTAAGATAAAAAGTAGATCTTATGTGCACAAAAGTTGGCCACCCCTGGGTTATATAAAGCTTACAGTTTATCTTATCAAGAATATTTAGGTAATATTTGATAAAGAAGTCTACGAAAATTTGTCACGGTCAGACATTGCGTTTCTAGTTGTTTACGACATACTGGATATAGAAAATATTAATTTCGAGGGAATAAAAAATAACAATAAATTACTAACAAGGTCAATAGAACAACTCTATTTACAACATTTTAAAAGGATAAACAAAAACTTATAGCAAATAAATCATCTAAGAATAATTTCAGTAATTAAATCATTTGAGAATGACGACTTCAAAATCTAAAAAAACAATATTATTCAAGTATCAGAACACGAGTCAACTAATTTTTTGTTTTTAATTTTATTGTAAATACAATAAAACCTGTGTAAACCAGAATCGCACAGTACTGAATACTTTTTACCTGTTTGGCAGGCTTCCGTTTTATCCGGGTTCTGTTTTAAACAGGTTTTACTATATGTATATATATATATATCATTTAAAATTAATTTACGAATCTTATATTCTTTCAATTTTTCCTCGCGTAGATCAAGCAATTTGTATTAAATCTAAGATTTGACATCTAAAGATTAAACTAAGGAATTCTATCAAAATAATCTGTGGATTTTTTAATGTCAATAAAATTAGTATATCGTTTATATATATAATTAGAAAATGTTTATAAGAAAAGTCGTCCGAGCACTTAATATACAATATATTACTGTTGTTGATTACAAGAGAAAACAGTAAACAAAGAATCTTAACAGCTCTGCATTTCATCATTAAAAAAAACAATTTAATAAGGGATTTAAAACTGAATTTCGTAACTACTCATTCTTAAACTTCTAATTTATTTTCATATCCACAAATTAGATATAGGAATCATGACGAAACTATAATCTGGCGAATCTAATAAATATAATCTCCGTAGATTCTAATTAGTTATTGCCATACAATACAATCGAGCTGGTTTCGTATATAACAATCGATGCAATACTCACGAAAATAGAAAAAATCTATTGCAAAATATCTACGAACACAAAAAAAATCAGCTGATTTTTTAAATCATAATGTACATGTTCTAATAAAAATCAATGAGATAATGAAAAAAGTTATTCAGTTCATTATTAATATTACAGCAGTCCTATACACAATTTCATGCAATAATATGTTTTGTTAGAATTATGCTTGATAGAAAAACTTAAATAATTTACATTAAATAAATATATCAATTGTTTAATCAATACTTTTTATCCAAACGAACGTCCAATCAAATACTGGAGAAACTTTTTAATTACTTGTTAAAAGAATAGCTGAGTAAGTTATGCATTTAATTTATTTGTTGAAATTAAACATGTTAACAGCATAATAGAGAAGCATAAAAACTATTTTCTATTTATCTATAATCTACGAAGTAACAAAGCAGAATAGTTTAAACTGAATTATGTTTAAAACTTTTTGATACGTTCAACTATTCCAAAGCAATTAAAATTGATGATTTAAAAAACAATTTATTTTTCAATATTAACTATAATTTCTGTTATTTAATTTTACATTTATTTACATTTATATTTATCCACGCATCTAAGATAATAAATGGATTTTCTTTCCTCCTAATTTTACATTGCATAATAATTTTTAAAATAAGAAACAAAAAATAAATTGTATAACCAACTCGAAAATAACTTGTATATTGATTACTAAACGATCATAAAAATACTTTCACGCATTGATACGAAGTAAATAAAACTCGAGGAAGAACTATATTTTGATTACATTTATATAATGTGAATTATTACACTTCTCCATAATAAAATATATTCTAATGCGACATATTCATTATAAATGTGTGGCATTCATGCGATGCAACCGAAAGTAAACTAAAGACATATACTTTGACCCATTAAAATAATAATTAAAAAAAACAAGCCTGTTGTCGTCTAATTATTTTAAAATTCAAATATTGTGAATGAAATAAATGCAATCCAATTGAATGTATTATGAAGTATATGAGAAAGAGAAACATTAATAACTTGTTTTTATACGAATTAGCCTACTCAGAAAATCGATAAATTTCATCGAAGAATATGATAAAGTTTCGGTATTTAAATCATTTCTGTTAAAAAAAAATTTTATTGCATATACTTATCTACTGTTTAAATATAAATTTCATTAATCATAGCTATCAGTCCATTTAAAAGAATAGAGCGAATACAATCTTTTATTAAAGCATTACTATTACTATCAGTTGTAATGCTGTTGCATTTAAATGCAATAGCATTACAGAGCAAATTCTACTGCATTTAAAAGATAGTATTCGCTCTATTCTTTTAAATGGACTGCACTTTCTTTTTGTTAATATGACATACTAAAAAGTCTTACACTGAAAAAAGTCATTTTATATCAAATGTTTTATGAAAATGTGTAAAAAAAAATAATAATAGAAAAAATAAAAAAGAAATTAGCGAGTTCAAGAAAAAAATGGCAATTAGCGAGTTCATTTTGTGAATGTGTAGCATTTTTACTCAATACTTCGATTTAAAAAACCAAACACTGATTTTCATTGTATCCGTCTGTTAGATGTTTCTCTCAGTCTTTATATGGCTTATCTCTAAATTAAACGGAAGCTTCGAATTTTCAGAATACATTCTAACTTTAAAGACAAAACTTTAAAAATTTTTCTGTAAACAAACTGTTTCGAAGTGACGACTGTTTGAATTCTTCATATTAACATAAATCCAAAAATTTAAATACGTAATTTGTACAAAAATTTCTGTCCTTTCCCAACAGGTTCTTAATTTTTAAAAATTTTCAGCTTTCGTGAAACCATCATCAGAATATAACGAATAGAATATAAATCGAATGCCCACATAAAATTTAAATTAAGTATGAAAATTAAATTGCATACATTAAATTGCATACATTGCAACAGTTAAAAGAAAATTAATTAATAAGCAAAAATACAATTACAAAACAGAATAAAATAATGTAAGATACTTTATGTACTTAAAATATTCTATTTTATTATTTACATAAATTAAGAATTCACTTTATAATAATACTCAAACACCAAAACACTTGCTGAGCTTACTGCTATCTTTAATTTCTAACGTTTTCAACCTAATTTTTATAGGTCATCTTCAGGAAAAATTTATTACATTTCCACATTCGAATATAAAGCTTTCGAATGCTCGCGACATTTAAAACTTTTCGAATCTTTAAAAATTTTAACGGTTTAAATAATAAAGAATTAAACATTAAACCAACTACAAACACATTAAAAACACATTACTAATCAACAAACATAAAATAAATAAATAAATAAATATTGTATCAAAAGTAGATTAAACTAGTTAAAGCTGCTCATCCCATTTTACGTTCGCTCCTTCCGACAAGCGGAAAAAGCGAACTGTCGGAAGGAGCGAACGTAAAATGGGATGAAGCACGAATTGTAAGCGTCCGCCGTCCAACGTGCTACTCCGCGATGTGAACAACGTTAAGCAATGGCGGCTCCCACCGTGCACAGTCGGTAAGTAATCCGATGAGTTTTCGCTTATAGCTCTTAATATACGCTTCGCCCCCAAAAATTTCTATGTGTTTAGGACACGTCTACTAGAGAGGTGTCTTAAGAGAGAAAAATTAGAAAAAAATGCCCCATTCAGTACTTCTAGACATTTCGAATCCGACCATCGAACGGTGCGCCGAGATGTCTTCTGGGACCGATTCTCCAAGTAATATTAAATAAATTCTTACGTCTAGGGTCAATATGGACTAAGACTTACCTGAAAAATCTTTAATCTTCTCTGCAAAAGTCTTCAAACAGCAAAAAAAAGCAACGCAATCCAAGAGCACAACGAAAGCACGTCCGACCACAACAAGAAACACAATCGAACTTCGAATCGTCGTGCGTGACGAATTTCGGACAAACGTTAAAAGATGTTCGAATTACGTAAAAATAAGAATTAAAAATAATCAATTTTATTTTTTTTTAAATTAATTTTTAATGTTTTTTCTTTTTTAAATTTTGCTTCGATCATTTTCTTGTGTTCGGAATTTGATAAATAAATTATTTTCTGCATTTACGTGGACAGAATGTCCACCGTGGACAGGTAAAAGACGATCGTTTTAAATTCTACGTTTTGAGGCTTGATTATCTCCGAAAATTGCCCGAAATTCGTTTGATAAATATCTTTTTCGTCCATTTTCGGCCATCGGATGAAATAAATCAAATTCTTAGGATTTCGATTTATTTCGCCCAATATTATTTCGCTTTACGCCGTTTACGGAAAGATTCATCGGTCGCCGTCGGGGTTGCGGGTTTCACGTATTAGTGCGAGCTAATATTAAAAATACCGAAAAACCTATATAATAGGCCTGAACTAAAATGAAGTTGGAGACAAAGGGGAAACCGTCACGGAGGAAAACAGACTGAGCCGGGGGAGAAGCCACCATTCTTTCTCCTTGAATTTTTGGCTTTTTAAATAAATTTATTAATTCTTGCTGTGTTCATTAAGATAATTAAAGGGGCAGGATTAACTATATACAGGGTTCCTACTGAAATTTCTGTTTTAAATTTTATAACATTCCCTGACCAACTTTGTACAACTTCTCCGGCAGTACATCACATTGACAAAATGAAACAGCATACGACTTACTATCCAAATATGGTATTACTTCTATAACCTTTTAGTCAGTTATTTTTTAATTAACAGTTACATAATTTATATAATTGCTGAATAATTAAAATTAAAATAAAATATTTTATTATTAAATTAATCCACAACCATAAATCTATGTGGCTTTGAAAAAAGATAAAAAGCCATTATTTATTGATCACTTGCAGTGGCGTAGCGAAGAGGGTGTATCATGCACCGGGTGGCACTCGCAGAGGGGCGCCCAAATGGTCTCCAAGACAAACTGTGTGTGTTTCTGGAGAGGAGAGGGGGCTCCAATAAAGTATCGTGCCTCGGGCGCCAGTTATGTTCGCTACGCCACTGATCCCTTGTATATAGGTTAACTACACTCGTTTATAGGTACAGTAGAACCCCTCTAATCCGTCACCTTTGGGACTGGGGGTATGGCCGGAACGCAAAAATGGTCGGATTATCCGAATAAAGTAAAATAACAATTTTTCGACTTAAGAATGACTGTATTGTTCTCTACAGTAAACATTGCAATGAATCGCACGAAAGCTGTTATTATTAATGAGAAAGAGCAATACTGTATGTATTTACTAAATGCGGTACTGTACACTGTAACGAACACAGAAGGCGACGGGGGGTGAGTCACCGACGAGTCGGGACAAGTTTTTCGACTCTGACCACAGTCGGATTAAACGGAGCGACAGCTAGCCGAGGGCGAACTACAGAGGGGTTCTACTGTACTGGTATACAGGGCCGGATTTAACAATCAGAGGCCCGTGGGCACAAATACAGTGGGGGCTCCCTTAAGAGTAGGCGAATTTGATAATTTAGAAGATTTACTCAAAATCCTGTACTTTCAACTAGATTTCAACTAGAAAGTTATAAATTTCATTTAAAAATAAGGTTATTGTAAACATACATATATTTTATTGTGTAAAACTAATTATTTTAATTTAATTGAAAAACATCTATATAAAATTTTTTCCCCGAAATTTTCCGATATGTTTCATAGAATTTTTCCTCCGGGTTTGGTTTTCTCTGCCTGTGGCCCTCATGATTAGGTCACACTAGGCTGTCGCGGTAATAGGAAAAAAAAACAATATGTTTACACATAGTTTTGTGGGGGCCCTGGGCACTAGCCCCAAATGCCCTTATGTAAATCCGGCCCTGCTGGTAGACTCACAACAACCTTTAACCCCACATATACACTAACATCCATACATAGGAAATTACACCTAAATTATTTTGCATTTTTCGACGTTTCAATTATCATAAGTCCAAAAATTATAAAACTTGCGGAGGTCATTTTTTGCCCGATCGCCATACTTTTCCTCTGTTATACATATCAGCCAGAAAAGTAAAAATCTGAGACGCCGGACTGAGTTTGAATTTCTCACCAAAATTTGCTCAAAAATTTTTGAGAATTAAATACACACAACAAAATCCCGAGAGAGACATAAAATATTTTCGTTTAAGTTTACATGACATAGGAAATGGTATGAACGATTGGAGTTCTAACATCAACCAGCCAATTGGAATAGGGGAATTTGGCATCGAATTAAAATGTGATGGGCCTGAGTTCGACTCAAAATACACCTGTAAACAGATACTGTGTGAGACCAATCAGAAAATTGTAGACTGGAAATTAAGACCAATCGGGATATCAAAAGACAGAAAAGTTAAAAACTCGTGTCTCAAGAACAGGACATTTCTGTTCCTTGATTTATTTTTAGAGGTTTCCTTTCACAAGTTCTCCTTCTTTCCTACTTCATAGTTGCAAAGGCACCGCTGTCTTCTCTTTGGATTTACCGCGAGCAGTTTCAACGTAATAGTGAATACGATTAAAATATTAATATTTTTGCTAGTAAATTCAAAAATTCGTATAGTAAATCCCGACAGTAATACAAAACTATTAATTAGTGCATTTTATTTACATATTTTTAACGCCAACATTCTAATTTTTAAATAACTAGAATTCTTCCATAATTCAATTTTTTTTTGTAGTCCCGTTAACTTCAAATTATCTGATACAAATTATACTGTACTTATAACTTTCATCTTTTTAGGGTTAAATATATGATATATATGATAAAATAATTGTGTACAGTACAGTACATTATAGACTCTCACAATGTTCAAAAGATATGCACTGAAAAAAGCGACTACACAGAACTCACCAAGGAAATAAAGCATGGATAGGATGCTTATTGTACAGTACCTGTTCTCTCTTCTACAGGTGTCATCAGGGCCGGATTTACATAAGGACATTTGGGGCCTGTGCCCAGGGCCCCCACAAAATAGGGGCCCCCACAAAACTAAAAAAAAAATTATGTTTAAACATAATTTTTTTCTATTACCGCGACAGCCTAGTGTGGCCTAATCATGAGGGCAACAGGCAGAGAAAACCAAACCCGGGAAAAAACCTATGAAACATCGGAAAATTTCTGGAAAAAATTTCACATAGGTATTTTTCGATTAAATTAAAATAATTAGTTTTACACAATAAAATATATGTGTGTTCACAATAACCGTATTTTTAAATGAAATTTACAACTTCCTAGTTGAAATCTAATTGAAAGTACAGTATTTTGTGTAAATTTTCTAAATCATCAAATTTGCCTACTCTTAAAGGGGGGACCCCCACCGAATTTGTGCCCAGGGCCCCTGGATTGGTAAATCCGGCCCTGGGTGTCATACCACACACACTACAGAAAGCTACTATATTGAATACATGTCATATTGTTAGAAAGTTCCTGAATACAGACCCACACTTATTTAATTTTTGTCTTGTTTTGATTGCTATGTCTTGATTCTGGTCCAGCATAGTACACAACAGTGGCGTGCCGTGACATTTGACGATAGGGAAGGTGTGTTTCTGTAAGAAGCCGACTTCCAGGGGCAATCAGTTAATTGCGCGTCAGTAACGGTCTAAGGTCCATTCGTACATGGGTGGTGGCTGTAGAGACAAAGACGACACGTATCTGACAAAATCGTTTATTTTAACATAAAATAAACATACACTATGTACAAAATAGTTTGCTTTAGGACAATCAGTCGTTCGGACGTCCCGAGCGTCGATGTGGTTCTCCGATGGTGGATCGAAGGTGGCCCCGGGACAGTGGCGTTGACAAGTCTGTAAGGCACGGGGAGACTTCGTCTGTTGGAGTCGGGGACACGGTCTAAGTCCGAAGTGGCACGGGTTACAGGTTGGCATAATAGACGAGAATTTTTTTTTCTTTCTTTTTGCGCGTTGACACGCGGCGTTTTGGTTATTCGGAACGTTAACCGAGTGCCAGGTGTCCTCGATTGTCGGAGATTATATTAATCTCCGTTCTTTCTTTTATCCATTTTGATTGGTCGTTCTCCCTCAATCATGCTTCCCGAGTGGTTGGTCCCTGGCAGTGGCGTAGCGTGGGTGTCAGCCGCCCAGGGCGAAGGAAAATTTCGCCGCCTCCTTATTTAGGTATCTCAATTCAAAAGACTAAAATATACAGTAATTATAAAGAACTTTTCGGCAAAGAACAATCATCATTATTGTGTATTGTACAGGTGTATTGTGTATTTATTGTGAAATTTTGTCGCCCCCTAAAAGTGCCGCCCGGAGCGGGCCGCACTGCCCTCTCCCACTACGCTACGCCACTGGTCACTAAACGTCACGAGATTCTTATCTGGAAAGTGAGAAAAGTCAAAATCGAAGATGAATTCGATCTTTCAACGATCATAGGACGACTTCCTTCCGCGATTTATGGTTTCTGCCTGGCAGTTTGACATAAACAATGGATGTCCGACTACAAACGACTTTTACCTATGTTTTGAAACTAATAAATTTTTCTCTAAATTAACCATTTTTTCGCGTCTTTCGTAACGGGTCAGACCTGTCCGGTACATGACATTTCCATAAAAGTTTTGAACAAATACTGAAAATGACAAAAATAAACAATTTATGTAATTTAGTTCTAAAATACAAATAATACATAATACAAATTGATATGATACAAACAATGATAGAAAAACCTAGTTTATAAAAAATTAAAAAAACAACTCTATTCGGCGATTTTTTCCGCAAAGTCGTTAATTACTTTATCATAAAAGTCGCCGGTCGTCGACTCCATCAACGTATTTAAAAGCTCATTTTCTATGGAAAGCAACGCTAGCGACGACAATTTTTCCTCTGACAGAGTGTTCCTGGCCAATGTATGAATTCGCTCCGTGTTCGAAAAACTGCGCTCAGCAGACCCACTGGTAGATGGTACCGTAAAAATTAATGATATTAAATCATATACAGTAGTTCTTTTAGTACGTCTTTGTTCGGATCGACATTTATTATAATGTTTTTTGTTTAAGAGTTACTTGTCAATATAGTCCGAACACGAATATAAATATTGCGATTCACTACGTAATTTAGATAAATCAAAAAATTTCCTATAAAATTTACTTAATTTAAAGAATTAAAACACGCTTGGAAAAATTGTTGATAATTTTAATATTATGAAAAACATCTAAAAGTGATAAAAATTCTAAAGATTTTATATCTGAAAATCTGTCAATATAATTATAATTTTCTTTTAATTATACTGTAATTAAATATAACTTTGCAATAAAACGTACATAAAAATAACATTGAATACTATAACAACAACGTAAAACACGTAAATAGATAATAAAAATATCTTCTTTACTCGCCATGTCCAATCACCAGGAACATTGAATACTCTTTACTTTTTAAACCTTAAACAATTCACTTACTTGTTAGTCAGAGAGCTCCCTACCATCGGCTAAGGGATAGAATAGTTGGAAGCGTTACGCGTGTGTAGTTTCCACCAGCTAAACCAGCTGAGGTTGGTGCTCTGTAAGCGCATGCGCCAAAGCCGTCTGGCTGCTTTACAGCATTCAGTTATTCTCGCCGTAAAAGCTGTCTGGGAAGCGCTTCCATTCCGCCACTGACATTCGAATATACAATAGCAATCTTATCGTTTTTTTCACATATAGTATAGAATTTTTTAATAAGATACATAATGCAGTTATAATAAAATATTAATTTTAATTAATTCAAAGTACGTTAAAATATGAAAATTTATATATTAGAAAATACAAGGGAAGGTCATTGGATGGTGAATGCTGCGCTTTCACCTCTTCCAATGATGGCACGCCACTGGTACACAACAACCAGTGACAACTGAGTATACCTCACTAAACCCAAAATAATAATATGTTACATAACAACTTAATAATATGATGTTTTTGTTATGGCTAAGCTGTTTTTTGCATGTGTTCTTGTACAAGTAGAATATTTTTAAGGGTAAATGATTTCTTTTAAACTTGTTTTTTCGACATAAATAAGTGTGTATTCTAATTTTACTTTTACTTTCCTGACTGTTACGTATAAATAACAAGGGAAATTATTGAAATTGTGTCGAATTTGACCTTCAGAGTTTTTGCAAATCTCCACGTTCTGAGACACCTGAATGTAAAGATAAAACAAAAAGTTTCATATGTTAGCATCTATTTTGTTTAATATCTCAGGATGAGATAATGATGAAGAAATAAAATTTGGCATGTTAGCTTGTGTATAAGAGGCATTGATGCTATTAAATTTTGGTATTTAAAATGTTGAAAGGGCGAGGAGATAGAGGGAAGTCATGTATCAATCATATCTTAAGGTGGAAATGGACTTAATGAAGATTTTATTCATAATTAGCATTTACAATTTTTTATAAAACTCATCTCTATCCTCAAATTAAGCTTTTGGCTATTTTAGAATTATTAAAAATATGAAAAGTTTCTTTAATAAAATCTCATAACAGCCAGGAAAATTATGCAACTCATTCTTAAAATTTTTTAAAACCAAAATACAGCAAAAAAAAAAAAAAAATGATGCAAAGTACTGTACAAAAGGTATTAATGTCTTAAATATATTAGATACTTTCCCTAAATATTTGTGCCAAAGTGGAGATGCATCTTATATGCCATAAAATGTGGTAATCAAAATGTGTTGTTAAAAAAATCAATATCACAAATTGAAAAATACAAGTTATCAAATATTTATTTTCAAAAATTCTATCAATATTCTCCTGAAGATATTCATTAACAATACAAATACAATTTTGTAAATATTGCCTCTATTTAGAAATAAGTTTGTTCAGATAAATATTAAAATAAATTGGTTTTGGTCAAACTTCCTTTTATCAATTCAAGTAAGCATGAGAGAATTTGTTCACAACCAACTTTTTCCCCTTATATATTGCATATTCAACAAAGATAGGCTAAAGCATTAAAAATTCATTAAAATAACAAATATTTTGTTTGATAGCCAATTTTAAATGACGAGATAAATTTAAATAAGTCAATGGCAGTTTCTCGTAATACCATTCTTGTTAAAATGATTAAAAAATAATGTATTTGAAATTTTTTCCTAAGATAATTGGTTTAAATATTTAGTGGAATGATATAAAATTGATGATTCTTTAGAATCAATGCTAAGTCTACAGTTATGTAAAGATATTAAATTTGACATGCATAGTGATTTTAAAAAGTGCATGTTAACAAATTTTAATATATTTTTTTTTAACAGCTAATAAAATAAGTTTTTATAATCTGTGCTTTAAACAGCACAAAAGAGTATTTTTTTTTATCTTTCATTATAAATGATACATTTCTACAAGAAAAATAATTTTCTCATTAACAATTCTGACTTATAGTCTTTCAACATATTTCATACGATATGATTATATTTGTATTATATAATTAGAAAGGTTTGTGACCTAAATTTACCTTATAATAGTATACAAATATTCTCACTAGCCTTAGAGGGCACTAGGATCTGTAATTAAGATATGAAAGTTTTCATGTTTTTTTTTTTTTATATGCTCGATCTCTTCTTCTTTAGGTTGTAAAGCTGTCGAGAGAAAAGTTTGGTGTGTTTGTGGTGCACGCAAGTAAATTTTATAAGAATATATCGACGGAGATATTTTCTTTACGATTATGGAGCACCAAGTAACCAGGATAAGTAAAGAGGCACCAAACTATGCATTTAAATGCTTGTCAAAGAATGACTTTATGAATGTAAGAAACAGTGGCACTTTCATTGATTATGTTTTACATTTTACAATATATATCGTCCTCTTCATCATCTTGATCATGTTGAGTGAGAAGAACTTTTTCCATTTTACTGTCATAGCTGCTAGTTATTTCTTCTGGCACCCTCTTGTAACTATGATTCCAATTAAAGCGTCGACACCATCCTAGAGAAGATGCCTGAAGAATACCAAATATCACAAGAAATAGCATTACTGCTGAACTGCAGACCATTAAAATGGTGAAGGCAATACTCGAGCTTTCGGAACTGTCACCCGATAACTGCAATTTGTCTTTGTCTTTTCCTTCATTTATAACACTGCGAGGATAATTGTCCGAATTTACACAAACATCTGAAAAGTAGTATATTATATTTAAAGCATTTAATATAATTTCATTCTACTATATTTAAAATTTTGTTGATTTTAACTACCTGAGTTTTTGGTACAAGTACAACAATCTAAAGAATTTGCAATATCAAATTGACAACAGGGTAAACAACGATGATGAGTAACATCAAATTTTAAAGGAACGAGACAGCTAAGACACTGATCTTCAGCAGGACCAAAACATCTTCCGCAGCTTGGATGGCAATGCTCGCAAAACTAAATAAAAAAGAGAATTCTAACAAATAACGCATATTTCAAAATTTTAATGATATCATCTAAAACTTACTTTGGTATCTTGGTCAAAATATTCATCATGCAAACATGATATGCACACTCCTTTTCTGAAAGTAGCATTATCTGGACATGATAGACAAGCTGTTGGGCCTGGACCTAGATATTCATGTTTGTAAACATTCTATGTATGATTACTTTATTCATAAAAAATAAGATTATTAAAATGATTTTTTATAATTGAAAAAAGCTCACCACTACAACTTTTACAACTGTGATGACAAGGAAGACATTCTTTCCCATCGGGAAGTTCACGAAGATAATAACTTTCTGGACACTTTTCGTCATGACACATCCCATTAATTAAATATTTATTAAATTCGCATGTTGTACAATTTTTATTTGTTCCACTCAGGCAGGTCAGACAACTTTTGTCACACGGTTCACAATTATTCATATCTGATTTGTAGAATCTAGAATTTTATTAAACAGGAAATATTCTTTATTTTGATGTGTTCACAAAGTCTAAGAATTTTAATGGGAATATGCAATAAATATCGTTATTTATTGTGATATTTATTGCATATAACAATATAGCAAAATTACATTATAAAAATTTTTCAAAAAGAAGAAAATACAAGCAGTTAACATTTCAAATTTATACATAAATATTCTAAAAGTCATATTTTCAAACCATTTCAAAAAGTCATTTTCTTTTTGAATTAAAGAAAACAGATGATTGTAAAAATCCAGGAGTTATCAAATCTTACTGGTATATAATTGTTAATCATTCAGATAAATTGATGAAATGCCAATTTAAGAAAAGCAAAAATTCATTAACAATGAAGATGTTTTGTGTGTTTTATTAGTCAAACTGTGAGGAGGTAGAGTTATGTGATAAGATTGGGTTATATACTGATTTTAAATTACAATTATAAATCATCAAACAGTTTTTCTTTTGTATAAACTCACCAAGAGCATTTTCAGAAAGTGTGAAATATGTTTGGTCAGAGCCAGCCCAAGAGTTTTCGGAACCCTAGGCAGACTTGAATCTTGGTGTCCTCCCATTTTCACTACTAGACCACCTTGTGCATTAAATAACCTGCATACCAACATTTGACAGCTCTGGATTTATACATATTTATCAATTATTTTAATTGGAATATTACCCTTTAACTCAGGGATGGGCAACCTGCAGCCCTCGGGGTGCATGTAGCACACATTAATAGTTTTTGCAGCCTGTGTCGCATAAAATATGAATAAATATATCAATTTCCTAGCTTAAGAAAGTATGCAGCAAAAATTCAAATGTTATTTTCCATAACTTATCTATGTGAATAGTTTTTCCCACAATGAATTTAGTAAAAATTAAAACAGCTAACAGACACATCAAAACTAATTTAAAGCTAGCAGTGACTAATATTTAACCACATATTTCCAATATATTACATTTACATCAGTTCCAGAAGTTAAATTAAGTATACCTATGCTAATTTATAATTATACATGAATAAATAATTGTGATTTACTGACATTTTTTTTCTCTTTTCTATTGTATGTGGCTCACGTCAGTTCAAAAGTTTTGAAATGCAGCCCTTACATAGAAAACGGTTGCCCATCCCTGCTGTAACTGATGCTGGCTTTGATATCCCTAAGTTTTTGTACCCTAAGCAACTGCCTAGTGTGTCTATAGCTCATTCCCGCCCTGTCTGTGGTCTATAAAGTTTATTATTTTGCTTTTACAATTTTTCCCAAAACCATAAAGATGTATTTGCTCTCTCTCATTCATTTATTCCACTGTTTATATAATGATATCATTCCAGAAAACTTTTATGGCTAAAACACATGACACAATAATTTCATTCTTATGAGCTATAAATTCAGTGCTCTCTTTATCACTGTAAAGTAAATTTTAAAGATGACTAAAGATAATTATATACATTTAAATTGATAAAAATTTGAAATCAAGGTATGGCTGTTTTGTTATACACATATAGTATTGCTTTCATCTATTTTGCTAAGTATAGCATCTTTACAGTTTTAGTTTATTTGCTTAATTTTTCATTCTCTACTGTAGAAATTCATTTCATATTACTTAAAGTGATATGTACACAGAATTTAATAAGTGATTTAAAAAAATAATACTTAAACAAATCTCTGCATAACATTTTCTAATAGTAATTGGATGAACAAAACAGAATTTTATTGAACAGTCTGACCATTACAATCTTAAGTCTTTATCATGTAAGGAAGTATACCTTAGGTTTGAGGAAATTGACTGCCTAGAACAAAATCTTTTTATCATATTTTGCTTTATTTTTATTTTATTAAAATCAAATAATAATAATAATAAAAAAAAACATAACTGTTAAAATATATAAACACAAAAATGTAATAGAAAGTAGTTTTAATTCCTTAATTTTAAATTTAGACATTCCTATTTCTGATTTTAATCAGCAATTTGCATTCTGTATGAACTATTTCATTGGCAATGATGTCTGTCTTTTCCAGAGAATTTTTTTTTTTCACATCTTAATTGCATTTTAACACATTGAAACCTCCACTAGCAAAAAAAGTTCACCACTAATAGGAATGACAAATTGTAAATATGGAAACTACAAAGAATACTTTCTAATTACATTCTTGTAATTACAGTAGAGCGTCATTTATCCGAAAGCCGGTCAACTGAAACGTCGGTTAACCAAAAGCTTTCCAGTCGGACTGTGCCGTGCTGAATCAAACATTTTTGATACTAGATTAACTTCTAAAGTACAATTTTTTCTGTTTTTATATTTTTCAATATATTTATTTTGTTTGTACAAAATAAAGAAATAATTTTTAATGATACAATAGCCTCGATTATTATAATAAAAATTTTCATTAGGCTTAAAAGCAACGAAAATTCAACACGAAGTGACATGCAATGGAGAAAAATTCAATACGAAGCAACACACAACAGAGAAAAATTTCAACATTGCATAGGTTAATATATTTTTTCGTACATAATCAGTTATCCGAACAACCCCAGTCCCCAATTGATTTGGATAAATGACGCTCTACTGTATTATCAACTCAAAAACAGTAATGTAAGGGATGATGACAATGATACTTCAGTTATTTAATAAAAAATAAATTTTTTACGTTTGAAATGAGACAAGGATAATAATTGTAACTATTTTTATTTTAAGTGGTAGTTAATTAAAGTAATTTGTATATTATTTTAATTATATATAAATTACTTTAATCAACTACCACTTAAAAGAAAAATAATTACAATTATTATTGTTTAAAATACAGTCAAACCTGTTTTTGTGAGGTCTTTTACTGTGCGATTTTTATTTGTGCAATTTTTTTTGTGCGGTATATGAAAATTTCAATAAAATTGGAACATAATTGACTCCTGTAAAATTTTTAAAAACTCTATTGGTTGTTTTCTATGACATCAGCAGGTTTTTTCATTTTTTATTCAGAAAAATTTTTTTCTCATATGTTTATTTCGGTCCCCTCTTATTTTAATAGCATAAAAATCATAAATATTATGTTATATTTGAACAGATGCAGTAAGTTAGCTCCCCTCCAGCTTTAGACTGCAGGTGTGAAATTTCACACCTTGTTAAATGAAATAACACTTCCTGCAGCTATATTTACCAAATAAAATCATTATTTAACGATTATTTTTAACTTTTTAATGTTAGATTTGTATTTAAGTGGAAATAATTAATTAATATAAAAATTAAAATTCTTAGAGGATTTTTTCCCCCATTAGGTGTTGCAGAAAAAGGCCCAAGAAGTTAAAAAAGCAATTCCTAGTTATTTCGTACGGTTTCGAGTTATTTTCTACGTGAGACTTTTTTTATGCGGTCCCTATCCCCCGCACAAAAACAGGTTTGACTGTATATCAGTTATTTAATAAAAAAATAAATCCAGTCTCTTTGTCATCATCCTTTACATTATTAATGTTTTTGGGTTGTTTAATTGTTAGATAGGTTACCATTATTGCTTGTCACCGTCAGGCCTTTTATGTTATATAGACAGTATTTATAACATATAATTGAACAAGAACATTAATTCATAACAGAATATACACTTGTAATGAATGAAAATTATTAAAAATTATTTTATCAGTTTTAAAGTTTGGATATTAGTAAATATGAATCCAATTAATCTGTTAATATGTTACTAATGTATTTGTATTGAGTGCTCAAAATAGTAACATTTGAAAAGAAAGAAAATGTAAATAAGTGAAATATAAACTGTGCAGTCCATTACTGTAAAGAATCCATAGCAGTTCTTTGTTCATTTTTGTTTTTTCCATTTCTCTTTATTTTTGATGTTTCAATCATCAATTCACTACTAGAAATTTTGATAAATAATGGATGAAGTACAAAACAATTACAGTTACCAGCTGCAATCTCGTTTTTTAAAACAGCAGTGAGAATAAAATTTGCTATGCTAAAATAAATCTTTTTATATATCCATTTGAACTATGTTTAGAGTTCTCCACAGTGAATAAGAGCTAAGTAATTGGTTATCACAAATATTGAAATTATTTACTATTTAATTTTTATTTATACATTTATTATTATATATTTTATTATTATTTTGATTCAATAAAACAGAAATGAAGCAGTATGATAAAAAAAATCTCTCATTTCTTTACTGGAACTGCAAGTATACGTTAACAAAAACAAATGACCAAAATCATTTTTGCTATACAAGTTTACCAAACTTACATAGTAAAAATGATTTTGGTCATTTGCATTTGTTGAAAAAAAATATTTTTTTTTGTTCCATAGACATTTGTATCTTTTGCACATGAACCTTAGGAAGTCCCTCCCAGTATTTTGTTTTATCATTTCACTTATTTTATAATTTCCTCTCTAACAGAATGAAATAGATAAACATTTTAATGTTTGAGATTGTATCTTATATATTGCATACCATAGAAGTGTTATGCTTTCAATAGCTACTGTAGAGACATAGGTTATATAGTGAGGTGAGTTATGCAATGGTTTTATTTCCACTCTAGCAATTTTCTACAGGGTTATATGTTGCCATAAGTTATCCACTCAAAATTAGTTTACTATCATAATTTTAAGATATATATATATTATTATTATTATTGTAATGTTAAAAGAATTATAATAAAACTTACCCTTTTGGGCAATCAGGCAAACAATTACCACCATGCAAAACATATCCTTGTATGCAAGATTGACATTGTCCCATTTCATGACCAATACATTTTAAACAAGTTATATGACAAAGTTGACAATGATGGTATTGATTGGCAAAGTAACCATCAGGACATTCACTAACACATTGTCCATTAAATAAATAATGACTGAAAATATAAAATAATATTAAGTATTAATTCATTTCAAATTTTGAAATATTTCAATCACTTTATAATAATATAAAATATGGAACAGTAATCATGTAAATTATGTAATGATTTTTAATTAAATGAGACAATGGTTCCTTACCTAAGTGACAACTTGTAGATTAGAAACTAAGAAATTAATGAAATTAAAATTTTAAATATTTAATTTTTTAAACTTCATTCTCTTATATTTCATTTACATTCATTTGTTGACAGTTATATATTATTGTTGGTACAAATTACTAATACTTATACATATGTAAACAAGCAGTTCTTAATAAATCATGTCTATAGAATCCGTAAAACTAGAAAAAGCAGCAGCTGTTTCTTCTAAGTTTTATAACATAAATATTTGTTTTGAAAATAAATCACAATAATTACCATTATTTTTCAAATAAAATAATTATCTATAGAATAGATTAAGATTAGATGATTAATTTGGAAATTAGAATTAGAAAGATAATACTATAGAAACATGAAAAGTAAAAAAATTAAAAGCTTAAGTTATTTTAAATTGTTGTGTAATTATCAAAATATTACAATTAATATCAATATAAGGTTAAAATTTGAGATTTTATTAATTAATTTAGTATACGAGGTTATGACTTCTACAATCAAATATGGACTATTTTACCTATTAATAATCTGAAACAAAATAATTTGGCTAGAGGTAGGTAGTTAGGTCACTCTCTCATGATAATTTATTTACAATTATTAAATTAAATTAATTTTAAATTTAATTTATAATACTCTGAAAGAAAAGAATTGGTCTGAAGCAGGACCTCAAACCCACAACTCCCACTTATGTTGTAATTGTGTTGCTACTTATGCTATCCAGATCTCTGTCTAATCTTTACTTCCAGGACCATTAATCAATTTAGATATAGTCATACTAGTCATTAATGGTACTAACTGGGAATGACATACACTACCCACAAAAAAGGTTTTGGATATTCTTTTCTTTCAGAGTATTCTATATTAAATTAAAATTAAAAAATTAATTAAATTATATATATATATGATTTGTAGACATTACATAATATATATATATTATATAATGTCTACAGTAGGAATCATAACTAAACTGCCTGGTTAAAAGCATGAATTATTTATTATGTTTTAACTAACTTTCAAAATATATAACTAGAAAAAAATTAACAATATAAAAATTGTATTTCAAAAATGGCATTTATAGTTTGTAAATATTAAAAAAATAAATTCTATGAAATGCAAGATTTTCAAAGTTCATTTTCAAAGTTCACAAAACTTTTTGTGTGTTCTGTTATTATTATTTGTATTACCTGAAACAGAATAATATTTATAACTCTCAAAAATGTTACAATATACAATGTTACAATGTATTATATTTCTGTGGGAAGTTATATCTTTTATCAAAACTTTTGTTTTATATGTTGTCATAATCACAAAATATATTTAGATACAAGGTTCAAAAAGTTCTAGGAATGGATCTACAAAATGAAACATATTGCATATACAGTTCTTTGTAATTTACATGTGATCAGTTTTATGCATTCATTTGATGATAATCATTTCATCTGTGCATTATGTAATGGATACAATACCAAATCAAGCTGCAATGTTACACTCAGGCAAGAATGTATTTAGGAGTTCTTTGATTTTTCATGTTTATAGGTTTTCCATATCTCTATCTTTCATACTTCTAAGACAGTAATTATGTTTTTTAATCTGGATAAACCAGAAATCCAAGAACTATGCTTAACAATGGTGCAACAGACCTCTTTGATATAAGAATGAAAGGGGACAGAGTTACACTATTCATTTCCACAATAATCAGTTGGAAAAACTTTGACAATATGAATATAAATTCCCAAACTGTTAATTATCGTCACTGATTTAATATATCAAAATAGTCTATATAAAGTATTACTTATTTCTCATAATTAGAAAATATTTATTCAATTTTTGGAACTCTATCAAAAGTAATCTGAAAATCTAACATATACAGTAGAACTTTGTTAACTTGAACCAAGATGACTCAGTCGTCATCTTTCTCCAATCATTTAGAGTAGGGATTTGCATGTTAAATCAAACTGGTTAACTCAAATGGGATTTTGATACTATATTTTCATAAAATCTCTGGAATTTTAATTTAAAAAAAATAACATTCATCTATTGATTAGACTAATCAGAAACTTTCTATAAAGCGCAGGAACCATGTACAGGAGAGTCTAATGATGTGTTCACTTGTTTATAATCGATCAGCGCCGCCGTAACTTATCCGTTACAATTCCCAGACACACACCTGTTATCAAAGAGTTGACCGTTACGATTTGACCGTTACGAGATTGACGGTTGCGATTTGCGCTGATCGATTATAAACAAGTGAACACATCATTAGACCCTCCTGTACAACTAAAAATAAACATTATGTCATATGATGGTAGGCAGGGGGTAGGACTTCCAGACAGCACTTGTGACTGACATAATGTAATTGCCATTCAAACCTATTTTTTTGAACTTTCTTTTGTTTTATTTAATTGCTGATGGATTTCTCTCACTAGCTGGTGTAATAGATAAATGGATTTCGATTAAATGAATTTTAAAAAATGATTATAGTCCAATTCTAAGTAAAAATTTTAACCTCTGTGGCAAAATTTTAAAAATATAATAGTTGTAAAGATCAGTATATTTGCAATAAAAAAATAAAACAGATCAATTCTAGGCAGAAAATATCGGAATTTAAAAAAAATCCTTACTAAAAAAAGCATTTCTCAGTAGCTTATTTAACCATTCAGTTCTGCATTTGAGTTTCTGGACAACACTGAGAGGTTTATGTTGACAGTCATTCTACATAATAAGATCCATGGAAATATCCTATGGATAGGTTATTACGGATATTTAAACAATGCACAAAATCTTGATTTTTAGTTGAACCTCCAAAACTCAAAACGTTTTAACTTGAAGTCCAAATTTTTTCCCTAATCAATTCAAGTTAACCAGTATTCCATTGTAGTATATTTTAACATAAATTTAACTTTTCGAAACTTACATATAACTAAAAATAAATAATTATATTATTATAAAATTACAGCTAAATATTAGATAAAACTGTTATGCATTGATATATATGTCATAAACAATTGATGATACCTGGGAAAATCACAATCAGTACAATCATTTCTCCTAGGTCCATTGCATTCTTTACAAGTTTTGCTGCATTTATAGCCTGTTACACAAGATTCACCTAAAAAAATGATCATAATTAAATTTAAAATAATTTAGAATCCAATAAATATCTTCATTTGTATGTAAATATATAATCATCAAATGTAACTTACCTGCTTTACATGCTTTTTCAAAAATGCAATATCCATTTTGTAATTTCCAATCTTTATCACACAAATAACATTTTTCTTGGTCACAATTTTTGCATCCAATATCACATCTGCAAAATCCAAAAATTCAATAATTAAATGAATTTGGTTCTAAGAAAAAACATTTTATTATTAATTTAATCAAAGCAATGTTCAAGTTTTTTCTCTTCTCTATTATTTATTTACAGATAAGAATATTGTTCATTATTGCAATTATGATATTAAACATAAACGTACTCAGCAAAAAACATAAACTCCAATAACCACCACCTTATAAGTTGCTGAGGGAATTTTTAATTAAGAAAACAAACGTTTTTGATCTATTCCATAGATCATCTTCAGGTTTAAACTGACGAACAAAAATAATTCCAAAGAATGGAACACAAAATATTTAAATTCAAAAAAACCCGACAACGTAGCAACTAATTAAAACTAGAATTAAAGCGCAAAAAATACTCAAATGTAAATTAACAAACACATAACAATATTAAAGTTATTAGTACACGCTAAATATCATTTAACAGATAACAAAATATTAAGGTTCTCCAAATACGAAACACATCGCAAATCATGAGCCATTTGTAAGTCTCTTAATTGCAAACTTCCAAGCTGACGGTAATCCCTCAGCATCCCTGGCGTTAATGCATCTATTCTCGAGTCTACTCTTGTAAATTTTTATTTTTTCCGTCGTCTTTGCTAAAGTTGGAGAATATATTTGTTTGACGATTTCCGCCTCTTCCCATCCAACGACGGATCCTTCGGCCTGGGCCATCTGGGCCAGAACAGTTGCGTTAGAACATTTCCTTACATCATATTTATGCTCTTTGATTCTTACACCTAGGTTCCTTGTAGTAACCCCTATATACTCCTGTTTTAGTCCTAATCGCTGATTTTCATAAGGGATCCTATAGACCCCAGCTCTATCCTCTTTCTTAATCTTCCCTTTATCAGGTCAAAGCTAATTGTAAGTTCGAATTCTTAAGGGAATGTTTGAAAAACAAAGTTTTTCCCATGTCAATCTTTAGACTCTCCGTCCAGAAAGAGTGCCGCTCGCTAAAGTTCAGATTTTGTTTGGCGTGTCTAAGAAGGTCTATTAAATTAGTAAGAAACAAAAAATATGGGCTCCTGCATCGCCTCATTGACCTCGAAGATAAGATTTTTAAAGAAAATCCGGAAAAGTTAATGGATATTAATGAAGGTGTTGTTGGTCTTACGGATAATATCCATAAGAGTTTAACAAAGAGCTATGTTAAGAAAATGAAATGGATTCTTAGTAAACAAAGCCCGAGAAAGTTTGAAAGGAACATTACTACATATGTTGTATGGGACCAGGTTCAAGTTCTGGAAAGAGTGAAGGAGGTACTGAGTAACGGCCCGAACTTCGTCCCCGAGAACGCAGCGAGTTGGGAAACCTCCATTCAAGAGATCGAAAGAGGATTAGTTGGCTTAGATCCGATAGAGAAAGATTATCTACGTTGGAAAACGATTATTAATAATCAGGAAAAGTGGAGAAGAGGAGGGAGTGAAGACAAAGACATCCGTTACACTAAACGTTGGCTGAAAGTAAACGACTTGGTGGCTGCAAGAGCGGATAAGAGTAAACAAATAGTCATCATGAAAAGGCAGACTTATAATAAAGCATTGGAGGAGTACCTCGAAGAGACGGAGTGTGTTAGGACCAACGATAAAATCGTTGAGAATATAGATAGGAGACTCAAGAAACTCGAAGGAAGTAAGCTCTCGACGATTTTACCATTTATCAAGAAGTGCCGTAACCCCAGACCTGGGGTCCCAAGGCTATTTGCGTTTGCTAAAACGCATAAAGAAGGCAAGAGAATAAGGCCAATTGTGGAAAAAATTAAAGCCCCTACGTTTTTCTTAGAAAAAAGGTTGCATGGTTATCTTTCCTCCCTACTGGAAGACAGTATATTGGTTGCAAAGGATCCTACGGTAGTAGTTAAAGAGCTGCAAGACATAACTCTGATGGATGAGGAAGTGGGTACTATATTAGATTACGAGAGTATGTACCCATCCGTAAAAATTGAGTCCTGTTTGGAAGCGCTAATGGAATCCTTATTTAAAGTAAACCCAGAGTTGTTACACCACAGGGACGATGTTTTGGAGATGGCTAACCTGGTATGCTGTGAATCCTTCTTTGGCTTCGAAGGCCATACTTACAAACAGAATAGGGGAGTTCCTATGGGAAGCCCTATGTCGGGGCTTCTGTGCAAATTAGTGGTTAAGAAAATTGAAGAAAAGGTTCTGCACAGCTTCAGAAACAGTATGGTTTACTACAAGAGATATGTTGACGATATCCTTATAATTTGGAGAAGTAATCGAGGAATTAATACCTTTATAGAAAGAATTAACGATAACGAAGACGGCCTACGTCTGAAACTAGAGCAAAAAAGTTCAGTGGAGGTACACTTCTTAGACATCAATATCACTTTTAAGAGAGGGCATCTATTCACTAAAGTGTATACTAAACCCACGCATAGCCCACTCTACATCCCGCCACAGTCAAATGATCCATTTTGTTATAAATTAGCAGCCTTTCGTACCTTAGTCAGGAGGGCTTTTACTTATTGCGATAACGTTATAGACAGGGTTAACGAAATCGACAGGATCATGCAAATAGCAGAGAGCTTGGGCTACAGAAGAAGCGTAATTAATGGTATCGTGAGGAAGTTTGAAAAGAGTGACACAAGAACCTCTAAACAAAGACCTAGTGGATATTTACCAAGTTTACTTTCAACAAAAATGTATGGGGCATTATGAAGGAGATAGCGGACATTAAAAAATCAACATTGATCTTCAAATGAGCCCCGAACCTCTACAAAATTCTGAGAACTGATAAAGGGAAGATTAAGAAAGAGGATAGAGCTGGGGTCTATAGGATCCCTTATGAAAATCAGCAATTAGGACTAAAACAGGAGTATATAGGGGTTACTACAAGGAACCTAGGTGTAAGAATCAAAGAGCATAAATATGATGTAAGGAAATGTTCTAACGCAACTGTTCTGGCCCAGATGGCCCAGGCCGAAGGATCCGTCGTTGGATGGGAAGAAGCGGAAATCGTCAAACAAATATATTCTCCAACTTTAGCAAAGACGACGGAAAAAATAAAAATTTACAAGAGTAGACTCGAGAATAGATGCATTAACGCCAGGGACGCTGAGGGATTACCGTCAGCTTGGAAGTTTGCAATTAAGAGACTTACAAATGGCTCATGATTTGCGATGTGTTTCGTATTTGGAGAACCTTAATATTTTGTTATCTGTTAAATGATATTTAGCGTGTACTAATAACTTTAATATTGTTATGTGTTTGTTAATTTACATTTGAGTATTTTTTGCGCTTTAATTCTAGTTTTAATTAGTTGCTACGTTGTCGGGTTTTTTTGAATTTAAATATTTTGTGTTCCATTCTTTGGAATTATTTTTGTTCGTCAGTTTAAACCTGAAGATGATCTATGGAATAGATCAAAAACGTTTGTTTTCTTAATTAAAAATTCCCTCAGCAACTTATAAGGTGGTGGTTATTGGAGTTTATTACAATTATGCTTATTAAATCCAATATTCTCAATAACATCAATAAATTCTTTCTATACTCACTCATCTATAACATGGATATATCTAAAATGATATAGAATTTTAAGACTACTTTTTGTAAAATTAAGATCAGTTTCATAATATTTATATTACAATTTAAGAAAAACATTAAGTCTATTTATTCTGAATGTAAAGTGTATAACAAAATATTGTTGATAGTTCAAAAAAATTATGAAAATTATTTCATTAAATTTGAATGGCATCCAAAATTGATGCACTAACACATCATAGTTTTTCCACATTTTTTGCAACATTTTCAATTAGTTATATATTGTATAATTTAGTGTGTGTTTTATATAAAAACATTGGTATGAGATTACAATATTCCATGACATCAATAAGCACATATAATCTATATTCTATATATATAAAATACTTAAAATCATCAAGACATTTTTCCCCATAGAAACAGTGACACCAGGAATCAATGAATTGTCACAAAATTTTTGTATATGGTAATTTATTTGTATTTAAATTTTGTTCCATTTGTTTATATTCGAATTTGTTTAACCTGACGATGGCCAATAGATTTGGCTAAAAATGTTTGTTGCGTTTATTAAATTTCTCAGCAACATAAGATGTTGTGTTTTGACTTAAATTGTTCCTAAAAGTTGTTTGAAAACAGATTTGTTGTAAAACAGAAACAAATTTTTTCATAAGAAACAATATAAAATGGACTAAACCATTTTAGCCTTTTTTTCCACCCTTTTAGCTATATTTTATGCATAAAAATGCCTATAAATGCAATATGATATTATATATAATAATATATGCTTTTACTTTTAATATATATATACACACACACACACACACACTAAATCAATCAAGATGACAAGTACTTTATCCACACTTTCCAAAATATTATGTTTCAATTGATTTGATTTCAATTTTAATTTTAATTAATTTATTAATTTTTATTTTATTTTTAATTCTAGTTTCAGTTTAAAGGCCAGAATTTTAATTATTATTTTATTATTTTTAGTTTTAATTAACTAGCCATATAGTACTAATAAATATTAAATATTATATTAATAAATTTTTGTTATTTAATTTAACTTAAGCATATTTAAACACAAATTCTTGGATGCTATTTATATTACATGAATATCAATTAATGAGGTTTTTTTTATTAATTGGATTTAGATTCAACTGCAGCACATACTAAAAAACAGAAATTGTATTTTTCCCACATGTGCATTGAAATCTAATTTAAATAGCAATGTGCCATGATATCTAATGACACAAGGAAATCTCAGAGCCATAACTTCTTAATCGGTAGTCATGTTGTTGATTGGCCAAGTTGTCAACTTTCTTTAACATAGGAAGTATAGGGAGTTGACTATCTGTGTCAGTCTAATCTGTGACTGGTTCTCACAAGTAACTTGTTTGACAACTGAATTACCATACAGCAACAGAGGCAAACATGAGTTCAAAATTTCGTTCATAAATCGAACTGTTTGAAAACCAAGGTTTGACTGTATATAAGTTATTTTAATGCTACTGCATTTCACAATTTAACATATTAGACTTATACAGTTTTCATTGAAATACTGTTAATAAAACAAATTTATAAAACATTGTCCACAGTATGTGTTGGAATCAATGATCACAATGTTTTGTAGATGTTCTTCTGATATAATAAAAGGTTAGTGGCACTGTTGACCCCTCGGGGAAGATGACCTCATTTCACTCTCCCCTTTCCAGCACTGACCTTCCGTGCGTCAAGACTGTGTGTATCTTTGTGCACTCTTTGTTCCTTTGTTACATAACCGGTTACGCTAGTCCAACTGCCTTTTTACTAATCTCTCCAATAAGCGTAAAGTCTAACAGTATGACCTAACTTAAATACTAAATTAATTCTATCAAAGAACATTAACTTACTCAACACATTCTTTATGTTCTCGGTCTTCAAAATAATAATCAGGACATTTTTGAATACATCTTCCTAAATGCAGAAAATTGCCAAGTGCACAACTTGTACATTCATTCTCATTTAAACCTTTACATGTTTCACAATTACTATGACAAGGTACACATCTGAAAAATATATTTTATTTTTAAAATAAAATTTTAATTTTAAATAATTTTTTTTTAATTGTTAATTTATATTAAAAATTTTTAAAAATGTTTATTATTAATTATTAAATCTCCAAAGATAATAATTCAATATTTATAGATTATTTTATAAACAAAATACTTAACAGTAAAACAAGGAAAACAATTATAGAATCTGATGTTTTAATGCAATTTTAATTCTTTTTCATTAATATATCAATCAATTTTATAAAATAATAAAATTACAATGAAGCAAAATATAAAATATTTTGAAGCAGAAACAAACAAAAGAAAATATATAAAATACTCTAAAAAATATATACAGGGTGGGCCAACGAAAACGAAACGGAAGAGTGTTCGTGTTCATTTAAGCAAATCGCTCGGACAGGTCAATTTTATTCTCGAGGGGACATCTTATGCAATAAAGTTTTTGCGAATCTGAATATTAACTAAACAAACATTTTTTTTTTGAAATAAATGTTTGTTTAGTTAATGCAAAATAAATGAGTTTTTAAAATTTTTTGTTGTCTGTTGTGTTCAGAATCGCAAAAACTTTATTGCATAAGATGTCCCCTCGAGAATAAAATCGACCTGTCTGAGCAATTTGCTTGGACGAACACGAACACACTGCCGTTTCGTTTTCGTTGGCCCACCCTGTATAGTTGAAAGATTTCTTTGCCAGAGGTGGGAAACATTTTTATTTTCCCAGCTCTGTTATATACATACAGAAGGAAAGTATGGCAATCAGTCAAAAATAACGCCCCAAGATTTTTACATTTTTGGACTTGAGAGCCATTGAAACGCTGAGCAATGCAAAAAAAAATTCAGGGATTTTTTTCTATTTGTATGGATGCTGGTGTGCATGTGGGAAGATGATTTTGTTCACCCTCTTTGAAACTTAATAATTCCTGTGCTTTTTGTTGAATATTTCTGAAATTTTGCAGGAGGTTTGTGTATTAAGTGGATTGATGCTATTAAATTTTGATGGTTAAAGGTTGAGGAGGTAAGGAGGGAGATAGAGGTAATATGTCATATCTCCAGTAGGATCGGACTTAATGATAATTTTCCTTATCATCATCATTTACAACTTTTTATAAAACCCATTACTACCCTCAAAATTAAGCTGTTTTCATTTTATAATAATTAATTATATATAGAATTTTTAATAATAAAATATCATAACAGATGGCATTACACATCAGTTTTAAATGTTTCTGGGGAAAGTTAGGCAACTAGTTGCTGGATGTTTTTAATTGGAGGACCATATCTTATTTTAAAAAATTTCATGTAATCTGCAATATATGAATCCTTATAAGTGTATACATTTATCATTTTTCCAATAGACATCTATTTTTCAGTTAGCAAATATGGAAAGAAAATAGATATCCAAAAACTTATAATATAGCAATAACATTATAGTATTTTTGTGGTACTTCTTCAGAGAAATGTAAAATGATGATATTTGCAAATACTGACCATGCTTAATGCATGTTTTGATTTCTCCAACAAACTTTACAATGTAAAGAAGTTTCATACTATAAACCATAGAAATCTTCTAATGAAATTCTATATACTAATGGAACAAAGATTTTGTTGAAACATGATGCAGTGTATGCTATACAAATAAAACTGGTAGACTCCAAACAAGTGAATAAAAAACAGTGGCACAAGCAAGATTTATAATCAATCAAAATAAATGTATGCCAATCAGGAATTTCATTTTCAATAAATACTGTGTGAAATATTTTGAAAAAATGTTACACCTAAAACTGCAAATTGTAAATTTTTCAAGCTATCCATAAAACAGATAAGGAATAGCATTACATATTTTATGCTGAAATGTTATATTACATTGATATGAATTAAAACTTTCTTAAATGTTAAATTTCCAATGACAAATAGACATTTCACTTGTGAGGAAAATGAATTAGTACAACAAGTTGATTTAGGAAAACACACATCATCTTACATCCTTGGAAATCTTAAAAGTCAATTTTAGTTTTTGTATTGTGATTTTGAAGAAAATATACAGGTCACACGTATTGTGGATATGCTCCAGAAATACCTCATTTCCATATTATGATAGAAAAAAGTTTTTCTTGTTTCAATCAACAGTATGGTGCTCCACCATACTATCACAAATGTACAATGTTCTTCTGGCGTTTTTTTCAGACTATTGACTTAGAGTGGCATAATGGCATGGCCATTTCACTTCCAAGATCTTACCTTGATAAACCTCTATCTGTTCTATTCATCAAGGACAAGAGTATCCATTCTAACTACTGCTAAATTAACTATCAAAATCACAAATGTTGTTGCAGATGTAAAGTTCAGACTATAAGTTAGGTATGGAAAGAAATTTATTACCGATGAGATTATATTACTGCACAATGAGAAATCTTATTCAAATCACATAACTACTACTAGTATAAAATTTTATATAATATTTTATATATTTTGACATGTTACATGATTTGTACTAATCAATTCAATAAATTGCTGTTCATAAAATTACTTTATATTTATTTTTGTATGTGTGTGTATGTAATCTTGAATTAATACTTATTCATCTTTTATCAGTTGCTTTAACGAATATTGATTATGCCAAATATGACATTAATGAATTATTTTGTTACATTTTAATTAGAGCACCTCCTGATTTATATTTTTAATCAATCTACTCCAATCTATATTTCTTAAATTTACCATTTTATCAATATTTTTTAATAATTGCTTCAAATATTATGTATCAGTAATTTTTAAAATTAAAACAGTAGAAAAATACCTGTGTTCTGAATCATGATAAGTATGTTCTGGACATTCTGGGACACAATGATTTTCAAATAAATATAATCCAGTTTTACAACTCAGACAATACGAAGGATTGTTTTCACATAACATGCATTGACTAATGCAAGGCAAACACTCATTTGTCTCCTCATCTGTTAAAAAAAAATACTGGTAATAATAATAGCATTTTCTATTAAAGAATAAATACCAAATTTTTAAAAAAGTGTTTTAAATAAAAAAAATTATGCAATTTTTTATTAGTTTTTATCCATATTATTTTTATAAAAAGATTTATTACAAATATTATTCAATTATAAGTTTTAAATTGTCTTTTAAAAATTAAGAAAATTATTAGAATTAAATACAAAATATTAATAAATACCTTTGTAATAACCACCAGAGCAGTCTTGCACACAGAAATCTTCCTGAAGGTAATATGATTTTATACAAGATAAACAATTATCAGAATTTGGACCAAAGCAATTTAAACATGGAAAGTTGCAAGGAGAACAAATATTATATGTTTTATTTTCAAATTTACCATCAGGACATTCTTCTACACATTTTCTATTAAAAAAAAATAAATACTGTAATCCATGAATTGAAATATTTAAAAATTACTATAATTTCCTGCATATAATCAGTCATAAAATACTTTTTTAGTTTTTATTTTATTTTAGTGTATTACATTATTATTCTTTATTTTTATGTTTATTCTTTTACTTTATACTACTGTAACAAATTTGTTAATCTTTTATTTTATAAAATGGATAATGTTTACTTTTCAAAAACAAATGCAATTTCACTGTTCCAAATATTCCCATTGATAATTGAAAGTAGTGGAGAAAAAAGTGGAGAAAATAATTGGAGAAAAAAGTGAAAAAATGCTGAAGACAGCAGACAGACAAACAGTACCCTCAAAAAGATAATTGTCCTCATAAAAAGTGGACAGTTGAGAGCTCCAATATAAATACATAACTACATATTAATCAGTATTGTTATATGGGTTTGATTTTTATAGATCTGGAAGCAAAAGTTAAATAGAGATCTGTTAGTGTAAATGATAATTATATCTACAAAGATATGGGGAAGATACAGGTTCAAATCTCAATTCAGATTGATCTTTTCTTCCAGAAACTTTCAAATTATTTAATTTAATTATAAATTAACACAAGATAGTTGTCTAACAGCTTATCTTTAAGCTAAATAATAAATTAGTACACAATTATAGTTCCAAGCAGGATTTAATATGATATATTTAAATAAATATTTTAACTTTAAACTTCCATTATTTTAAGAAAAACTTATTTTGAAATTTGAAAATAAAGCATTCATTAATTGCTTATAATTATATACAGAGTTGTTAAAAATTAAGTTCCTCTACTTAGAGGGTTCTGTAGCATGTTCTAAGGCTCCAAATAGAATGAAATTTAAACAGCAGGTACTTCAAACAATATGCTCATCATTTATTAAAAAAAATTAGTACAAAAAATTGATAATAGGTGGTGCTGTACAATAGCTTTATGTAAATTGTCTAACGTTGACTACTTAGCTCTATAAAAGAAATCAGAATGTAAGCTCTTTCAATAAAAACAACCCACTAAACAAAGTGTTAATTATAAACAGAACATACCAACCTTATTGTGCTTTGCACGTAGTTTTGAAAGTTATCGTGTTACTAACATTTTCAGTCTACGTCTAAAACCTTCTTCAGGCAGATCTTTTTGAGAAATGATTCCTTCTGGCACATAATGCTTTAGCTACATATGCCAGTGAGAATGGGATTATACCAGAACTACAACAGGCTACACTAATCAGCGCCAGATCCAATAGGTGCGAGGCCCGATTGAATTTTTTTTGCGGGGCCCCTCAAACTTTAAATAACAAAATTAATTAACTGTTAATTTACATATTGAAATATATTGTTTTATTTTTAATAATAATATACCTAGATATTTATTTTTGTAACATGTACTATTTTTAAACATATAAATTTTGACGTGATGCGGGGCCCCTTCAAGCGCAGGGCCCGATTGGTACCAATCTCTCCAATCGCCTAAAATCCGGCCCTGACACTAATGCAACAAACCTGCCATATAAACCAACTTAAAAATTTGGAGGAATTGGAGATTTTTATAGCAGACTGTCAGGGGCTTTCAATTAATTTTAAAGATGAAAAACAAATCTTGAAGGCATGGAAAGCTATGTATGACCCAGCACTACGACAAACGATGCATGCACACTTGTTTAAAAATTCATAAAATGGAAATGTTCAAAATTCAAATACAATGGAGCCAAATGAAAAATAAACCATCACCAGCATCAGAAGGAATTGTTTTACAAAAAGATCTGCCTGAAGAAGGTCATAGATGTGAACTGAAAATGTTAGTAATGTGATAACTTTCAAAACTACGTGCAAAGCGCAATAACGTTGGTACATTTTGTTTGTAAGCTCTTCAAAAGCCTTGGTGCTTACCTCCACTTCATGAGCAAAGCTAATGTTGCAAAAAAAGTACTGTTAGGTCAAATTGTTTTATCAGAATAACAACAATGTAATTGTGGCTCTTAGAGAATTCAGGCATCAAAAGATCATAAGGTGTGGACCAATGTTTTCTCGTGTTGTTCACAAAATTATTGATAAATTTGAAATAACAGGACATCTTCACATTCTATCAGGTAGAGATCAAAAACAAGTAGATCCTCCTGGGTTGAAGATATGGCTATGGCTGTTATGGATTTGTCTAATCAATCTCCTTGTGGTTGTGTAAGTGTACCAGCCATTGCCCATGAGGTGGACATGCCATATGATACTTAAGACTAGTGCAGCATCAGATGTTGTAATACTGTATCTACAGGATAGAAATTTGTGTAAAATTTGTGCTTCAGTTCCTGGTGAGAATTTCAATTGCTATCCTGTGGCCATGGAACATTCTTTGGGCTGATGCCCAGAACTGCCACACTTTGACAATAGAAAATCCTCAAGTTATCCAAGACATCTCATTGCATTCTTCAATAGTGACTGTGTGCTGTAGATTTATGGCTATGTTCATTGGTGGGCCATAATATTTTGAAGAGGTTACTCAAACCATACCTATTCTGTAACTGGACAGCAGTATCATGACATGTTGGTAAATTTTGTAAATATCAGAGCTTCAACAATGCAGGTGCATTCAAGAAATCATATTCATGCAAGGTTGTGCATCACACCACATCACCCAGTCTTCAAAATTTATTAGGGCAGTATTTTACAGATGATGGGTTATCAGCTGTTATTACCATTCAACCTGTCCTCCTTGATCATCTGACCTCACCTCATATGACGTCCGCTTATAGGATGTTTTTTTATTGAAGAGCTTGGTATCTTGAAAGATGTCACACTGTCAGAGAACAGCTGAAGGATTGCATTAGATGTCATGATCTGTCCATTCCAGCAGATGTCTTTCATTCTGCATTAGAATATGCCCTATTATAAATGGAAAATATTGTTGACAACAGTGGAGGCCATAATGAACATTTGTAAAGCTTTTCAAGTGATTTTTATTACTAAAGTGCCATTTATTAGCAATGTTTTGTATTTTTTTTTTTCAATAAATGGTGAACACATTATTCCAAGTATTTGCTGTTTAAATTTCATTTCATTTGGAGCCTTAGAACATGTGGTAGAACCCTCTAAGTAGAACTTAATTTTTAACAACCCTGTATTGTAAATTTCTAATCATATTCTATAAATTATTATATAGATTATTAATAATTTTACCCAGGTTCTGGATCAAAAAACTTTTTTCCATGTTTTTCATATTCAGTTTTACAAGGATTCTGAAAAGATTATAACACTTAAACAACTTGGATTAGAAAATGTATAAAAATACTTAGACAATAATATATATATATATATATATATATATATATATATATATATAGATATATGCATATTTACAATATAAAATATATTTTATTAAAACTATAGGTTAAATGAAATAGTTTAATGATGCCCGAAATTGTAGTATTCTTCTAATAATTGCCATTTACAATACTTCAACAACAGTATTTAAACATAACATAAATCTTAACATTTCAAAGGCAAGTTCTAAAATATATTTAATGTTTGCTTGTTGATTGCTTTTGCAAATTTTGAGATGATATATTTGCATAAACATGTGCTAAAATAAAATCAGTTTTATGTATTATAAAAGAAAATGTGATTCATTTACTAATCAAGAGAATAGAGAAAAATATGGAATACATAAGTTAGTGCAGTTACATACAAACAATGAAATTCAAAAAAGAGCTGCAGTAATAAATTGTTTATTGCTGATTATAAGAAAGAATCTAGGGATGTAAACAATCTAGAACTTAATTTCCTCTATAAATAATTATAAAAATTGATATCTTAAGATATTATACTTAAAACTTTATTACATATTAATTAAACAATAAAAAATAACAATTGACATAAAAATAAAACTGTTGAAAAGCTATCATCTTTTATATATTTCTATTAAAATAACAATTGTGAAATACTGTAACAGTCAACTGCCATGAAATACTGTATATGTAAATATACTTAGTTATAGTTAATTGTTTATATACTGTATATTTCTATAATGTTCTCCTCCTTTGTCTTTTCACTTTCTCTGCCTTTCTTTTTGTCTTGATGCTATGTTGCCTAGAAAGGTAATAAATCCAGCAGGGGGAGAGAAGAATATATACAGGTGGACAGGAGAATACAGGCCACTTTTCCTTTTTGAGTGTAGAAGGATGACGGAGATCACCTTCAACAAGGAGAAGGAAGAGGAAGATTGCCAGGTTGTAACATTCCTGATGACTGTATGAAGAAGAATGATTGCCTTGCCTGACTATTCCCATTTTTATGATACCACTGAATATTAAACTGACACTATCCACCATTTTGGGACTAGAAGTATCTCTCCAAGTCTTTGGACTCTTACAATTGTCTTCTTAAGTTTAAGATAGGTGAGTTTTATCATTATATGTATATCTTGGTTAATACAATTTGTAATGAGAATCACAAAAGATAACTGTTATTTTATGTTTGTACTGACCTTGATGGATCCCCATGCAACCCAGATTAAAAATAAATCTCAATACATATGTTTATAAATGCTAAAATTAAATAAAATAAAGCACAAAATAAAGTAAAAACATTCATCGTGTCTTGCCACAATCTATCCACCAGATCACCCACCACAATGTTCTAATCACCATAGTTTAATTACATTCACTCTGTACATGTACACACACACACATGTATATATAAATGGGATGAATATTACATAATACATGCATATATACTGACATTATCACATTGAAAATACAAAGTTTTCAACATGTGTTTAATGATGATGGTAATAAATAAAGGCAAAAAGTAAATGTACATACCATTTATTTATTAAAAAGTTTAATTAAAAATAAAAATTTTCTTATGTTGAACAAACCTTGAAAGAATATTAGGTCATATATTTTTACATAATTAATGAAAGATTTTCAAAAATTAGCAGAAAATAATATGAAAATCTCTTTATCAAAGTGTTTCATACGCTTCTTCATCCAAAACATATTCAAGTTATATGTCACTTGATACATTCCATTGCCTGGGGCCACGTAGGTCATTTTATATTAGATGATAAACATGTTTTAAAGAATTTAAAACATATGAGTTAACCATGTTGTTGTGTCCATAAAACAAATGATTACTTGTTAACATATATAATTAACTTTATTATAATACAAATGTAACTTTGTGCCTTTGGGTCTAAGTGTCACCACAGCTAATGCACAACTGACCGAAGACAAAAGAAACACGACAAAGATCAGAGGTGCGGGGTTGCCTAACTAGGTCAAGGGGCAATTCGGTGTGGATTATCCCCTGGAGGTTTACATAACACATGTCCAATGCAATCCACATGTGTACACAATAATTATAATAGTTACAATTATAGTAAACTGGCACAATGAAGTGACTTTCATTCAACACTTGCCTAGTTTTCCATCTTTTATTCAGTTAGTACACCATTTACAGATGCATTTCGGGCATTCGCCACTCCTCAGCTAACTAAACATGAAAACAGGTATAAAGTAACATAAGAAACACTACACGTTTTAACGTGAGCTTTATGCAATCTCTTATGTCACCTGTCAATCCATTACATGCTGTTCGTGGGTGTGTGATTTAATCTGAGGTATGTTTTACTGGTTATGAAATAATTTGTATGTTTAGCTCACGTTAAAACGTGTAGTGTTTCTTATGTTACTTTATACCTGTTTTCATGTTTAGTTAGCTGAGGAGTGGCGAATGCCCGAAACGCATCTGTAAATGGTGTACTAACTGAACAAAAGATGGAAAACTAGGCAAGTGTTGAATGAAAGTCACTTCATTGTGCCAGTTTACTATAACATAAATTACAACACAGTTTCGATAGCATCAAATTACAATTATACTAAAAATGTAGTTATAGTAAATCAAGCTTAATTCTAGAATATAGTTTTTTGTCTAAATAAAGCAAATGTAACCAAGTCTTACTACAATTCAAATACAATTACAATAAAAAAACTCATTAGATTCTAAAATTTTAATTTGTATGAATGCTTACTTTGCTATTTTCTGATGTCTCTCTTATTAGAGGATTAAAACGATAAGGATGGTTACTTCTCAACAAGTGAATAGGTGGTGGAGTTTCAGTTCCATACAAACTAAGAGACCATTTTTGTAATTTTCCTGGACCTAATAATTTTAAATAAATTAAATATTTTTGTATAATCAAACCTTTAAAAATAATTTTGGATAAAATATTTTTTTCTACCATAGGAACGTGATCTATGTGATTCTGTATTTATGATAAGGGTCCATTTTCCTTCAGCAGGTTCACCCCAAAAATGCACAGATAATAAGGGCCAATTATTAAGAGAACCATCTTCAGTATCTCTTGGTCTTGGTAAAAGTACACTAGATGATGTTCCAGAAGGTGATATTAATCTTATATGAAGATTTCCACGAGGTTTATAATAAAGAGAAATTAAAACTTGAACATGTTCTAAGTAGCGCACAGCATTAGGTGTTCCAGCACATGCCTTTGTATATAAATTAACTTTAAGTTCTTCTCCTGAAGAATTTGGAATAACTCTGAAATTAAATAACTACATTTATAAATTCTCTAAATTAAACTTACAATCTAGTGCTATTACTTCAAAAAAAATTAAATTTATAACATTAAGAGATTTAAAAGCAACTATAAAATTTCATATTTATTTAAACAAACATTATTAATTAATGACCAACAACTGCCGAATTATCAGGCTAACAAATGGCTATAGAAATATTAATAATTTAAGTTAATTTGATACTAGAGTTAGGCGTTAGGCACCATCTCTTTGCTAAATTTAATAATTAGAATTTTAATTAAATAATTTAAATAAATTTAGGCCTAACTGGAAGAAAAGAATCGGTCTGAAGCGGAATTCGAACCCGCAACTTCTGCTATCCGTGCAGACACGTTACCAGTTACGCTACCCGGACCTTCGGTCCGATCTTCCCTTCCAGTTGATATAAGATTACCGTACTACCATCGACTGTTACCAATACCGTACTACCAATACTGTTTTTGCAGTTGTTGGTCTTTATATGTAACGGGTTAGTTGTTGTTTATTTATTATTAATTAATAATGTCTCCAATGTAAATTTTACAGGATTTCTCGTAAAATAAATTTTACAGGAATATTTGTCTTTTCTTAGTTGAAGATGCCTTAAATCAGTGTTTCCCAACATGGGACCCATGCTCACAGGGGGCAATTTGATTTTTAAGGGGGGTAATTCGAAAATGGACTCGTCCAGAGTTTAAGTTAACTGTATAGCCACTGTATGCTATATTTATAGTAAATATTGATTTAAGTTAGTTTTAGTTTTCTTTGTTCTTTGTTTCACTTTCCTTCTAGAACTTTTCTTTATAACCCTTTTCCCTTGGGGTGGGATTAACAATTCTGGGAACCACTGAGAACAAAGAGATGAACGAAGTCCTGATGCCGGTGAAAGAGGAGAAAGGACATTCTTTGCCCAGACCTTGAGGTGGACAGATGTAAGTTGTGGTGTTCCAGGTTGCATTTGGCAATGACTGGAAAGTGCAAGAGACTTTGATGAAAGGATCGTGTTTTATCGTGGTTATGACAAAACAGTGTGGCAATTAAGTGTATATGTAGGGGGGCATAAGAATTTTAAAAAGGCTTAGGTGGGGCATAGCGCAAAAAAGGTTGGGAAACACTGCCTTAAATAGTAAACAGAAGATGTAACTCACTTTAATTGATATATATTTAAAAACTTCCCCCCTTTACAGAGTTATTCATAGCCCTCAGTAAAATATTGGGAAAT
The DNA here is from genome assembly GCF_030686945.1 of Centruroides vittatus. Taxonomy (NCBI): domain Eukaryota; kingdom Metazoa; phylum Arthropoda; class Arachnida; order Scorpiones; family Buthidae; genus Centruroides; species Centruroides vittatus. The sequence goes on from NW_027122579.1 coordinate 44,716, forward strand.
ATTAAGAGTGTTTCTGTAATACACAAACTGTAAAAATTGATATTTTCTTTTGTATTATACTAATTTAATGTTATATATAATCTCTAAAGATTTCATGACACCTATATACATCTAATAACAAACCAAAAACAATTAAATTAATAATAACAACATCTGTTCTTTTAGCATTAGAATATAGTTTTAGCATAAAGATTATCTTTATGCTTTTTCCATTTTATATATTTTTAGAGAAAAATCTATTATATGCACTAAGTTAAAATTTCATTTAATAAATTGGCGATTTTTAAATGTATTATGCATTCTATGTGGTGACAAATTATTTGAACAAATGTAGTATACTCCATAATTATTGCTTTATGGCACTTTACTAATATGATGCTTTCCAATTGTATCCATGTTTATTATTTTTGGCATTTTCATTATGTTTAATTTTAAAAAAAACACAAAAACCCTCTTATTATTTTTACTTTTGTCTGGATGGCCAGATGGCCGAGCAGTTTGGATGGTAATCTGGTGCTCTGGAGACCTGAGATCAAATCCAGACAGGTTGAAAAACTCCAGAAATTTTTCAAGGAATGGTCCATTCAGATATACTGGGTCCTGTCCCTCACCACCAGGCTATCTCAGTGTGGACTTGGTAAAACCCATAATGGGCTTGTTAAAAAAGAACCTCTTAGCATCCACAGGGTGGAAAGGGTTAATATGGAGTTTGCAGGATTGCTCATTTCAATGAAGGAATTAGTAAATTTTATTCAGATGCTGATCCACCTAGTTAACAAAATTTTAGAAACATAATAGTTCTTGATATAAGTGGAAGAATGTCAGACATTCAAATACATTCAGTGTTCTTCAATGAATTAAAGAATATAAAGAAAATATTGCTGATATAATAAAATTTTTTTAATTGTATATAAAACTTGAACATAAGACAAAAAAATAAAATACTAAAATAACTTATTCAAGCAAGTAGATGCAAACAACTAAAACTAAAATAACCTTTCAGTATTATCAGCAGGAGTATTACAGATATGTTGCTTTCCAACTGGTGTCCACTGTTTTGCTAATTTCACCATGGCAGCAGCATCCATTAAACCATAGCCAAATTTATGACTCACTAAATAAAAAATTTAAATTACTTTATAAAATAATATTTTATAATGACATTATATATATAACTTAATTTTATAATTTTACCTTTATTTCCAACACCATTTGTCTGCCAGCCAGTTTCTTGTAATAAAGGTTCTGGACGAGAAGTTAATACTACTAAATGTTGCATGTCTCGCCAAGATAGAAAACGACTAAAAAAATTTTTGCCAATAGTTAATTTTAATATATTATAAATGTATTTTTATTCAAGATTATTTAAAATCTTATATTTAAAGTTTCTTAAGTATATACATAATTTTAGTATTATAAAAATGAAAGTTCATAAAATATAAAAATGGTAAATTTATTTACTTTGCTTCTAAAGCAAGAGCACAGATAGCTGCTGCAATTGGAGCTGAAGCTGAGGTACCAGTATGAGAGCGAGTACAAAGAGTGAAAGGATTTGGTTTTCTTCCATTTCTCAAGCCTTCAAAATAAGACATATCCATATCAACTGTTACCTAAAAGAATATATATGTATATAGTATACATTTAATAATAGATAATAAACTGTTTTAAAATTAAAAGTATTTATATATTGTCAATGTTTGAAATATCTATGTTTATGTCAGTTATGTCAAATTTTGTTTTGTTTGTCAATGAATGTGATGTCTGGTCTGTTGTGATGGATTGTTTTATCTGTGATTATGGCTGGTAATACGTATTTTGTATGGTGATGTTTTCTGTGACTGAGGTGTATATAGAAGATTTTGTTTGTGTTTGATATGCAAGCTTTTGATTTATTATATTTGCTATTTGGTTATGTTGATGTAAGTAGTCAGTTGTGTGGAGGATCCCCATGTCGTCTTATCACAGACCCAATATTTCCTAGTGTCAAAATCAACACTCCCCTAATTAAAGAGGAGATGTCATTCAGGATGACAAGACGGTGTCAACTGTATATGTGGGTGGTGGCGTTAGACACAGACACAAATTTCATTTACATTTAACACCTGTTTACTAAAATACAAAAGACATCTTACATAAGTTGGGAGACCTTCCTTGGTCCTAAAAACTAATCTGATGTGTTACCAGTGTCCAGACAGGATACAAAGTTCATATGATGATAAAGTTTCCCAAAGTTTGTCACTCTTTATCAGCAGATCAATGTTCTATAAGGACTGTCCACTGATGGAGAATGCAAAGAACACAGTTCGTTGTTTCCTGTATCCAGGATGAAAGTTTCCCTGTCTCAGCTGGAGAGCTCTTTGGTCTTGGAGAGATCACTCTCTTGTCTCGTGAAATCATTTTCATCAACTTGGTTAGAATCTGCTTGACTTGAGGGAAATTGCTTTGTCTTCGGAGGAAAATCCTTTCAGTTGACTTGGTAGGAAAATCTCTGTTGTCTTAGTGAGGAGAATCGCCCTCTGACCTTGAATTTAGACCTCTTAAAGGTTTTACATCCCCAATCAGATGTTCTGATTGGTTGTGATCTCCATCCTCTACGTTTCCAATTGGTCCATAGTTTGTTGCCGGGGCCAGGTGAGGCAGAATCTGGAGATTGGACACCAGCCGAAGATGTTTATTGAATTTGTCAAGATCTGCACATAATTCAGAGTCAAGTGTTTTTATCCTGGTTGTAAATATTACCAGCTTCACTCACATGACATTTGGTTTTATTATACATTCTATCTTCCTGTTTTTGCAATCGTTGGAAAAAATGGTCAAATTCCTGATTTGCTCTCTCATGCTATTTTATCTACTAAGAGCATTTCATTTGAAACAACTATTTTCTTTAAACAAATTTTGGTCGAGGTTTCAGACTCTAATTGAGATCTCACAGGTGTATTAGAAGCTTTCAACCTGATGTGTGATGTGTTGTATAGCTTCATGTATGATGTTGCATTTTCTGCAAGTGTTGTTTCTTGTATTTATGACCTAGTCATATGTGGCAATCGTAAACACTTTTCTCCAAAGAGGTATTCATCAGCCAGCCAGCTGTTTGATGGTTCTGTCAATGTGATTCTGCATGAGACCATTAGAGAGCCAGTCATGGAGCTTCTTTTGACCCTAAGATTGTCTGATGAAATCTGTACATTTTTGTGTACTATGTTAGGTCCAGATCAGTGTTTTGTATGTTTAATGGTGTATTATTTTTATCTGCAGAAGTTACAGCTTTATGTAATTATTATGTTTCTTGTTTTCTGTAGAAAAACTCTCATAATATCTGTATTAGTTTGTGCAGATTTAAAATATCGAGGCCTCATCCTCCCCTCCTTACTACGAAATGTTAGTCTTTGGAAGACTTAAGTAAGATGGTGTTTGTTATGTTTTGTTAATGTTATTTGTGATAACTTCAAATAATAATAATAATAACAATTATTATTATTATTGTGTTGTGGAGTGTATCATACATGATATACTTGTATATACCAGTGCCTAGTGCTATGGCATACCAAAGTCAAGCTTTGACTACAGAAAAAAATGTATTATTAATTATTAGAATGAAATATCTTAATACATAATATTGTACAATAGTCATGAATATGGTAAGATGCTATTGTAACAGAGTCATTGTTATATACATATGTATTTGAAATGAGAAAAATTACTTAAAAACTACTGGTCCCTAAAATAAAAAAAGTTTTGGAAAGTTTGATTTTAATACCCTGGCTACTGTACAAATAGAATACAAAAAACTGTATAAAGACATAAACAAAACTCTAAAATCTAAAAATTAATGAAATAATAATAGAAACATATAAGTTTTTAAAACTGCATCAATTAAAAAAGAATGTCTTTGTTATCTGGCAACTTAATGTTAATTTATATCATTAGATCTTAAAATAAATTTTCAAAAATTAAAAATTAATTAATTAAACAGTAATGATAGTAATAATGGTTTTCTAAAAATATACTATATGATATATAGATGTGAGATATTAGGACATCGCACAACATTGTCATACCATGATAGAATTAAGGCAGAGGCAGAAGGAAAGAAGCAATCCCTGCACTTGTTAGGCATAAAAGAGGCAATCTTTGTACCTGCAGACTACGGGGGAGACAGTCCTTGCACTGACCAGGTACAGAGAGGCAATCCAAGAACTAAACAATTGCCTTCAATCAGGGGCGAATTCTCTGGGCATGCTTAGCATGCGCTGGATGCTTAACCTTAGGTGAGTCACACGGGTCTCACCAACCTGGCGCAAACTTTGGTTAAAATTTTTTAATATTAAATATTTTTCAAAAAATCTGAAAAAATTAATATTCCTCTAACTTTCTAACCCGATTAACATGATGTAAAAATTTTTTGAATAGCAATGCTCATTTTTGAGAAAAAAAGTACTTCGTGTCTGACAGACCCATGCGACTCATGATGGGGGTAAGAAAAGATCAATTAATTTGTCGCTGTTGGCGATAGCAAGTGTCGCAATAACTTTATCGCGTTTAAGTTGTCGTGTGGTGTTTATTAAATCCTATGATATCTTTATTCATTTATATATTTATATTTTTGTAATAATATTGTTTTCGAAAGTAATAGCTAATTAATTTTTTATTATTTTAATTATTATTCTATTTCCATCATATAATTTTTATTTATAATTTTTATAATTAATTTATAATTATTCCTCGTATATTAGGCGATGCAAGTTGCCTTTTTTCACATTTGCTAAGCAATCAGAGACTTGTGAAAACAGTCTAGCTATAAATTGCCAGAAAATATCCTGCCTTCTCGGCAATGATCTTGGAAATCAAACGTAAACAATCGCTATAAATTCGCTTGTCTTATCGTAGTCAATTTCTTACTAGACAATTCTGAGAGGCTTACTCATTCAAATGTAATAAAAAACTAGAAGTTATCTAATTACACCCTAAACATTATGGAATTAGATATAAATAAAATAATAACAACTACGGGACAATCATATCGCATAGATATCATTATTCTATAATCTAATAATCCAGATTAATCTGATAAAAACACTTTTAATTATAATCTAAATTTATTATTTATTCATTTTCCATTGCAGCACAATAATACAAATCTAAAAAGTTATCCCGATCTACATGACATATAATTATAAATGAAATCGCTGCATTTGATAGCGTAGTGACTTTTTTGTCGCACGATACACAACGCGTGACAAAAAAACTCAAAAATAAATTATGATAATACAAATTGTGAAAATTATAAAATTTTTGATTATTGCATTTTGATAACATTCAGGTATTGATATGGATACATTTTTTAAGTATTATTATATGAATATTTTATATTATGAAGAAAACAAATTACAGAATCGAAAACATGTTGTAAATTGCCAAATTTTTGATGGTCCACTCATTATTTTTTCGATTGCTTCATTTCATGCAGAGAAAACATTTATATCTAAAGTATCACCAAAAAATTTTGATGGATTCTATAATATTTTGAGCGATGTCAATTTTTTATATTAGGTGATTGAATTAAGCCTAACACACGACTATATCACATAAAAAATTAAAAATAGAATTCATGTGTAAAAATCTAACAAAAATATCTGTTAAATCTTAAAGACAACATTCTTATGAGTAAAACAAAATAAAAACTTTGTCAATTAGTCAAATTGAAACCCAGAAAAAAGCATTTTTTATAGAGCCATAAAACAATTAATGTTTATTGACTCTCCCGGTATGGGGAAACGCAAAGTCAATTAAAAAATCTTTTGACAGTAGTCCTGAATTTCTACTAACTTCACATGAATGAGTCATCTTTCTTCCCCATTTGCAAACAAACCCGATGACGATCGGTGAAATGTCAGATAACTTACAGCGAGTTGAAATTTGATATGTTTATTATTTTGTGTTTTTTTCATCAAATTACATAAAAATAAATATTGAAAAGACAATTTTGTCAATACAGAAGTAATTTATACTACTAGATAGAAAACAAAAAGTAGAATTTAACAGAAAAATTGTAGTTTTTCTACGCGATAGATGAACTTTATTAATTTCATAATAAAAATGGCAGGTCTGAAAGACCCATGCGACCTAAGTAAGAGAACGATTCCTAGCGACTCACGCAGGGTTAAGAGAAAGTTTTAACTGTCAATATATGAGAACAAATATGCCAATAATAATTTATTCTAATGTGTAAATTCTTTTATCAATTGTGTTTGCTTTTACATTGACAGCTAGCGGATAGCTGTCTTAAGTCAGTGCCATGTTTGCGGGAACTCGATCACTTGTTCGTGTGACATCACTCAAAGTATTTAATATGGCCAGATTGTATTGAAAGTTTGCGGTACCCAGTCAGCATACATGTATTGTGTACAGGGGCGGATCTACATAGAGATTAATAGGGCTTAAACCTTGGGCCCCAGTGTCAAGGACCCACAAAATTTAAATTATTATTGTAAATTTTTAATACTTTTTCATTATAATATATTTCATATATTTTATGTGTAGATATAATGGGCTTTATAATAGTCTATACTTTTTTATTCACACCAAATAACATTTCTGCCTATCAGAAAAGAAGTGCTAAAGATAGTGCTAAAGATAGGCCTGTTATTATTATAACTTTCAGCATGCCTAAAAATTTTGGTCAGGATTCGCCCCTGCCTTCAATTGTTTTGTTCTTGTGTTTTGTTCATTTTTTGCACCTATTTTCTGTTAGGTGCAAGCAATACTGATTTTATGTTTGACCCCTAGGACTGGTATGAGGGCGCATGGTCGCCAATGCTTATAGTCGTGAAGTAAGTGTGCTCTGCTTTCCGACTGCTGTAACTTTGGATTTAGTGATTTCTCCTATGGATATTATACACCGTTGGGAAGAACTAATTGTAAGGAAGCCGTGAGTGTTTTAATTTTGTTCTACGTCTCGCGGTTGGCGAGTTACAGCCGTCTGTAGTTACGTTCTTTCTCGGGCCCCATCGGCCCCCCCTTGTGTAATCGGACTTTTCTTCGACGGGCTTTGTTAGCCCATTACGCGCTCTGTATACTGTATAAATTTAGTTAATATTACTCTGTTAGTTATTAAGTTATCGCTACTTAGTTGTCATCTCTGTAACAAAGAACTGTTCTCCACGTGTTTTTCTGGTCTCAGCCGTTCGGCGTATCCGAGCCGTTTGGCGAGCTGTAGCCGGGTAGCGTGTTTTTGCGCTGTTCGGCGTTTTTACTTGTTTTCGTGTGTGCGCGTCTGTGCGGGCTACAAACTTGGTTTCTTGGACTCTATACTCTTCTGTCAATCGTTCTCATGGATACCTTGGCGGACGTGCCGGAAAGGAAGTTACTAGCTGTAATTTCCAGAGGACTTGACTGTATTATGCAAGCTCTCCCAGCAAATTCCTATGGCTCGGTTTCGGTTGCTAATAGGAAAAGTGTGAGACAGGCGGCGCTTGACATGCACGCAGCTGCGAATAACTTATTTGGAATAGTATTAGCACTCCGCTCAACTGAGCAGGAAGGGAAGGGTACCTACGCCGATGCAGTAAGGAAGGGAAGGATCAGCGGGAGTCGTACCACACATATTATAGCCGAAGCTATAGCTGATAATAAAACACAAGTGAAACCACAGGACCTCATTATTGAGACTACGACTACAGAGGATGGTGAAACCCTCTGTCCAGAGGAAATGCTCAATGAGATCCAAACTAAGATAGATCCTGCAAGCTTGAAAATAGGCACACGCAATATAACAGCGGTGCCGGGAAAAGGTGTAAAAATTAGACTTAAAACTGAGCAAGATGTTCAGAACTTACAGGAGGCAATTGGGAAATTGCCGGAATTAAACGAAAGAGTTAAAATGATACGACCAAAACGCCGGAAACCTCGAGTTATACTGCTTAACGTGCCTCAGGAGGAGGAGAAGGTGGAACTTGTCGAGAAAATCTACGATCAAAACAGCGAGATTAATAGGAAACTTACGAAGGAAGCTTTCCACAGAGAAACAAGAATCACTCATATGATACCTTCAAAAACTAAGCCTGACTGCCGACACGTGGTGATGTCAGTCTCTCCTGCAATCCGAAATCTGATAATAACCACGAAACGGATAAGTTATGAATGGGGTACTTTGATAGCTGACGATTATATTCCCATTATTAGATGCTTTCGGTGTACGGGCTTCGGCCATAAGGCGGCCTCCTGTGATCATAGGGAAAGGTGCAGCCACTGCACCAAAAGACACAAATATAAAGAGTGCACTAACACCAATGAAACCCCTAAATGCACTAACTGCACCAAAATAAATAAGGAACAACCCGATGGCCCAAAGTATCAAACAGACCACAATGCATTCTCTGCACAATGCCCAGTCTTAAAAAATTACAAGAGACTCTTGGTAAGGCAAACCATATACGAATAATAGTCTGTATGTCCTCATATTCCTGTGTAATAAAACCTTCATAATGGCAAACACAACGTTCAAAATTCTTCAACTCAACGCCCAGAAAAGCCAAGCTGCCTCGTCGCTTGTTATTAAGACAGCGAACGATCTGGACGTGGATGTAATCCTTATACAGGAACCGTATACTGTCAAAAATAACATTGTTAGATTTGGCTCGTGGCAAGTTCTGAATAAAACAACCCCAGATGAACGTTCCAAATGTGGTATAATAATAAGGAATCCCAATGTTAATGCTGCATTAATTCCTGAGCTAAGCTCTAATCGAGTCACAACCGTCACGATTGACCAAGGCCCCATAGACTTTATTCTCTGTATATATTTCTCGCCATTTGATAATGACGAGGACTGCATAGACGAGCTATCTAGTGTTATAAGGAAACTAGGAGACAAATCGTATCTCATTGCAGGTGACTGCAATGCCAAATCCCCCCTCTGGTACCACGAGACTGAGGACAAGAGGGGAAGGCTCATACAGGAACTCCTTAATGAGATTGACGGTATATCGCTGAACACCTCAGATTTACCAACCTTCCAAACGACAAGGGCGAGAGGCTGGACCGACGTTTGTTTGGCGCCCACGGAAGTGGGTAGTATCGTGAAAGATTGTACAACTTTATCGAAAGATTCGGCGAGTGATCACCGATATATTCTGACTACTCTACAACATCACCAGCAAATTAAGGATCATGTCACTAACTATTATAGCACTATAACTAACTGGGAATACTTCCGGGCCTCTTTCGCAGAAAAATGGAGGAACTTTCAATTTACAGAACTAAACACCCATGAAAGGATTGACAATTATGTGAACCATATGACACAATCTATTGTCGAAGCCCTCAAGATTTCTTCCAGACAGAAATTAAAGAAAAACCGTACGCACTGGTGGAACGATGATTTAGACCGTGAAAAGAGGAAAATCAAAAGATTAAGAAAGAAATGGTTAAAAGAACGAAACACAGAACGAAGAGAACAGCAAAGTAGGGATTATGCCAATGCTCTACGGACTTACAAAGCTAATATTAACAAAGCAAGAACGACGGCGTGGCGGGAATTTTGCGGAAGATCAACGGTGGACCCCTGGGGCGAGCCCTATAAGATCGCGTTCAAAAATAAAAGGAAGGCAACCCTGCCGAATGTTACTGACACCAATCCTCAAACCAATAACTATTCAATTAGCAGTAATCTACAGAAGCTTCTTGATTTCCATTTCCCCAACGACAGTCAAACAGATGACTCACCTACTCACCAACGAATACGTATAAATCTCGAGGACATTTACAGCGAAACCAACGATAAATGGTTTTCTTTTAAAGAGGTGCAACAAGCGATCCGCTCCCTGGCTAATAAAAAAGCCCCAGGGCATGACGGTATTACTGCGGAGGTGGTAAAAGAGGCGTTTGCTGAAATCCCAATAGCTTTCGTCATTCTTTACAATGGGTGCCTAAGGGTGGGCTACTTTCCCGATTCATGGAAAATAGCTAACGTAAAATTCATCCCGAAAACAGTTAACCCAGTGGAAAGAAAAGACTATAGGCCAATAAGCCTGCTCCCAGTTATGGGTAAAGTACTCGACGGGCTGATGATAGATAGAATCAATTGGCATGTTGAAAAAAATAATATACTAAATACCAACCAGCATGGGTTCAGACCAGGTAGATCCACAATTACTGCTATTGGAAACGTAACAACTTTCATAAAAACTGCATGGGATAAAGACCGTCACGCACTCCTCATTAGCATCGACTTCAAGAAGGCGTTCGACCACCTCTGGTGGCCGGTGCTTAAATATAGTTTAAGGGAAATGAAATGTCCGCAAAATATCTATCAGCTGCTGGATAATTACCTGACCAATAGGAAAGCTGGCTGCCTATCCAACAATATAAATATTATTAAAAATATAGAAAGAGGTTGCCCCCAAGGTTCACGCAGCGGGCCTGGGCTGTGGAACCTAATGTATAACAACCTACTCAACCTGCTTCCAACAACTGATCATGTTAAGATACAAGGATTCGCAGACGACACCATTGTCATGATACAACACCAGAACTGTAATGTCCTTCAAAGGATAGGCAATGAGGTCCTCAACGACATCAACCAATGGAGTATAGACAACAAACTCCCAATAAACCATCAAAAATGTGAGGCACTCGTGTGCACGAAAAAGTCTAATAGAAAACAATTACAGAGGCCCCTGTGTTTGTACATTAATAACCATAAAATCAAGATAACGTCGCATATGAAGTATCTTGGTGTAATACTGGACCCAACTCTGAGTTGGTCAACTCATATTGATGAACTGTGCAAAAAGGTAAGCCAGAAGGCAAACATGATTTACCACATTGCTAGGAACACATGGGGTCTAGGCCCGAAGCACTGTAGACTTATCTACAAAGGTGCAATTGAGCCGGCTTTGCTGTATGCGGCTCAAATCTGGGGACATCGGGTGGACATTGTCCATAATAAGCGAAAAATCCTGTCTGTCCAGCGTACCTTCGCTATTCGCATTTGCAGGGCGTACCGCACGGCCCCTACAGATGCTCTTCTGACAGTCGCTAATCTAATGCCTATTCACATCAAAATTAAAAATCTGGTCTGGACTTGGAATCTTACAACAACCGACCTGCAAAACTGTAGTGAGGACGATTTGAAGACTATAGCTGCAGAAAACAAATATCCTCCAGATGGAATCCAAACGCTAAAGCAAATCAAATCCTATGATATAGACAATTACTACAATGACCCGACTAAGAACTTCCACCCAGCTGAAAGGAACAATGTCTTGATCAAATTTGAGAGAGATACTACTAATCCAAGCACAAACTGGCATATTTACACTGATGGTGCCAGAAATGAGAAGGGAACTGGTGCGGCCCTGGTGGTCTACAACGGTGTCGATAATTCTGTGGTACACGAAGAGTACTATAAACTTAATTCCAAATGTACTAATAACCAGGCTGAATTATGGGCCATGTATAAGGCCCTTGTTTACTTTACAACTAACAATCAGAAACTCAAAGGGTCAGCTACCTTCTTCACGGATAGCCGCTACGTTCTCCGGATCATCAGCGGCAGCAGAAAGAGCACCGCCACAGGTGTAAAAGTTGTTCATCTGGCCAACAGTCTTAGCAAAAGAAAGGCCGTCTCGTTTTGCTGGGTGCCAGGTCATCAGGGAGTCGGCGGAAACGAGAGAGCGGACGAATTAGCCAAACGTGCTGCCGGCAGTAATCTTGAAACGGCTTTCAACTCACTTCCCTTCACCTACATCCACAATCTCACCTACGTCATGGCAACTAACCTGTGGCAGACCGAATGGTCTTCGTCCACCACGGGCAGACTCACGTACCTTTTCTTACCATCCATAGTCGAACGCCAAAAAATGAACTACCTTACTCCTTCATTCAATCTTACGCAACTGCTCACCGGCCATGGGAATTTCCCTAGTTACCTGAACAGAATAAAAAAGCGAAATGACGATGTGTGCAACTGCGATAGCGCTGCTATAGGCAACGCCCAGCATATTCTACTGGATTGCAAGACCTATGACATAGAACGCAGGCAACTGATCCTCTACTGTCTATCTAATGGACATGCTTGGCCACCTGACTGGAAGGTGTTCTGCTCCAATAAGGACTGCTTTAAACACCTAATGACTTTTGCGTCCAATTGTGACATCCTCAAGAATAGCCTTACAACATAAGGCTCCAGAACCACGGGTTCTGCTTCTGTTATTATTTATTGTAAACTGCTTATTGTATTTCCATTTCACTGCCTTTCATGTATATTTTCACCTTGTATATTGTACTCATCGTCGCCAAATTGGCATGCTGTATTATCTTCTATTTGTTTTTATTACTTAATAATTGCGGTGCAAGACGCCAATGTGTTCCCACTACACTATCTTCCCTTCACACTCTATCCCTATCAACTATCCTCCCACCTCTTCCCCTCACCCCAATCCTTACTTCGTAACCCCTCCTCTTCCATTCAAGGCAAAGTCTGCAGACAGCCTTCTTACTCTATCTTCAAGTCAAGTCAAGACCCCTAGGACTAATTTCCATTAGGTGCGTTCAGTTGCATCAGAGAGCATAGACATTGTCACTGTAATATCTTTGTCTGTCGAAAATGAAGTCATGGAATCCCTATTTTTACTTTATTTGGGAAAGTATGGCAATCAATCAAAAAGACATCCCCCCAAGGTTTTTACATTTTTGGACTCAGTAGACCTAGAAACATCAAGAAATACAAAAACATTCAGTTTTTTTCTGTATGTATGAATGTTAGTGTGTGTATGGGGCATACAATTTTGTTCATCCCCTTTGAAGCTTAATAACTCCTGAGCTTTCAAAAATTTCTGAAATTTTGCAGGGAGGTTTGTTTATTAGTAAAATTGATACTATTAAATTTTGGTGGTTTAAAATCCAGGGAATGAAAAGATAAAGGGGAATTGTGTCTTATCTCAAGTAAGGTCGAACTTAATGATGATTTTACTCATTATTAGTGTGGGTACCGAAAAGGTACAACGAAGTCAGACTGCAGTCTAATTCCAGCTAACAAGTCAGAGGGACTTGCCCAAGAATCAGAGATGGCTTATTTGTCGGTAGGGTTTCCCGCAGGGACGGGACTACTTTTTCATCTGGTCGAGTGTAGGAGGGAAGGTGAAGTCATGGTAAGGCGATAGGTGAATATTCGAGCAAACAAAACACTATTTAACAGGATAACAACGTTTTATTGGAATCAAGAAAAAATGTTACAAATGTCTAACATATATATCTATATATCCCTAACACGCGAGGAGAGAGAGAGAGACAGCTCACATAGATGGTTTCCATACCTCTTAGAACATCCGTATTTCAAATATTCTGTTGGTCACAAGGATCGGTAATTCCTTTAAAGTATAAGAGTCAGTAACTCTAGAGGCACAAAGTAAAATTTTTCATTAGGCACAAGGACAAGATAGACTAGATCGTGACTCGATCTAGGTCGATGATTGGCTCCCCCGAGGAGGGGGAAGAAGCGTCTTATATAGCTTTTTGCTAGGAAAGTTGGTCACGTGAATGTGATCAGGCCATAGGTGTTCCCGGGATTGGAAACAATACGGCAAATTCGGGCGCTAACTATAAACTTAAGTTGCAAGATGATCTGTATTCAGTGTAAGAACAATGGATAGTTGACAGTTATATGGCCGGGGACGCATATTTTCTCGGCCAGGACATTTTCTAGCAAGGATGTTTATAATAGGAAAAATTCTCAATTCAATATAGGGAACAATTATTACAATTTTATGTTCAGGGGAATTTCCAGATCTCACATTAGCATTTGCAATTTTTTATAAAACCCATCCATACCTCAAAATTACATGCAAATTTAAATAGACTCACATTACATTTCTGGATTCCTCATCTCAAGTAATGAAAAGTAGCAAAGTTTTATCAAAATCAACCTATTAAATGTTGAGAAGAACTTAATTGTATAAGCCCATAGAAGACGCGCTAGTAACTGTGAAACATTGCACAACAAAGTCACACAATTCATGTAATACCACTTTGTCGTGTGTGCTAGTGAAACTACCTTATATCTCAAAAAAAAACGTCATGAACCCACATTTTTTATTGCATTTTTGGCTTCCTCATCGCAATTAATGAAAAATGCCAAAGTTTAATCAAAATCAATTGAACAGATTTTGAGAATGAACACAATTCTGTAAGCCTCAATAATTATATCATTGAGCTTCACTATATATCTGTGCAAATAGAATATTTTAATTAAGATTTTATATAACGTCAATTAATTTGATATCATATTTTAATGATGTTATGTGCTGAAAACAATTTTAATCTTAAATATTTTGAAGTTAGTTTTTTACTTATAAAATTTGTTATTTCCTACCACACTGCGATCTCTTCCTGGTGTTCCACTACTATAAGTTGTTGCTAATGTGGAAGAACATTCTTCTAAGTACCATGGCTTTAAACCTCCTTGTGTTGCACTACTGATGGACAAAGTATATATAGAATTAGTGTATCCATCACAATTACAGTTATCGCTATATCTTCCTCCATTACCAGATGCCCAAACAAAAATAGATCCTAATCCATTACGACCCTAAAGTAAATAAAAATATTTTATTATTTACAAACAATAATAGTAATAATAATAATCAACATACTAAAATATCTAGCAAGAAAAAAACCATACTAACTAAATAAATTAAACAAACATTTTCAGCAGTTTTAAACCATCATCTTCAGGTTAGAATACAATCGAATGTAAAATACAAAATGGAACATAATTTTAAAAGAGAAATAACTACAGTTCCATTGGTTGAATCTGAATACATTAATAATGATGTCAATGTGTCTTACATATCTTAATAATAAAAATTTATAAATACATTTTAAATAAGGACTTCCATGTGTTTGAAAAAATCTCCACATTTCTGTAATTTATCACTGCATTCTTAGTAGAAGCCTTATAAATGTCTAGTCTCTCCAGATGTTTTAGAAGAACCCAATCTGCAACAGGATATAGAATACAGGCTTAACTAAAAGACACTTGGACCATTGTTTTTGGTCACAAATGCAGTGAGAGCAATAGGTGGTAAGTCCTGTTTGATGAAATTCAGATGCTCCTTAATATGAATGCTTAGAAAAACATGGCACTGCTCCTATGTATACCATTCTTTGTTGAATTTTTGGATGGAGTACATATCAGACAGGAGCTTCTTGTCAATATGGTCTTTGGCATTTCATAATAACGTATACACCAATGAATTTCTTTTGTAAAAATTTAAACAACTTATGAAACCCAATACAATACAATAAAAATACAACAACTGCGATATAACATTGAGCTATAAATTGGCAATAATTATTATAAATTAACTGAAAAATTTGACCCTAGAGGGAGGTGTTTGGCTCCCTCTTGTATTAAATTTAATAATTATAATTTAATTAAATAATTTTAGATTAAACCAGAAGAAAAGAATCAGCCCAGAGCAGGACTCAAACCCGCGACTCCTGCTTGCCATGCGGATGCATTGCCAATTATACTACTCGGACCTCCAGTCTGATCTCCTCTTCCAGTATATTTAATGTTATGATATAACCATCATTGTTTATTACAGTGCTGACTGGGGATGCATTCAGCACACTCATCCTGTAAACTCCCCTACAAGGAACTCAGCCAGTCATTGTATGCCTGGCAAGGCATATATATAGAAATATAAATATGTTTATATATATATATATATATATATATATATATTAATCTCAATTAATGAAATAAGGTTTAATAAGGACTTTGCTTTGCCAAAAATAAAATGTAACAATGTAACACCAGTCTTGTCATTTTGACAATTGGCTATTTTTACGCAAAGTATTTTAAAAACTAAATTTTCTATGCAAAAATAAATCATGTAAATAAAACAGAACAAAAAGTTAGAAGAATACTGAGTTTTTCAGGTTTTTCAAAGAATTTTAAGAAAAGGTTATGTAAGTTTGAAAATCAAAATTGTTGGCATGGACTGTAATCAGATTAATTTATTCTTGGACATTAAGCATAAAAGCCAATCAGCAAAAATACTCTTAATTTTTAATATTCTGAATACTGTTATATGAATATATTTCATTTTCACATTTCAGATCTGCAATGGAAAAAGAAAGGGACTTTTAAATGTGATACCCTTTAATGAGAACCCATTAGTGAGAACTCAGCTTTCCTTGTTCCCTTCTGAATCACATTAGTGAGGTAGAGGTTGAAGTTTTAAATGTGAAAGCATGCATGTTGGATGTTCAGTGCCGCTTTCCTGTAAGCCTAGAAATTTGACAATGGCGTTTGGAATGTCAAGCATGATTCCACTGACTTTCCAAACACCATTGTCAAACTTCTAGGCTTACAGGAAAGCGGCGCTGAATGTCCAACGTACATGTTTTCACATTTAAAACTTCGGCCTCAACCTTGCTATTAATGGGGAATTCCTATATATATATATTTATTTATAGGAGACCTTCCATAAATAATGCACAATATGGCAGCACTATGAACTTGATGATGCAATCCCAGTGAAAAGTGATGCTAATTTCAGTTAAAGATTTAAAGAATTAGTACAGTTTATTACTGTCTTACTGTACACCATTTTGAACTAATGAGTGTTAGAAATGGCAACTTCAGGTACCTTAGATATTGTAATGATTGAAGATCATCTTAAGATTAAAACTTTATGTGGAAAAACCTGACAGAAATTCACAGAGTTTTGCATAAAGTTTATGGTGAATAGTAGAGGAGGTATACTGTAGGTCAGTTTCCTATTGGGCTATTCATTTTCATGAAAGACACATAAATATTAATGATGGCCCAAGGCCAGAAGGATGAAAATGTCAACAGATGAGCAAAGCACAAAACTTGTGGCAAACTTTCTTGATGAGGATCATCAAGTGATGTGCAAGGAAATATCACAAAATACTCAAATTCCAGTAATATCAGTATTCTGTATTTTGAATAATGATTTGCAGAATAACAAAGTTTCAACCCTATAATTTCCTCATTGCTTGACTCCTAGAGAGAAGCAGAATTATCTAGACATTGCAACATTATTGAAACAAAGATTTGTCACTGACAGTCAATCATTTGTGTTTCAAGTTGGCTATTGATGAAACATGGGTTACTTTAATCCAAAGTTGAAACCACAGTCAAATGCATGGAGAAGTCCATTTTCTCTTTGACCCAAAAACTTTGACAAGCACAATCAAAGGTGATCTTTGCTTCTGATCACTGAGGAATCATCATGACAGACAAATTTCCATGTAAAACAAATGTGACAGCATTGTATTATAATGACTTCATGCAAACATTGCACAGAAAAATGCACAAAAGCTGATCTGACTTGCTCAGAGATGGGCCACTCATTTTGTGTGACAATGCAAGCCCACATTGGAGAAGGTTATGACCTACGTGTTGAGTAAGTACAAGTGGGAGGTGTTACCCTCTCACATCATACAGTCAAGACACAAGCCCATCAGATTTTCATTTGTTTCCCAAGTTAAAAAAGCCCATGCATATATAAAGTTTTTCTTCCTTAGAAGAGCTTTCTGCAGTGGTTACCCTAGTGCATCTAAGGACAATGAAAATAGTGACCCAAATGAAATAGCAAATCATCCAAAATGCTAGGACACAGACATTGAAAAAAAAGGAAGAATACATAGAAGACCGTAAAGAAATATTGCTTAAAAAAAAAAAACATACATCTAACAAGGAAATGGCCAGATATTCATCTTCAATTTGAATTAAACTTGGTGAGCATGTAGCCTTAAACACAAATAGTTCCTTTGATTTTGTAGTTCCAATAACGCACCTTGTGTTTGTGAATCAACAGAATTAAACAACATGGTTTCAGAAAAATAAAACAAATAGTTCCTTGTCCAAATAATAGGACCCATTTCTGAAGTGTTTCCAAAATACAGACCTCTGAAAATTGAGTGTTTAGCTTTTAAGTCTAGAAGTTCTACATCTACCCTAAGAAAAATTATTGATTCCTTATTCAGATTTCCTAGCACAAATACAGTAATTTAGAAATTTATAATTCATTTTAATTTCTCATAAAAATAAAATTTAGTTGAGTTATATTTTAAATTATTATTGTAAATAAATTTTTCCTATCAAATAATATTTCAAAATAAAGTTCATTATTTACTGGTATATAACAATCAAATGCATTTTACTTCATTTTTCAATAATAATTTATACATACTGAGTTTACTCCATCAATAAATGCTTTCTTTGCTAATTTTCCAGGTCCATCAACTGTTTTACCATCATCTTCAGGACCCCAGGATGCACTATAGATATCAATATGATTTGGATTCAGGCTTAATGCAGTAGCTTCTACTTCATCAGTAACTGTTCCATCTAACATACGAACACCTAAATAATCAAATTAAAATTACTTTACATTTGTTTAAACAATTAATAGTTTTAATTATTAAATTTTAATGATGATATGTAAAGTTCGAACCATTCTATTATTATATATGTTATATCTTAACTACATTTAAATCTTACCACGAATCAAATTCTCAGAATTAAAGAATGATATGTTTCACAACCAAATGATAATTCTTGTTTGTTTCATGATATATCTCTACAGTTTTATATTTTTTTAATTTTATTCTTCTCATATATTACTGTCTCATTGTCAGTTTCTTTCCTATTTCTTGTGTTAAAGACAACAAAAGACTTACTGTTAATTAATTAATACACATACTGATATACTAGATGTAAAATATCACCCACAAAACCAAAAGTCCAGCTCATAGATCAAAAAGTGAAAAAAAAAAAACATTGCTTTGAGAAACCATCTTCAGGTTAAAAAAATTGATTTTGAAATAGAACAAGAAATGAATGTTGTAATTTAAAATATGAAAAGAATGATGTCTGAGTGGCAGTCAGCAGTCACACAGGATGTAAAATTAGTATTAAATTTCAAATAATGTCCATTGTTCCATTTCCAAATCCATTCTTTTAAACTCAAGATGGTTGTTCAAGGCAATTGAAAACATTTGTTTTCCTTTCACTTTTTGATCTGAGCTGGATTTTTGGTTTTGCAAGTAATATTTTTATTGTTAATTGTTTTCAAAATAATATTACTCTAAGATTGTCATTTCTTTTAAGCAAGATACTTTTCTCTCTCCATATTTCTACTTTAATTATTTTGCTCTCTTAACATCCTCTTTTGATCTTATTTTTTTCCTCTTAGTACTTTATTTCTCTGCTTAGAAATTTTGATAGAAAGCAAGTGATAATTGGTTATTATCCAATCTCTCTACCTCCTATCATGAAGAGATCATCTGAATTGTATACTTCATAAACAATTGGAAATCTAAAATTGACAGACCAAATCCAATCTTATGACATATTAAGATTTGTTTTTATATTTCATATAGAAGTAGATATAAAATTATGATTAAAAATAACATATAGTCAATTTTTATTCCTTTTTTTTTTAATTTCCATTAATCTAACTTTTAGTTCCAAATGGAAGTGGAGGTGATGGATACTCTTTAATCAACTTAAAGTTAGGAATTATTATAACATTTTTTATATGAATAAAAGCACTAATATAAAATGTTTTCATTTAATTAAAAGGAAATAATGAAAATAGATAAATGAAATTCTTTGATAAATGTTTCTCATCATTAATATATGTGAGAAGGTTTTTATAAACAGTGTATTTAGTTGATAAAAATATTATAATATAATTATATCAAAGTAGATTAAAATCATTTTTAAACAAGATTTTTTATGAAAAGTTTAGAATTAGTATCTAATTTAAAGAAATACAAATACATAACTCATTATACGTAGGAAAATGATTACATAGTAAATCTGTTTTTATGAATGGTATAAATTTTCTATTATGATTGTATGAAATGCCGTATTTAAGTTTCATATTTTTTGTTGCCCATTTTTATTATATGAATCAAACTATATCCAGGAAGAGCATCTCAATTTATAACATTAAACTTATTAGAAATTACAGTTCATTCCATAATAGTTTGCTTGATGGCAGATTTTCAAAAACAAAATAGCCCGTATAAGAGAGAATTAACTCTATTACACTATAAATGATTTTATTATTGAAAATTAAAATATTATTGTATATATATTTATTAGCTTTAAAATTCTGTTATATATCATTTAATTGTTTTAACACATCCTTAAATGTCCATATGTGCATATTGTATATAAATATGTCCATAATATAGTAAAATCTGTTTATTGTGATCACTTCACAATTCACTTCTACATTGATGATAACTGACTGATAACATTAAGTGGAGTATGTAAATAGGACTGTAGTAGAAATTATAGTTTTATTTATTCTGACATTAAAAATATATGTTAAAATAATATATAACTTAAAGATATATAACTCAATATATATTATATAATATATATAACTTATTAATTATTATTATTAATTAATAATAATTCATAATACTAATTGATTTAAAGTTCTTGATATTTGGAATATGAAAAAATAAAGAATTGCTTTTTCAATAAAATGTTTCATGTTTTAAAGACAATTCATAACATTGTATTTATTTTTTTACAAACATTAATGTTATCATATGTTAACTAAATTAAAAAACCTAAAGAATAAGGTTTTAGCATAAGTTTTCAGCTAGATATTTAATGCAAAAGCAAGAAATATTTGATTTTTAAATCTTTTTGTTAATTATATGGTTATTTATCCTTGCATGCTATCGTTTAATTACTTTCACTAATAATTTAAAAACATATTTAATTCTGTACAGTTATTAAAGTAAAAATTAATTTTAAATTTTAATATAAATACACAATTAAACTTTTTATTAATTTTACAGATAAAAATGAAAATTATACTTGTAAAATATCAAAAAGTATTAAAACATTTTGCATAAAAAACCTATTCGGGGAAAAAAATTTGTCATTGTTGTTATATTACTAATTTATGTATTATTAAATATTCTGAATAGATTTTAAAATAAAAATTAACATAAAACGAAAACATATTTAATAAAACCAAAAAAAAAACTTGTTTAATTATTACACGTTCTTCTTTCTTAATTCTTAAGACAAAAAACTGTGATTCCATTTAAGAGTAAATTTAAAATATTTATATATTTTTACCTCCAATGCTTGCATTGTATGCAATTCCTACACCACAAAATTCGTTAAAAGCTGTTGCTGCCACTTCACCTGCACATCTTGTGCCATGTCTAAAATTTTTAAAAAATATAAATCTTAATGAATAGTTTAAAATTTCATAAAAGATACAAATATAAGCATAATATTTTAATTTTCAAATAAATATAAATTCAATTATTATCCAATGTATAGTACTGTACATGGATAATTTTAGACTAATTTGAACTTTTCTAGTGTAGTGATTCAAAAATCAATCACGAAACTGTAAATTTTTAAATCATCATTTGCTAGAAATGTAAAGAACTGAGTCCGAGAGTTATTTTTATTTTATTATTATTTTTTGTTTTATTATATTTTGTTTGGGGCTTATGTTTAGTTAGGACGAAGGTTCCCCACCACTCTCTTATTAGTAACCAAAAAAGATAATAAACCAACTCACAAAAGAACGAGCGCCGTAGGAAAAAATCACACGCGCTTGCGCTGCCCAGCAGAAATAAACAATCCGCAGAAAAAAAATGGAGGGGGGAATCCCCACACTCACTAGAAAAGAAATACTTACTAAACTGTCATAAAACATCCCAGAAACTTGTGCTAAGTGCTTTGTAAACGGTTTATAAGATTTTGTCGGAGAATTGAAGCTGCCAAAAAGTTTTTCTAACATCCAATTTCTAAGTATGTAAATTGTTGTCAAACGCACGTGGTGAAAAATAAGTCCGACGAGAGGATAAAGAAAATTTTAACAACTTTATTTTAATTTTCACCCACGTTTGTTAAATTATACAGGATTCTCGATACACGTTTATATTCCGACACTCCTTTTACAAAATCACTTAAAACTCGGCAGAATCGTAGTCGAAAAACTCGCGACAAAAGAATTGATGTACGCGACGCGTTACAGAAGGGGCGCGAAAAAGAAACTTATAACTAATTACTTAAAACTACTTATGCTAGAGAGGGAAAGAGAAGATGTAGAAAATAGGACAGAACAAGACAAGAACGGGTACCCAAACTTAGCTAGTGAACTCGTGATGGTGGCTACAACTCAGGCCTTCTTGGACGATACGAGATTCGACGATCGTAACGTTCGAATTTTCCACTTCGTGTTCTTCCGATAGACTTCCAGAAGAGCCCTTCTATCAGATTTCTAGAGTTCTTCTCTAGATTCTGTAACGTTCGGTCTGCTGCCTCCTTCGTGCTCCCGTCGGCGCGAAATTCCTGGAGACCTCACTCAACACGTCCTCACAGCTCGTCGTCTCGGCCCAAAAGTGGCCAGTCTATCACTCTTTCTAGCCCCTGCAGGCTATATCTTTTTCTTTGTCTTAAAACCAGTTCGTTGCCACCCGCTGAGAGAAGTTTCCAGAAGAAAGAGAGCAGGGAACAAAGGGTGGAGAAATAAAGGGAAGGAAGAATATATACATATATATATATATATATATATATATATGTACAAATAAAATATACAACGAAAAATATGGCGTACGACCACAAAATAAGGGGAGTAACCTAGCTGAATTGTGACGTCACCTCACAGCATAAAACCAGCACGCTAACCAAAGACAATCGAGGTCTCCATATTAAACTGTGAAAGAAGAAGAAGAAGACAATCGAGGTGATTTCCAGAGCGAGGTGATTCCTGGTCGATGTCCAGATTGAGAATTAGGCGATCCAAGGTGTTAAAGAGGAATTCGATTTGACGATAGCGAAAGGATTGAGGAAACAGGTTCCTAGTATAGTGAGGTGACGGATAGACATTTAGTTCGTAAGAGATTCTGTTCATAGTTCCTAAGTACAGTGGTGCCTCGTATAACGTACGCCTCGAATAACGGACGCTGCGAACAACGGACTTTCGGTTTGGCCGTTACGTGACTCGAGCAACGGACTGGTTGCGAACAACGGACTTTCTGGCATAATTGGTGACTGCTCCATGGGTGCGTTCTTTAACAGCGATCGCTCTGCGTCTCCGCTACTACGGGAGTGCGCTGCTGTTTGTAGGCATTTAGGAACGACGGTGAAAGAAAGAAAGATGGCAGCGCCCGCACTATTGATAGTATCGTGATGGAGGAATCTATAATTCTAAAATATGAGCTTTAAAAGGCAAAAGAAGGGCCCCAATTGTAAAATTTAACCATAAAATGGATTATTTGTTGAAAGAGCATTCAAAATAGCCTCGAAAAATAATTCGTAAAGACACTTACATCACCGCGTGCGCTAGCTCGCGCTTTCACAATTTCTAAATTCTCATTCATAAAACCACATAATGGACCCGGAAACGAAACTATCTGAGCCATGGAGGACTCCATGTTGCTTTCCACCGTAAACTACTGCTACAAGCGGCCGTTTTTGCCGTTCGACGGCGTGCACTCCCACCGGAATTTAGGAACGCATTCCGCGGGAATTTTTAAACGAATGTCGCTCGCGCAGAGTTACGTGGAGGAATAAAAGAATGCACCCCATATTCATTTTTTATGATACAGTACGGTTATTTTATGCTGCGGAACGAATTAGATGTTTTAACATGTATTCCTATGGGAAAATGCGTTCGTATAACGATAGTTTCACTTAACGGACGTGCACCTGGAACAGATTAAGTACGTTATATGAGGCACCACTGTATTTCATTTGTCGAATTTTCAAAGGGGAATTAAGATTAAATTAAGCTAAGTAGCTGAGTTTTATTGTCGGGTTGACTTGTTGATTTTCGTTAATAAATTTTGTTTTGGATTATAGACAATTGTACATATATTTAATTAGTAAATCGAATTTAACTATTTGAAACTTTTGCTTTGACTTGATATTTGTCATTATTCTTACTAACTTTTTCGGTGCACGCGTAAAAGCCCAGGCCTGGCAAACTAATCTCGAATCCGCGTAAAGTACCCGTTAGGTTAACGGAAGTTTTACCGGCTGCAGTTAGCGTCGGTTTCCTAAGATACTAAAAATAGTACTTTACAGAAACTCTTAAATCATTTTATGACAGGTCATAGTTATCATCCTTGCTGTTTTAATAATGCTACTCAAGATGATATAACATGATGTCACAAGAGTAAGGAACAACATTGTGTTATCAAATTCTTGATAACACAATGTTTAATTGACAAATGCAATTGTTTAATTGACAATTTTACATAATTTCAAATCAAACAAACAAAACTACATTTCTTAATTTCTAAATAATTTTGTTTATATTATTTCAATATATAATTTAATGGTTAATGTTACCTTAGTAGCCAAGATGGCGGCTCGTCTCTAATTCCAGCAAGGAAATAGTGGGACGCACGTTCTAACCTAACCTAACCTATTCTAATAATTTGGTTGCTAATAATTATAGTAATTTATTAGAATAGGTTAGGTTAGGTTAGAACGTGCATCCCACTGTTTCCTTGCTGGAATTAGAGACGAGCCGCCATCTTGGCTACTAAGGTAACATTAACCATTAAATTATATATTGAAATAATATAAACAAAATTATTTAGAAATTAAGAAATGTAGTTTTATTTGTAACTAAATAATATTAAACAACATATTATTTTCAAATGTAAAGGTTATTCAATATGTAAAGAATATAAAATATTGTGATATCATTGTATTAAAAATCATATTTTGAAATGCATACATTAGAATTTCTCAAGTGCATATTCAGAAAATAAGGGTTGTGGCAAAAGATGGCCCATGAAGATGAGCCCAACATACTTGAAAGTACTTGGGCAATGAAGAGAAAGAATGATTCACAGGTTAGTCTTAAAAACAAAAAAAGTTAGTTAAACTTTTGAAGTTCTTGTGGAGATGGAATTAAAGTTTAAACTTTCAAAGAGTTATAATGATAACAATAGTATGAAATTGAAAACTTTGACAAAATTTTGTCTATGTGGAATTTTTGGTCTCCTAGGTACTTTTTTTTTGTCCAAAAACACTAGAAATAATAAGAAAAGGACATGTCTAGACTGTATGGAAAATGTTTCATAACATGATCTGGCTTTATCATTATCTTGGCCAGATATGCCAGGATTTTCAGGGATCAATTTTCATTCACTTTATTGAAAATATCCTTTCATATGAAATACTGATATAAAGTTTAATTTATTAATTTAGTTATACACTAAAAGGCATAATCATAAAAATAAAAATATTTTTCCCACAAAATATTCAACAACATAAATCACTCATTTAAAAGATATAGATCTACACAATTAAAAAACAACAATGTAAAATACAGTAGAACTCACTTATTATATGCACTAATTCTGATTACAGTAATCAAAAGGTTCAAAACATTTAAATTAAAAAACACTACAAAAATTTTGCTTGTTGCTATCATTGTCTTCAGGTAAAGAGTTATTTTCAAGTTGTCTTACTGAGTGTTATCAGCCTCAGTTTGGCAACATGCAATCATTATCAGTTATCAATATCAGTGCTTTCAATATAGTGTTTTAAATTGCCAGCATTTGTTACCTTAATGATATGCTAGTTGTTCAATACAGTACTAAAAAAAAGAGCAGGAAAACACTAGATTATTAATAAAAATGATAATTAATAAACTTCAAGTTACATGTTAAAATGATTAAAAATGTATATACTTTTAATGATGGAGTCGATAAAATCAGAATTCCTACTAATTATAGTCTTACTTGCTCACTCTTCATATTGTTGTCAGTATACTTACAGGCAAGTCCTAAAAGATTACAATAAGTGGACTCTACTGCACATATCTTGGTCTGACTGAGGTCTGACCAAAATATTTTGACTAATCTAACAAACAGTTGAAAACTTACTACCACTACTACTCTTAAACACAGAATACAGACATAACTTATATATTTGTAAAATGTAATTTTGCATTACAATTGTATTTAAAATTTCTTGCTTATCTGATTAAAAATATTAATTCCTATTAAATAATGGAAATAGTTATTCAAATTAAACATTGCCATTTTAAAAAAGAAAAAGCATGAGTAAAAACAGAAGTTCTTAATGAGTAAAAAATGAATTGAAAAATTGAAATAAACTTGGAAAAATGAGATATTATAGACATAAATATGTTTTAAATACATACAATAGCAATGATATGCTGTACATAAATTATGAACAGCATATATGTATTGTATAAATTATTGTTCTGGAATAATGAATTGTTCTATTCTTTAAAAACAAATCACAGCCTCCTTTCTTCTAGGAATAAAACAGAAAGAGAATACATAAAATATTATTAAAACATTCATTTAAAAAATTAATTTAACAATTTACTTAAAATAATTATTAAGAACACAAAGAAAAATTCTGATATTTTTTGTTGAATTATTAATTACAGGTAACCAATTTTCAAACAATCTTTTGCTAAAAATATGTACAAAAGTTGAGGATTGACTGTATTTGCAATTTAAGTTAATAAAAGTTAATAAAAACTTTTTCTATTATTTAACAAGTTAAATGAATAAAATTGTAGATATTTTTTACTGAATTATGATAATGAACTATTCTCAATAATACTGATTATTGCTAAAATGAAATGATTATTTTTCAGTATAAGTTTCAAAATAAATATGAAAAAAATACAAATTTATTTCCACAATCTGCATTTCTCTACATAACAATTAGATATCTTATATACTAAAAAAATACTTTTTAGTATAGATATTAGTTATATATACCAATTTATACTAATATATATAAATATATTAATAAAAATAGATTTTATTTTATAATTTATATATTTTGTTATTTTTAATTAGTTAAAGTTTGACATACTTATTATCACCATTGTCTTGTGGCATTGGATCATCATCTCTTCCATTAACATCTGCACTTGCCAATCCATCCTTGTTACAAAAAATTTTATGTGTTCATAAATTGAAATTTAAAATATATACTAAATGATATTACAATGATTAAAAAGTAATGTAAACAAAAAAAAATAAATTTTATAGGAACTAAAAAAAAAAATCATCATAAATCCAGTGAAAACAGAATGTTTATTAGTGAAACTTATGTTTTCAATCATATTTACTGGTCATCGTGAGGTTCTAGTGTGGCTGTCTGCCATTTTGTTGTTTGTAAATACTGTATATAGAATTAGAACTCTTTCTTCTTTCCTTAATTCTTCTCCCTTCCGCTTTTAACCCTTACCGTCACCTGACAGGAACGGCATTTTTCGTGGGTCCTGATTGGTGGTTTTAACAAAACGGACAGGAGGGAGACCTGCCCGAATCAACCGTGAGTCACAAGGGTAAAAATAACGGACACTTTTTGGTTCGACACCGAGGGGAGAAAGTCTGGTGAGAGTGACCCAGAGAAGGCACAAGGCTTAGAACGAAAGAGAGAGAGGACAGACCACGTGGGGACTAGGACCCAAACATAATTGAACCAGCCATTCCGGAAAGGTCCGACGATTTGCCCCTTTTATGAGTGAATGTTTTTTATTTTTTTGGATGCTGATGGATTGAAGATTCACCCTCTGTTATCCTATAAAGGAATGGAGTAAACTGACCTGGTAGTGTCCTTTCATCTACAGGATTCTTATCATTCCTAAGAGAAGAGAAGGCAGTAAGCCTCATTTTATATGAAATTCTAAAGTTACAGAGATCTGCTATTTCCTTGTAGATACTATACAAAACTTTTTAGTAGGTAACAATTCTAAAGAGCCTAGTGTCTTTGCTTTTGGAATTCGTTTACGTGTGATAATGATGTATTAAGGTCTTAAATAAACTTCAGCTGGTAAGAATGGGAAGTGGCTATACAAAAGATATAGTATAGCTGCCAGTCCCTGAATCATGAGTCCAAACAGTAGGTGTAGGCTCTTTTAACAAGGTCCTTGAAAATAGCTAGTTTATAAGTAAAAGGATTCCATGAAGATGGAGGAATGAATAAAGGCTTGTAAGAACTCATTTGATAAATGCCAATAGTAAGAGTGCTGTTACATGTAGTGATATGAGCATCAAGGAAGTGCACCTGGTAATAATTTTTTTGTATTTATTTTGTTTTTATTATTTTCTTGTTACTTTAATTTTATTTTCTTTGCTTTATTTAATACTAGCCAAGAATGTCCAGTGTTGCCCAAAAATTCTGGAAGGGAGTCGAGTTATAGGATAGTGAGAGGTCCTGGGCTGGGATGAAAAACATTCTTTTAGCTATATATCAAAACAAAAACGAATCTTGATATTCATGATGAATTAAAATTAAGGGAATTAAATTATAAAGAAAAAGGAGAAAAAATTATTTTAATATTAAAACCACGTGAAAAAAGGGAGAAAAATTAGTAAATTAAATTCTTTATAAGACCAGACGAACAAAAAAGAAAATGTTAGTTAAGGTACAAAGTTCGTTCAACACAGAACAAAAGATGATGTTGAACTGTATTCATAAATGATCATCTTTCTCAGGAACCGATCTGGGGACCTATTCTGAGCTCTTCCTATAACTCAATGAGAGTGATTTATGGGACATTTGATAAGTCTCTTTAGCGAAAGGCAGTTAACAAACTTTAGACAAATTGCTATTCTATGCTCCATGTTAAGTGGGTTTCATTACGGGTAGTCAATCGAGATGCATCTGGGCAGAGCCGTAACTAGCCATTTCTGTGCCCTGTGCAAGAATTTGAATTTAGGCCCCTTAATTTATTTGGTTTGGTTTAATAAAACAAATACATTACAATAGATTTTTTATAAGATTTATTTTAATTGAACTTTTCTGGCTTTTATTTCAGCAAATTCATTAATTACATCAATTTAGCAATTAAAAAAATCCCCGGACAGATTTATTTTTGTTACAAAATGTTACCTTTACAGATTTCTAGCTCTACACCTGTAGAAAAATCTAAAAATACGATTTTGTATATCGTAATATTAGTCGTTGCCAGAGAGTGCTATAGAGAAAAATCTGTAAATTTGAAAACTATAAACATAAATTTGAATTTCTCAAAAAATAAATAAAAAAAAATTTTAAAAGTCGCTACTTTTGGCTGATTTGTCTGCGGTTGCCGAACGTCACTACGTCCCTCTAAAAGTCGCCACGATTGGGAACACCGGTGAGCAGACATCTAGGGTCTAAGTAAGGCAAAATGTAATCGCCAAACCACGCTGTAGAAAGGCGGAAAAATTTAAAATTTAAAAATATAATTTCTTGTGAACAGCAGTTTGGGCCCCCCTTCCAAGTGGGCCCTGTGCGGGTGCACCTGTTGCACATGCCTAGTTATGGCTCTGCATCTGGGTTCCATGCTATCAATAGTTGTTACTCTTTAACCAATCACAGTTTAGTTAACCAATCACAGTTTTGTTAAAATGTCATCAAAGAAGGGATAACACAGCCAGCAAACTACAACTTGTCAGTTCGAGATATTAGTTAAAACACTTCAGCTCTAGCCAGGGTTGGATTTAGGCACTTCGAGGCCCTCAAAACTGTGTGAAGCCCTTACCAACCCTTTACAATTTTAGAAGTCAATCATACAAAAAAGATAATTAACATAAACATATTAATTTTAATCATGACTGTTTTATTGTTAAAATGTATTTGCAACATATTAGAAAATAAGGTACAGTTCAAAAAGGAAAACACTAAAAATTTCGTTTTCGTCACTTTTCAATGACAAAAGAGCTGCTAAAAGTTAAGAAAAGCTACCTATAAAAGTCAAATAAATTTTATATTAAAAACAAGAAATCATTAGGAATATAATATAAACACTATTGGTTATTAATATAATTAAATACTACACAAAATAAAAAGTAAAGTATATTTTGTTGGTTTGTAAAAAACAAATTATTACAAAATTTGACTTCAATTTTGTTTTTTGTAGAAATTTTTGAGCTCCTTTGAAACTTGAGGCCCTAAGCTACAGCTTACATAGCTTACTTGTAATTTCAGCCCTAGCTCTATCTTTTCTCGTAATTCATTGCATAAATGTAATAGTAATGGCTTCGAAAGACGACAAAGTTCTTTAAAGCATGTATCATTCAGCCAAAAAGCACTATCTCAAAGACGAAAAACCAATGCTAATTTTCTCTATCTCCAATTACTTGTGAAGTAATATCATTCTTACACCTAAAGTTGCCATGTTCTTTTTACTTTCGTTACATTCCTAACAACACCTCAAGAGTGATTGATAAGAAAAGCTTAGTCATCGCACGTGGCTATCGGAACTGAAAATGAAATGTATGATTCAGAATAGCATTTTCACAGTTGATTAAATGCCAATCATGTGGTTCTGATAGAAACTGGTTTTTATCGTATTTGTTAGCTTAATGATACAACTCAGAATAGGACCCCAAGTCTAATTTCACCTGGTAACACAGAAAGAGCGATCTGGGACTGAGAAAGGGGATTAATAACCAATAAAGTGACGATTTGCAAGACGAAAGATATTTAAGCCCAGGCTACGAGGATACTTCATTCTTTGCTGTGGCGTCCCACCAGGTTATGTCCCTCGTTGGAGTGCTTCCCGCAAAGTTCTATCTTCGTCGTTTGCCGATGTATCTTCCAAAAGTTATAGACCAGGGGTGGGCAAGCAAGAGTTCAGTGGGAGCCGCAATATAAGTTTTGCAAAATGCATGGGAGCCGCAGTTCTGTACTGTCATGGTGGATAGTATGGTAAGGTGCATGATTTTATTATATAATATAAATATAATATAAAACAAATATTGAATTTTTTTAATAAACATATTTTCACAAAATTATAAAAATAAAATTGTAAAAATATTAATAAAAAACAGAAATTAACACTTTCAGCAAGAGCCGCACGTAACTCAAAAAGAGCTGCATTTGCCCATGCCTGTTATAGACCTTCATTGAGAGATACATCAGAAATTTCGATCTGCATTCACCAGACATCATTTCCTGTTTGAGAATTGGACTTAGAATGCAACATCTGGTCAGTGAATGGAAACCACCTTCATCACCGGACTTCTTCTTCTTTGAAGACAACGTGCCAAAGTATACAAGGACTTAAACCCTTTGTGACTATGAACTTTTTGTAAGTTAAATTGTCTAATAAATGAGTTATGTTATTTGTAAATGAGGCATTGATCTCTGACTCAACTGCTCCCACATGACGTTGACTGTTACCGCTCGGCAGTCCAGACGGCAATGGAGACGATGACGATATATTGGGTTGTTCGGAAAGTTCGTAGCGATTTTTAAGAGAAATAAAAGAAATTGTTTTAATACTAAAAATATACTTTTATTCCATTATGTATGCGCCATTGTTTTTAATGACGTGTTGCCATCTATGGGGCAGCTTCATGATACCCTCTTCGTAGAACTTTCCAGTTTTTTCCGCGAAAAACTGATCCACGTGGTTTTTGCAAGCTTCCAAAGTATCAAAGTTTTTATCATGAAGGGAATTTTGTAGAGAACGGAACAAATGGTAGTCCGACGGGGCAAGGTTGGGTGAGTAAGGGGGGTGGGGTAAAACATCCCAGCCTAGTTCCAATAATTTTTGGCGTGTTCGTAAAGACGTGTGAAGTCTGGCATTATCTTGGTGAAACACAATGCCTTTTCTATTGGCCAGTTCCGGACGTTTTTCTTTAATTGCCATGTTCAGCTTATCCAATTGGAAACAATACTTATCAGAATCAATTGTTTGATTCTGTGGAAGCAGCTCATAGTACAGGATTCCTTTCCAATCCCACCAGACAGTGAGCATGACCTTCTTTGGATGAAGACCGGCCTTTGGAGTTTTTAATGGTGATTCATTTTTCTTACCCCACGATCGTTTTCGGCTGATGTTGTTATAAATGATCCACTTTTCATCACCTGTCACTAAACGCTTCAGAAAAGGGTCATTTTCATTTCGTTTTTCAAGAGAATCACAAATGGAGATGCGATCCAGTAAGTTTTTTTCCGTTAAGTCGTGAGGTATCCAAATGTCATAACGATTCACGTATCCGAGCTTCTTTAGATGTTGAAATACAGTACTGTTTGATGACTTCACTATGTCTGCAATCTCTCGAGTTGTGTAATGAGGGTTTTCATCCAATAATGCTTTGATTTGGTCCTCTTCAATAACAGGAGGTCTTCCTGAGCGAGGATCAAGGCTAAAATTACCCGTTTTAAATTTTGCAAACCTCTTTCGAACAGTTGATTCTGATACAGCACTCCCACCATAAACATCACATATCTTTTTTGCTGTTTGTACAGCATTTTTGCGTTTACGAAAAAAGAAAAGAAACAAGTGTCGATAATGCACGTTGTTCGCATCCATTTTTGCAATGAGCCAAATTAAACGCTATTTGAATAATCTTAATGGTTTTTTTGTAACGGACGCGTCTCAAGGTCATTTATCGTAATATTCATTGGTTTGTACAATTCTAATCATTTTTGCGTCAATCGGTGTCTCAACTGTCGGCTATCAAAAATCGCTACGAACATTCCGAACAACCCAATATATTGAATATTATCATTAATTTCGTTTTTTAAATTTCTTTTCCCCTCAGCCCCTATAATAGCATGTCTCCCACAGGGTAGCAGAGAGTAACTATGCAAAATTTGATATATACCAGTCAGAAGGTTTGGCAATTTGTGAGGGGATGAAATCGGAGGAGTGAGAGTTGGAGTTTTAAAGTAGCAAATATTTTTTGGAAGACTGTACAGACTAACTATGCAAAATATGTCCAGATCATTCAAAAAGTTTGGGAGTTTGGAGATGAGAAGATGGATGTTGAACTAAGATTGAATACATCAATCAACCATTCTCAAAATAAGACTAGCAGAACACAAACACAACATAGATAAAAAGATGCAAAACATCTTCCTACCCAACTTAATAAAGCTTCCATCATACAATCCAAATGTTCCAACTTCATCAAGACACTGGAAGCCTTAGAGATATTAAAATCTGAGAAAAAGGGTCTTTGCATCAATTTTAAAAATGAACAATAATTGCCTTACACAAAGCAATCCCTATGTAACTAACACAACAAAAATCTTATTTGCCTTAGTTCAACAAGATGTATCTAATTATGACATAACATCATCATATATAGATTGCAATGGAATAGTCTAATGCAATGATTGTTTGTGTATTTGAAATGTTATTTCAATTAATTTCATAAAACATGTTTGTTCTCTTCTTGTGCTCCATTTTGGAATATTCTGGCCTGAAGATGATCTCCATTTGCTGATCAAAACCATTAATCAGAATTTTTTACATTAATAAATATTACTAGGAATTAATTAAGGCTCCTTGGTGGATGTATTCTAAAAATATATAAATAAATAAATATACAGTCAAACCTGTTTTTATGTGGGGGATAGGGACCGCATTAAAAAAAATGCATTAAAAAAAATCTCACGAAACTTCACGAATGGCTGTAAATAATAGTTTTCGCAACACAATTAAAAAATAATTTTTTATGCGGTCAACAGGGACCGCATAAAAAAAGTCTCACATAGAAAATAACTCAAAACCGTACGAAATAGAATTTATTGACAACAGATGTCAGCACTTGACTGCATCGTCTGGTCTATCGTCTGTTTTACATATTTTTGTCCAGGTGGTGTTTTGTTGACTTAAAAAGTAAATTATTTCATTTTTCGCATATTCATGCAATAATATTACTATAATAAGTGCATTTATGCTATAATAAGTTTATTTAGCTATAATAAGTCAACATAAGACATGATGAATCGCACGAGACTAGTCGCCAACTATACCGCACAAATTAAAAATTCACATTAAAAAAATCGCACAAATAAAAATCGCACATAAAAAGGAGCGCATAAAAACAGGTTTGACTGTATATATATATATATATATACAGTTGAGTCTGCATAAGTCAACACCCCAAGGGGAAGTGGAGATGTGATGACTAAAGTAAAGTTGGAAAAAAACCACAAAACTACAGTTAGGAAAATACAGTAGTGCGTTATAGAGTAGTATAGGCTTACAATACATTATGTCAGTGGTCCCCAACCCTATGCCCGCGGGCACCATGGCGCCCGCCAATCGTTTTACGTGTGCCTGCCACTGTGCGACCACGATAAAAATAAAAATATTTCGGTTTTCAATAAAATGCTATGTAAAAGTTTTTTCACTTTGAATGATTAACCATTCAAAAGTAGAAATGGCGTCCAACACAGATGAAAGCACAAAGCGAAATGCGACCGATCTCTTTTTCCCCTCCGCCAAATCTGCACCAATTCAATTTCCCATACCTGAAATGAAGTAAAACGGTCCGTTCTGAATACCGTAAAATCAAAGTAGGGAAACGTGTACGGCCCGTAACTTGGAGTGACCTAGAAATTTCAGCAGTCGTTAACTAAAAAAAAAAAAAGGACAACAATCATCCGTGTGTCAGAAGTAATCTCCGCCACGATATCTCTCGCACCATCTAGAAATATTCCTGGGTGACACCCATGCTAATGTCACATTATATAAGATTTGTTTAGAAGCAACTTATTTAAATGAGGCCCCAATTAAAATTTTGTCTAGGGCCCGCTAGAGGCTTAATCCGGCGCTGTTAACTATGTCCAAATATAAATTCACCTTGAAAAAATAAATTGTGCCCGTCGTCCAGCCGGTATTCTGGAATGTGCTCTTAGGTACAAAAAGGTTGGGGACCCCTGCATTATGTCCTCCATTTACAATTACTCTGTAGTTGAAAAACTGAAAAATTCGTTTAATGTTGTTTGTTTTGAGCACTTAACTGTCTCAATTTTCTTTTTCAACAATCACAAATGCCTTGAAAACATCATCTTTGCAATTGTCAATTGCTGGCAAGTAACGTCTAAAAATTCTTAATGCCTCTAGCATGAGAAAATACAAAATTGGATTCTGGTGTGACGTTGATGTAGATTGTATATTTTCTTTTTGTTTATCTGTTGTTATTTTATACATAAAAATACATAAAATGTTAAGGCATTTTTGTTAATATGTATATATATGTGTATATATATACACATGTATACATATATACACACACGTGTGTATGTGTATATATACACATATATATACATATACACATGTACATATATATATATATATATATATATACATATTAATAAAAAAATATATATATATATATATATATTTTTATTAATATGTTATTTAAAAGTATATACAGTCATCCCTCAGTTATCGCAGTTAATAGGGACCAGAACCGGCCGCGATAAGTGAAAAACCGCAAAGTAGTGTCACCCTCTCATTTTTAACGCGATCGTCGCAGGCAGCTTCGGATAGAGCTGGGTAGCTGCAGGAGGCGGCGTAGAGGCAGCAGAAGGAGTTTCTGCAGAACGTTTTCAGGCGTCACAAACACTATTTTCAAGGGCGTCAAGCACTATTTTGAACAAAAAGACACAAGAGAACAACAAAAATTAGCACACCTCGAGACTAAGCATCACTCAAACATTGATTTGAATGAGCGCGGTCGTCTAGGCCAATCAGCTAACGAGATTCGTCTAGGAAGAAACGTCTAGGCCAATCAGCTTGCGAGATTCCCGAGTCGGGAGGGATATCAAATGGCGGGATGCTAGCCAGCCAATCAGAGACGTGGATTTTGAATTGTATGGGCACTCCCTGCCTTCTGCTAGCGTACGAGCAACTTTCACGCCATAATTCCTCAATTTTGATTTTTTGATGAATATTTTTGAACAATCCGCGATATACTGAAGCCGCAATAAATGAAACGCGAAGTAGCGAGGGATTACTGTATATATATATTAATTATATATTAATAAATAAATCGACTCCCCCTCCTGAAAAAAATGAGTTTGCACCACACGTGCGGAGTGAATTCATTTTTTCAGGAGGGGGTGACGACTTATCAGAATGTGGGACAGCAAAAGTATGTCAACTTATCCTCCTGTGATGACGAGTTAAACGGTGTTGAGTAAACCAGAGTTTTTTAACATTTATGCCTATGTAAGTTGACCAGGACCACAGAAAATGACTACTTAACCGATGGTGTCGAGTTATCCAGGTGTCGACTTATGCGGACTCGACTGTTGAATTTATATGCCGACATGAGACAGACAGTAAAAATTTCATTATTATTAGAATATTTTGTTTTCAATATTGATCAAAATTTTTAATTAATAAATATTGTTTATTCTATATTATATATTGAAAGTATTAATTAATGAAGTTTATATATATATATAACTTCATTAATTAATACTTTCAATTCATAATATAGAATAAACAATATTTATTAATTAAAAATTTTGATCAATATTGAAAACAAAATATTCTAATAATAATGAAATTTTTACTGTCTGTCTCATGTCAGGCAGAAAATTCAACAGTTCTGATGAGGTGACTGCCGCAGTGAAAATTGCTATGCGCACAATCACAAATGAGGGGTTCCAGAACATGTTTCTATCATTGAATCATTGTACAACTACTGTATGAAATGTGTTACTGCAGAAGGCCAATACTTTGAGGGTAATGCCATCAAATGTGTGTAGTTCCATTCACTAAGAAAATTAACAACTTTTCCCACAAACTTTTTGAAGCTACCTTGTATATCCTACTTAAGACTAAGCATTAAAATTGACATAATGGTTGTACTTACATAATTTTGGACTAAATCAGGATGATTTGTTTGTATTCCATCATCTAAAATAGTAACTACTACTCCTTT
Source organism: Centruroides vittatus (assembly GCF_030686945.1). Lineage (NCBI taxonomy): Eukaryota > Metazoa > Arthropoda > Arachnida > Scorpiones > Buthidae > Centruroides > Centruroides vittatus. Next base: position 81,448 of record NW_027122579.1, read on the forward strand.
TCCTGAAATGCCTTGCTTCCAAACAGGCAATACATTCATATCATAACCACCTTCTCCACCTCCAACCTGTAATAGTATTTTTTTTTTACCATCATAAATATAAAAATTATATTAATTTATATACCATATAAAACAAAAATTATTATATTTTAGTTTTAAATATTATAATGGCTATATAGCAAGTTTATCTTTATAAAGTGATATAATTAATATTTATTTTAGTTTTATGTTACATAAAAAATATAGTTTTAAGAAACTTATATTACAGACTCAATTGGTTTATTTGGCTACTCTACATTATGTTGATTATGAATATTTAAATTTGTCAAACATTTAATAATAATTTAAATATTAAAACATTTTTATAATTATGAGCTGCTAAGATTGGATCCAATATATAGATTACTAGATAAGTTTTATTACAATATTTAGTCTGTTGTTTCATTCACAAAATATACCAAAAATAATAAAATTTTCTAAGTGAACAAATTTATCGCTTAAAAGAAAATTTGTGAAATTTACTGATTATTATAATGATGGCATAAAATACGATGTAATTCTACAATGAAAACTGAGTATATGTAATTAAGCACTACAAAAAACCAGCAGTAAATACAAAGATCTATAAAAGACTGGCTACCTTTTTCAAGGAGATTGCCAAAAATAATAACTTCCTCCTAGCTTTCAAAAGAAGTGCTCAGTTTTCACCCTCCTTCAAAATGCTAAAGACCATCCGGATGTGCAGCTTCTCCTTGGGTATATACTATCTCCTTTATGGATGACAAATATAACTGCAACTTAGACTATGTGGGTGCTACAGGGTGACAATTAAACACCCACCTCAAAGAACTGCTCATTGGACTTCCATCATTGAAGGGTTGCCACTACATCATTATCAAACTAAGCCACTGATCCTCGATGTCAAGGTGCACTTTTACTAAGTCTGCATCCTACATTGCACTTCCCACAAGGAATAGTTTAAAGATTTGAAGTAATTTTAAATTTATAAAGCATCTAGAAAAAATGCAGCTATCAACTTTAGAGGTAGACTCCTACCCCATGTGGAAAATGTTTTACAATGATTAGTTTTACAACCCTCTCTCCCCCCCACATCATCCATTTTAGAACATAGACAGCAATTACCATTCCTAAGAAATTCTTTTGAAACTGTTCAAACTTCAAAGATCCTTTAGCCTGACAATGACCATTTAACAGTGATGAAAATGTTTGCTTTTGTAGGTTTTTGTATTTATTGCTTGATTTTTTGTTTCTTTTTGAAGTGCTTTATTACATTTTAGTTTATGGTATATCCAATAATGATTATTCTATTATAAAACATTCAATTTACAATATATACATATGCATACATATGTACTGTACATACACCAATAACTTAATATAAAAAAAATTTATTGTATTAACATGTATTATGTTTAAAATACATTTACTATTTTTCATTTGAAAATAAAATACAATATTAAAATTGAAATTAATAATAATAACAATAACAACAAAAGAACAATTTTTTCTATCCAAAAACTGGTAATTTTTGCAATATTCAATATAATCATTTAAGAATTTACTAACAAATAAAAATAAACATTAGAACAATGCTGAAATATTGGAACAGTCACTGACAAGGAGACCCTACGGCTTTGGGGAAACGGATTTTGATGATCTTCGATGTGGAGGTAGTACACCGTGTGAGTGTACTACCTGTAAAATACTAAAGTGCAATACTCAAATGTAATCGAGAAAAATGAACTTAAAGTTTTCTTTAGCACTTTATGTATAAGTTACGCGTACTATGGCTCGAGCGTACTGTAGCGTGAGTGGTAACGCTTCTGACTCGTGCGCTGGCGTGCTCGGGTTCAATTCTCTTGTGTATAATTTTTTTTTTATTCATAAATACTTATAATGTATTTATTATTTATTTATTTTAATTTAATTTCTACTGTTCCAAGCCTAATATTTTTTCTTCAAAAACTCACCTTTTTCAAGTTGAGAGAGAACTATTAATACTTATGCCGGGTTTGAACATGGGTCTACAGTCTTTCTCACTCACTCTAACTCTTTGTTGACCAATTTCCACGCCCCCTTGTTTACTTTTAGTTTGTAAAACGACCGAAGGCACTACTCCATGTTTTAGCCGCTGCTTCGATACATCACTGTATAAAGAGTGATCATCAACAGTTTTTTCGTCACAACGTGAGGAACTTGCTTCTCTTGATGACATTTTTGTAATTATAAAATAATTTTTCAAAATAAATTTCACTGAACAAATACGTCTATTCGAGTCGAAATTCAGAAACGAACGTTATATAGAGTTTTACAAAACAATATTCTACGTCTTTCTAGCGTAGTAGTGCCAAAAAATAACTAGACAATGTTAATTTTGACAAAAAGTTACAAATAATGAAGTTTAAATGTCAGTTCAAATATATATATATATTCTTATTAATTTCTCTAACAAAATATATTGAAAAATATCGTATTTAAACTAAAGATATTAATAAATGTACGCGATTTTCTTTCATACGAATATAATGATAATTTGATTTTTGGTGAATTTTTTAAAATAATATTCCTGACTGACCAGTATTGCCCTCGGTTGTTTTACAAACTAAAAGTAAACAAGGGGGCGTGGAAATTGGTCAACAAAGAGTTAGAGTGAGTGAGAAAGACTCTAGACCCATGTTCAAACCCGGCATAAGTATTAACAGTTCTCTCTCAACTTGAAAAAGGTGAGTTTTTGAAGAAAAAATATTAGGCTTGGAACAGTAGAAATTAAATTAAAATAAATAAATAATAAATACATTATAAGTATTTATGAATAAAAAAAAAATTATACACAAGAGAATTGAACCCGAGCACGCCAGCGCACGAGTCAGAAGCGTTACCACTCACGCTACAGTACGCTCGAGCCATAGTACGCGTAACTTATACATAAAGTGCTAAAGAAAACTTTAAGTTCATTTTTCTCGATTACATTTGAGTATTGCACTTTAGTATTTTACAGGTAGTACACTCACACGGTGTACTACCTCCACACCGAAGATCATCAAAATCCGTTTCCCCAAAGCCGTAGGTTCTCCTTGTGAGATAATTATTTTGTCACAATAACTATGAATTTTAATTTTAAAAGTAACGTTTTCAAAAGTAGTGATTTTTATCAAGTGACTGAGGAGAAGATAAAAGATAATTACTGATTTTCTGCATAGTTAATATTTTCAAAATTCATTAATTTCATTTTTAAAGTTAGAATCTATCTTAGAAATCTATATATATTTATGTACATAGATTTCTCAATAAACTCAATAAACTTATTTCATTCTTTGTAAGTTTATTAAATTTTTTAAATACAGTTTTTTCTAATCTGTTTAAAATTTTTTTAAAATATAATGAATAAATCATTCTAATATATGATATATATATAATATAATAATAGAATGAATAAATGAATATTCTTATATATAATAATTTCATTCATATCATATACTATTGAATCATATCTGATAATCTGAAAAATATTATACATTCATTCTATTATTATACTAAATAATTTTAATGGAAGAATATGAAAATAATAAAAATATTCTTAACACAATAAAGCCCATTAGACAAATGTAAATTTATTTTAATATTTAAAAATTTTCATCATTATTCTTTAATGAAAATAAATTTACACATACATTTAAAAAATAAATAAATACATACCAAATACCATTGATCTCTATACAGCGGATCTTTCATTCCTGTAAAATGCGCTTGAAATTCTCTTTTGACTCGTCGTTTACTATGTTGCTGTTCAACCCATAACACCTAAAATATTTAATTATATATATTTTTATGTCAATATATTTAAATAAAATATATTTGAATAGGGCAAAACTATTGTGACAACATTAAACAATTATATGATAATAATTCACAGTATTCAAATTTTTTAATATAATACTGAATCTTTCTTGTTCACACTTAACTGAATAACAGATTTTTAAAACTAATTTTTGGAAAAAATATATTTTTTTATGTATATGTTTCTTCTATTTATTTGTTATTAAATAATAATACTAGTTTATAAAATTGATTAATATAAGGGATGATCAAAAGATTTCTGTTTGTAGGGCCTAATACAGTGTTTCCCAACCTTTTTTGTGCTATGCCCCACCTAAGCCTTTCTAAAATTCTTATGCCCCCCAACACATATGTTGAACTCTTTTGGAAGATCTGTCGTTGTCGTGTTCGTTGAAGTTTTTTCTTCCACTTAATTGCCACACTGTTTTATCGTAACCACAATAAAACCCAATTCTTTCATCAGTCTCTTGCACTTTCCAGTCATTGCCAAACGCAACCTGGAACACCACAACTCGCATCTGCCCACCTTGAGGTCTGGGCAAAGAATGTTCTTTCTCCTCTTTCACCGGCCTCAGGGCCTCGTTCATCTCTTTGTTCTCAGTGGTTCCCAGAATTGTTAATCCCACCCCAAGGGAAAAGGGTTATAAAGGAAAGTTCTAGAAGGAAAGGGAAACAAAGAAAATTAAAACTAACTTAAATCAATATTTACAACAGCTATACGGTTAACTTAAACTCTGGACGAGTTTCGAATTGCCCCCCTTAACAATCAAATTGCCCCCTTGTGGGGCGTGAGCCCCACGTTGGGAAACACTGGCCTAATAGGTTCAGTCCATGTAGAAGAAATTGTCACTGATGTTCAGGCAACTGTCCCATTGATAAATCAGGTTAACAATGCCCATTTGGTATAGATTGGTTGGCTGTTATATAAAAAGAAATCCAATACAGCCTTCTTTACATCATTGTCTAACTGAAACTGTTTTCCTTTCAGAGACTTTTTCAGGGTATGAAATGCACGAAAATTACATAGTGAAAGATCTGGACTTCACAAAAGAAGCTCCAGGAGTCTCCCTTTTAAGGATGTCTTATTTCTGCTGCATGAAATCGTCAATATGGTGATGCATATTGTTACAATCTTCACAGAACTTTGCAACCATTTCACAAATGGTGATTTTGGATAGGCACACTTTCCTATAGATCTTCATTATTCTGTGATGACTTTCTGCTAGTTTAAGTCCTTCCACAGCTAAAAACAGGACAACAGCATACTGATCTGATCTGTATGCATTTGATAGCAATGATAATCAATATGTCTATCACACATTTCACATGCAATCTGAGTGCAACAAATATTTTACTAATTGCACAGCTAGATAACTAGATTCATATTAGCTCAATCTGGATTACTGGATCTGGATCTGGATATTAGCTCACATTGTATACATCACAAGTGCAATTGTAGCATTGTAAAACAAACTTTTTTATCACTCCTTTCATAATAAAACAGTTTCTATTATAAATGAAATAAAATTTAAATATAATCTTGTCTTAAATATAAATATAGCACAGTTATTAGATGAAAATCAATAACAGTAATCGATACTTTGTCCTTTTTTTAATCTTAAGTTTTAAATATGAATAATATTCCATAAAACTACATAAACCAAACAGGTCTGGAACTTTACTTTAACTTGACAAATGCCTTTCAAATAGGGTTGGAAAAATTAAATTATCAAGATACATGGAAACTGTAACATCTATAAAAAGAATAGCAGTAAGTTTTCTGTTGTAGCAAAGAGATACCAATTGTGAATTAAAATTTAATGTTAAATGCAAATTGGAAAATACAGAAATGACTAAATTATAACCAACTGAGGAAGGAATATGGCCCAAAATGTACATATTCATTTAGTAAAATCTCAATGAGTTTTCCAATTAAAAACTGTGGTGTGATAAGTCCTTAAAATTTATAGCAAATTACATATAGCTGTTCAGAAGATTTGTTTCCTGTTGTATTCAATATTGCATTTTTACACAATAGCAATCATAAAAATTACATTGCCCATAAATCCTTTAAAAATGTTTCTGATGATTGTATTGTCCATTGATATAAAAATCCATGCAAAAGTGATGTGCCTTTATGAGCAAAATAGAAAGATCTTTTTTTTTTTGTTTGTTTGTTTAAATGATGAGCGTTTATCTTGTCTGGAGGAGGTTTGTACAGAGAATGCATTGTCATCAATCAATAGTTGTGCATTTGTTTCAGAAGAGATGTTAACATTGCAGCATTGAAAGAAAAGCTGAAATGTGTTAATATACCATGCTAGGATAAAATGCTGAAGTGTCTTAGCTACAAGAACATACTGCAAGTTCTTCTGAATTGAAAGTAAATAGGAAGATCAGACAGGAGTAAAAGCAAGTGCACAAATTGTGCAATATTGTCTATGCAACATAAGTTTAAAAGCATGCCATCCACATAAGCCATTACTGACAAGTAAAATCATAGACAGCAGTTTATAAATGTTAAATAGCAAGCTGACTGGAGTGCTGACATATGAGATTCTGTTATGTTTTTAAATAAATATAAATTCAGATCTTCAGATAAATATAAATATAAGATAAACCCTATGTTAGGCATAGAAATGGTGAGGCCTATAAACACGATTGCTTGAAACAAACAGTAAAGTATCCAGTGAGTCAAATGATGTGGTGATGCATAGCCAGTGGAATTAATATGGTCAAAACTTTTGATAGAAATGTGAAAAATATGCTGTATTTTTACAAGTATATTAATTTTTAATAAAAATTTTCAGATTTCTACACTTCAAAGTTTCCAATCTTCTATCTGAGAATCTGCCTTTGGAAGCAGTTGTCAGCTTGAACTGGAAATTCACATTTTTGAAAACACCTTGCATTATCTTCACAAACATGCATTTATGACTAAGAAAGGAAAAACCTGTAGATATCTGTAGTTTCACCAGGCCACAGTAATTGAACACAAAAATATTAAAAACAGAACATACTAAGCTATATTGTAACAGACTAAAATCAGTTTTAAAATCAATTCTAAACTCCAAAAACCTACAAAAAACCGTTTGTGGTGATTAACATCCTTTAATTTTTATTTTTTTATATCACACCGGTTACAGGTTCTAGGTGTGCAGTATTTTACACATCCCGGTGTTCTCCAGTGCAGTTTACTACAAAAAACCATCAACATACATGCCATTGCATTAATCACTTATTCTTTTGGCACCATTCAGTGGACCAACACAGATCTTGAGGACGTCAGTCAGTCATAAAACTTGAAAAATACTAAGTGCAGATTGCATCACCCTGATTCTACTAAGAAAAGGCTCAGAGGCTCCCTGGCTCAAAGGGCGGCAGAGGTGTTATTGATATTAAGATTATCCATCAGAAACAGATACCATACACTTACTGCAAAGTTTTTTCCATATTAAACGACAATCATCATCACTAATCACTACACTACACAATACAATTGTCCAAGCTGATGATAACTATACACCATTAAATCTAAGGAACACCCAAAATACAAAGATCACAAATGATCCTATGAACACAAATAGCAAGCAGTGATGAGAAAAACATTCCATATAGACACCCAACCAATCTTGTAGAGCCACATGTTGATATTGCAGCATCACACCACTAGCTGGGAATCTCCTTGGAGAAACTATGATTGCAATACAAGACCAAGTTATCAGTACCACGACCTATAGGAAACATATAATCAAAGATATCATGGGGGACATATGCAGAAAATGTCATGCTACATAAACTAAAAGCCTGGCACAAAAAGACTATTTATACAGATATAACCAGGTAGCTAAAATAATTCACCAGTATATTACAAGAAATTTTACTGGCCACCAGAAAAACACCATATTATAAGTATACCTTAAAAGTAAAACACACAAACTATATTTTGACAGAATAATTATAACAGATAAAATGATCCATCATAATAGACTGGATCTTATTGACAAAGTGCACAAAACAATCTATTTCATTGACATCAATATACCAAATATACAAAGTAGAGATACAGAAAAAAAAAAAAAAAGTAAATATACTGAATTCTCTCAAGAAATAAAAAACCTATGAAAAATGAATAAAGTCCATACCATACCTATTGTTCTCTCTAACATAGTTATCCCACATTCATTACATAAAAGCCTGAAGATGATAGACATTCACTCAAATTTATATAGATTAAAAAAGCTACCATTCTGGCAACTTGTCATATTGTCAAAAATTTTTCTGAACTGTTTAAAGTTTTGTACTAGTCTCACAGGCTTAACTCTCTATTGATACTTTGCCAGTGAGATTTGATCTGAGGCACAAGTCAAGAACGATATGCTATAAAAAAATTTAAAAAAATAAATAATAGTGATAATAGCTTGGCCATCTGGCTGTCTTTTATTTTAAAGCATCAGCCTACTGCTTGGAAAACCTGGGAACAATTCAGAATGGGTAAAGAAAAAAAATAAAAAACCTAGGAATTTTTTTGAGGGTGATTCATCTCAGATATGTATGACTCCCTCTGCCACCATTTGGCTGACCATTGTGGAACTGGTAAACCCATAATGGGCTTGATAAAACGGCCCTGTTAGGCTCACAGAGCAGAAAGAATAAAGTTAAAGGATAGAAATTTAATGCATTAGAAGAATGTGGTTTATTAATCTTGCTTTTCTATTTTGTACTATAATAAATAAAATCTAATACTATTATGGATAACAAGATAGCTCAATAACGAGCCTAAGAAAGATCAGCATCAATCATTAAATAAAAATTTTGTAACTTATGGAACTAGTAATCTCTGAAATCAATTTCAATCAATCAGTTTTTCAGATAATCAACACTCTACTGTAATATTTTATAAAAAGTATTAAAATCACTAACAAATAATTTAATTTTTAATGTGGAAAAAAAAATAGAATTTTATCAACATTAATTATTAATGAATTGTAAAATTAAAACAAATTTTTGGAGTTTTTGTGGTAAATATTATTTAAATAAATAAAGTAGCTTAATATTTGTTCTAAATATTGCTAATGTCTGCTAATTATATTTAAATTCTATCTCAATTATTGCGAAGTCTTAACACTTTGCTGGCAATAAATGCCTTCTTATTTTTTAATGCTACCAAATTCTTTTAAAGTTTATGAATTAATTCTATAATTACATGAACTGATTAATTACTTTACCTGAATAAAATTATTACAAAATTAATTAATCTCTATAAAATGAATCATCTAATTATAAGTTGTATTATATAGTTTTGTAATTAAACAACAACTGAATTCAAATAATATAAAAGAATATTTCTCAGGTCATTCCTACTATCATTAAATTAATTATGGTGATAATTATTTATTTATTTTTTAAGAATCTATTACCTTACTAAAGGAATAACCTCAAAATGATAAAACTGGATTATATCTTCATGAAAATAGCTGTCCTAAAAGATTACAATATAGTCATTTTGAAGCATTTGAATGAAATGAAAATCAATAATCTTAAATTTATATAAAATAATTTTTGAAAAACAGTAAGACATATATACTGTATGTATGTATATATATACACATTGAAATTATTACTTCTAATGCAAATATTGTATAAAATCAATGAAGTCATTAATAATAAATCTTAATTATGGTAAAAAATAAAATTAATCATCATGAAGATCTAAACATTTAAAGTTTTATATTATTTAATAATAATGATAATAATATAGTAAAATATGATAACAATTTGTTTCAAGTCCTAAGAAAATGAAAAAGAAAATATAAAATTAAATTATAACTGAAATATTTATGATTTATTTTAGTAAATATTGTGTAATGCATACAATGTTTACTAAAAAAATAAAATAAATTAGAAATTATAGCTTATTTCTGAAACTATAATAAGCTATATATTATAAAAATAGAAAAATTTGATTAAAAAATAAATTAATTAAACAGTCTTTTCTAAATTGAAGAAAGGTTTGCAATAAATTCAATAATAAAAATTTTAGTAATAAAATTTCACTATTAATTAGAAAATTAATTAATTACTAAATTTTTAAATAGAATAGTTTTAAATTAAATTTTAATTACATGAAGAACATATAAAACATTAGCTTACTGATGATTCTCTTTTTAGGATTCCATGATGATGATGATTATAATCTAAGGATCTTTTAGCTATTTTATGATTTTCAAATAAATAATATCCTTTAAGATTACCAATCTGTTAAAAAAAAAAAAGTAATTAATTCAATAAATAAAAATACTGATTTAAACTTTAACAGAATTAATTAAATTAATTAATGTAATTATTTATTTTATGTAAATTTTAAATAACTTATAATTAAGCAATCCAATTAAACTTTAAACCAAATTAAATGTAATTTTTTAATGATCCAACTCCTACACACATTATACAAGCTAAACATTATATATTGTAAGATAAATATCAGAAATTCCTACTCATATGATATAGTTAATAATCATAATTTTGCTAAATGCACAGTATAATTATAACTGAGAAAATTCTCAAGCATACTGGTCACCTTTTACATACAAATTATTAACCAAGGCTATATTTAGGTAGAAAAAATAATTTAGAATGCTAAACTATAAAACTACAGAATGTTTTCTTTCATAATCAATGATATATACTTCCAAACAAACATCTATATGCTAATATTAATCTTACAGTAAGGAGCGAATGTACTGTACATCATAAAAGAGAAGAAAAATATTCAATAAAAAGGTAAGAGAAAACAAAACTTGACAAGTGCATCAAGTAAAAAGAATGATTGCCACTAAAGAATAACTAATTCAAATGTCATATGTTTCTAGTTCATAACAAACAACAGTAAGCTTATTTAGTACCAAAAATTTAACTGTAAAAATGAAAATTATATTTTGTGGCATGAAGGTATTTCTGTTTTCGTATATTCAGTAAAACGTAGAATATAATTTTTCCATATTTAATAGAAACAGTAATTCACAGTATTTTAATACTAATTTCTTCTTGAAAACATTTATTTTAAATTTTTAAAATAAATATATTTTAAGAAAATGGTCGATGAAACGCAAAAAAAAAAAATATAAATTTAGTAAAAAAAATAAACAAACAATAAAGATATATTACAATCTTAACATTTTTATTGCAATTAAATAAACAAGAAAGGATAAGAAAATTTAATTATAGAACATCCAAAAGTTTTAATCCTCAAAATTAATAGTTTTGGAAAAAATTCGATGTTTGTATCATCATTAGCTTTAATTCTACGTTCAAAATAAAAATTTAGATTATCACACTGTAATAAATACAAAAAAAAAAAAAAAAAAAAAAAAGGCAAAAACACGTGAACATTTCTTTTGGCATTTTACAATACGCTAACAAGATAATTTTTTAAGCAGTCGGACATTAATTTTTCTTATTACTGAGATTATTTTTCCTATTGTGAATAGATTCTTTCACTTTCTTTACTAAGATCATATACATATTCATCATTGTGTTTATTCTTCATACAATATATTTTCTGCATTTCTGAAATAAAAATGTTTAAAATCGGTTTTAAAATGATTTATTAAATTAAGTTCGAATGTTATCCAACGCGTTCTAAAAAAATCTCTATAGATTTAATATTTCAATCTTGATGGAAACACCCACACATCTTATATAACTTACAATCTGTTTCGATGGAAAAGAAAAGCATCTCTTTCGAAGAAAAGAAAAACTGAAATAACATTCTCTTCTCTGAAATTCAAATTTCTGTGTAAAGAAAATATTATAGAATGGGAAATAAATTACTATATAATGTATAACGGTGAATAAAATCATCTTGATAAGTGTATTTATTCATTTATAAACTCCTAAAGACACCAAAATCCAGCAAAAAATTTGTTTTTTCCCCCCTCTCTCTATTTTTTATTATTTTTTAATGGCTACTGGCATCTTCGTGGGTTTATTTACACATAAAACCAATAGTAATTTTATCCATTTATTTTACTTATTTACGTTTAATAAATTTAATCAATGATTAAATAAATTCTAACCTTACTTGTTTATTGCGTGAATTATGCATATATAAACCAAACTGGTATTTATTATACTTTTCTTTAATGAGATTATAATCGCTAAACCAAAAATCCATCTTAATTCGTTTAAATTCTCGTTCCTTTAATGAGTTTTAAATTTTTGGTTATTATTTTTTAAACAAATTATTTATTCGTATTAAACTTGAATTTAAATAAATTTCTGATTATTTTATGAAAATAAAATAGTTGCGCACGTTACTCCAATATCAAATATGATTTAGTTTAACCTATGGTATACAAAATGGCGGCTCGTCTCTAATTCCAGCAAACAGAAGGGAAACAGTGGGAACGCACGTTCTAACCTAACCTATTCTAATAATTTGGTTGGTAATAATTATGGTAATTTATTAGAACAGGTTAGGTTAGGTTAGGTTAGAACGTGCGTCCTTACTGTTTCCCTTCTTCTGTTTGCTGGAATTAGAGACGAGCCGTCGTTTTGTATACCACAGGTAAATTTAACACAAATATGAATGTAATTTATTTTTAAAAAAACTAGCAGATGAACCCGGCGTTGCTCGGACATAAAAATAACAGCAAAGATTAAGATTATTAGATTATTTCGTACTTCTAACCTTTCTATTATATTATAGTATTTGATTTATATAACTACACAGGTTATCTTACGTAAGGGTTTATCACGCCGAATGATCAATCCAACACATTTTAAAAATTCTTTATTCCTCTACTGTACACAATTTAAAGAGTTTTTAAAATGTTAGATTGGTCACTTGGTGTGATAAACCCTTACGTACGATAATCGTTGTAGTTATATAAATCAAATACTATAATATAACAACAGGGCCGGATTATCGAATAGGCAAAGTAGACAAATGTCTAGGGCCCGTAATTCGGAGGGGCCCGGCTTCAGTGCAAAAGATTTCTGTGTTTCAAAACAAGTTAAAAATTATCTAAGAAATTCGATAGGACAGAAAAGGCTGTACAGGTATTTGACAATTCCTACTAAGCTCCGCTCGACTAGCCATTACCTAAAAAAAAAAGAAAAAAAAAAGGTCAACAGCTACCCGTGCGTCAGAAGTAATGTACGCTACGGGATCTCTCGCACCATCTAGAAATATTCCTAGGGCCGCCTCTCGTGGTAGTACTGATGGATGGTTATGATTTATTTTCTAAATCTAAACTTATACGTCGCGACATCGCATATTCGATATAGCGTTCAAGTTGCTCGAGTGCGAAGATATTACAATTCAATAGTGTTTTATAAAAGAGTTAAAAAGGTACGATATCCGCACCGGGTGTCACCCATGCTAGCTACGCTAATATCACATTATATAAGATTTGTTTAGAAGCAACTTATGTAAATGGGGCCCCAATTTAAATTTTGTCTAGGGCACGCTAGATGCTTAATCCGGCGCTGTATAACAAACATTAAAACAAAAACCATATAAAGAGTTTGGTTATTTCAGCCTACCAGTGGTGATATTCAGCGGGTTCGCACAGGTTCGGCCGAACCCGTTGTTAAAATTTTCAAAGTTTTCCGAACCTTGTTAAACACACGTAACATTTCTCAGTGGTTTTGTTTCTTTTAAAAAAATATATTAAAATATACGTATACTCTGTAACACTACTAAACTAGAGCCTTAGACCGTTCATAGTTTTCGGGAAAACTGCTCGGAGCATGAGCCGGTTCCGGGGGGGGGAGCCAGTTAGTTGTTAGACGTGTGCGAGTCATGGCGCAATATTAAAATATGTACAAAATAAACCATTTTGAACATTCTTTTTTATTATTTAAAAAAAATATATTATATATATATAGTTCTGGCATAAACAATGTTAAATTTTAACTGACTTAATTTTGTGAACGCATCTTTTTTATTTATATGGGTATCTTAAGGTCAGTTTTTGCACTAATGTTGCTAATGCATCATTTGAGCAAAAAAAATTAAGAAAAAATTTTCTGTTAGCGAACCCTTTGTTAAATATTTCGAATATCGCCACTGCAGCCTACCGTTGTCAAGTTTATCGCGATACTCAAATGATACGAAATGGCACAATTTTATTGGTCAAGTAGACACCTAATGTTAACTATAAGAAAATGTACCATTCACAGCAGTGGCGTAGCGTAGTGGAGGCGGCAGGGGTGGCCCGCCCCGGGCGGCACTTTTAGGGGGCGGCAAAATTTCACAATAAATAATAATAATACAATACACCTGTACAATACACAATAATGATGATTGTTTTTGCCGAAAAGTTCTTTAGAATTACTGTATATTTTAGTCTTTTAAACTGAGATACCTAAATAAGGGGACGGCGAATTTTCCTCCGCCCCGGGAGGCTGACACCCACGCTACGCCACTGATTCACAGCCAAATATCTAACGGTAATCTGCCAACCAATCAAATTTCTCGAAAAACGGACCAAATATTTAAACTCGGCACCTTCGAAAACCACTTAAAACATATTTTGTACAGACTGGTATCCTTGTATTACATAATTTTCCTATTCAAATGCCATTGTACCGTTGGTCCGATAGAAAGAAGAGACTGTTACGGAAGGGAGTTGAAGTAATTCGAGTTCGACCGAAAGTAGTCGTTGACCAGCCTCTCTTTCGGGAGGTCAACGACTACTATTTAAAAAGTGATCCATGTTGGATAGTTTGTGATTGCCCCGCATGTGATCGAAGTTGCTAACCTTCATATGAAACTTGTTTAAATAAAAAGAAAAAAATCTTGTAAAAATGCTAGAATAATTCCTTCTGTGATAATAAAGTGTTTAAATTTTGGCAACAGATTGTATAAACTACGCGGAAATTATGTTCTCGTAAATATTGCGTTTATAGAAAAATTATTTGGCTGCAATTTAAAATAATTGTAGACCTATAAATTGTGACTGTCATTTGTCTGTCCTTCCTTAATCTCGAGACCAGATGTGGAAAGCTTAGGGGCAGGAAGCCCAGATTAATAATATACGAACTTCCGGTTTGGAATGGAAGTCACGTTATTTCGGTTCAAATTTCTCTCCTAAACAGAGTTAGATAGACCATTCACACGACTATTGTTAACAGGATCAGTATAATGTACAGTACAGGGGCATTTTTTATAAGAATTATATTTAGTTTATTGTAGTAAATTTTTTGCCAATAGATGGCGCGACGTGTAATTCAACAAATCGAATGTAGATGGATTTTTGTAAATTGATTAATTTCTAATAGATATTTTAAGGTGGAATTATGACATTATCTAAGTTAGAAGAATGTAAAAGTAACTGCCCAGTTTCGTAGCAATTGGCGAATTTGTATTATATATATATATATAATACAATATATAAATGAGTTTGTTTGTTTGTTTGTTTTTTCGCTATACACTCCTATGCCGTTCGACCAATTGCTACGAAACTCGGCAGATGTAAACGTAACTGCCGAGTTTCGTAGCAATTGGTCGAACGGCATAGGAGTGTATAGCGAAAAAACAAACAAACAAACAAACTCATTTATATATTGTATTATATATATATATATAATACAAATTCGCCAATTGCTACGAAACTGGGCAGTTACTTTTACATTCTTCTAACTTAGATAATGTCATAATTCCACCTTAAAATATCTATTGGATTTTTGTAAATTGATTAATTTCTATCTACATTCGATTTGTTGAATTACACGTCGCGCCATCTATTGACAAAAAGTTTAATACAATAAACTAAATATAATTCTTATAAAAAATGCTCCTGTACATTATACCAGTGGTTCTCAATCCGTGGTCTGCGGAACACGAGTGCTCCGTGAAGCCACTTCAAGTGTTCCACGAAAAAACAAATATACAATTAAAAATTCTTGCAAAAGAAAAATCAATACAATGTAACATAATTTTTGTATGGGAATGTAATTAGCAAACGCCTATGTAGCCATCTACTAGACCGAGTGCGCTTGATTTCAAAAAGGTTTGCCACCCCTGCTTTAAAGCTGATGTATCGTAAGTGTTCCGCGGAAAACAATGTGAAAGTTTAGTGTTCCCCGACTTCAAAAGGATTGAGAACCACTGGCATTATACTATATATATATATATATATAAATTTTTAAGTTTAAAAAACATGTTACTAGCCAAAAGTTAAAATTGCTTGGTGCCATCTTTTACGAGATGTTATTTAAAAACAATTTTTTTTTTTTTACTCCTACAAGTTTTTATTCGGTAAACTAAAAGTTTATAGGAATAAAAAAGAATTACAAAACTCGGAAATTTCTTTAGATATGACTCACACCCCGTTCATATCTCCAGAAACCATAGTCCAATTCTCCTGAAAATTTCTAAAAGTTTTTCATCCAACACACAAATCTCCCCAAAATTTCACATATTTTCGACAAAAAAGGCACAGGAGTTATTATGCTTCAATATAGATTAAAAGAAAATCCCCCCACACACATCCCATACATGCAGAAAAACCGTACAACTTTTTTTGCATTTTGTGATGTTTCAATGTCCCGAGTGAAAAAATTTAAAAATCTTGGAGAGAGTCATTTTTTGACCGATCGCCATACTTTTGCTCTGTTATATAACAACCGGGAAAATAAAATTAAATTAAATATAAAACTTCAGATGTATAAATGGACTCCTTATTACTAGAATCTATTCAAAGCGTGCAAAATTGTCGACTTTGTCAGATTTATATATTAGAAGATTACAAATTCAAAATAATCAATGTTAAGTATACGTTGAAATTATTCATTAGCTGCATTCACATAAACTTTATTCAAATTACTTCGGCGATTTCGAAAATGTGTAATTAGAGTTACATTAATTTAATATCAGCTGTTGACATTGACGCTAAAGACAATATAACAAGAAAATAATAAACTATAGCCTAAAGAAATGCAATAAATTCCAATGAACACTTTTTCTCAACTCCACTATTAACCTAAATATGATATTAAAATCTGTTATATCCGTATACATTAATATTTATCATCATATCAATTCGCGTTTTTAAGATCTGTTTAAATCTAATAATGTGAGGAAATAAAGCGTTCACTACTTTAATTTTCTAGAAAATCACGAACCCACTTGCAGTCTTTGAAAATACTTAAAATTCATTATCTTTGAAAATTTTGATAAAATGAATATCTCTACAACTCAAAGCCATTAGTGATAAACATTTATGAATACTCGTACCTTAAAAAGCTGTATACAAAATCAAAAATTTATTCAAATACATTAATTTATAATCAGCATAAGAATCTGAAAGAAATAATATTTTAAACAAATCTCGACAGTAATAAAAATTTTACAAAACATTCGCTTATTTAGATCACGATAGATTTTTAATGATAAATTTATAGATTAAGGTTAGACATTTTAAAATCAGTAGAATCAAATGAACTTTAGTCAAAACGAAAAATTCAGCAACGAATTGCATAACTTTTCTGGCAAAGTTAAAATTGTGTGTGGCTCCATCTGTTACGAGATATTTTACAATTTTTTATATATTATTAATTATTATAAACAGGCAAACATCTTAATTTTGTAGTAGTGATGAGTTTTATAAAAATTGTAAATGCTAATAACGAGTAAAATCTTCATTATGTCTGACCCACTGCCCACTGGAGATGTGGCATATGACCCCTCTATCTCCCCTCATAGACTTTAACCACCAAAATTAAATAGTGTCAGTGTCCCTTACATACAAGTAATTTCGTTTCTTTATCTTTATCCAATTTTGAGATATTAAACGAAATACACGCAACAGACATACACACAATCATGGAATACTTCCTTTTGATTTTTATGGGTACAGGAGTGTCTCAAAATGTCAAGATTTGCAAAAAAAAAAAAAATCCGGAGGGTGGAATTTTACAGGTTTTCCAATACTTTCCAGTGTTATATTGTGTATACATAACAAGCAGGAAAAGTAAAATGAAAGATTCAAGCGATTCAGCTATTGAAATTTGCAATATTTAAAACTTTTTTCAGGTTTGTTTTCTTAATATTTATACATCTGTACATTAATGATACACGCAATACTTCCTAGAAAAGTATAAATTTCTATTTTTAAAAATAATTCGTATAAATTAGTAAACTTTCCTAATGTTGTAATAAAAAATTTTATGGACAGATATTTAAATCTCAATAGCAACCAATTAATTAATTAATGTTTATAATTAACATTTAATTACCGTATCGATTGAGAGCAAAACGAATTAATCAGCTAAGTAAATGAAAATCTTCCAAATCAATAAACTAAAGTGCTTATATATATAGATCTAATTCTGTCTCTATTCATGTCTGACATTTATTTGAAGTATTACAAATTATATAGCCTAATATACATTACAGTGAAACCTGTCTGAAACGGGACCTGAATAAAACGGAAAAAAATCCATTACTGTAGGTTTTAATAAAGTTTAGAAACATAACCGTTGGACGAAAGCTTATAAATGAACTTTTATTATTATTTTTTTTCCTTGTTAAGTTTAGTGCAAACTTGTGAAAAGTAGAAACGGCACCAAGGAGAAATACTGAATTGAAATTGATCCAGATTATAAGAATCAGTGTCATTCTAAACAACGTTACCCCAAGTTTTTAAAAAAATTTAATAGAGTACACGGAGAAAAGCAATTGCAAGAAACAATAAAGAACAGTTTCATGCAAATTTTGTTAAATTCGAAAAGTTTTTCAATATCAATTTTTATTCATAATGAACAGAGATTTCAAGTGTAAAATCAAAGCTTAAAAAAACAAATTTTACCAAATTTTATTTATATTTTTTCAATACAAATCAATAAAACTACTCTAACGACACAAAAATTTAACAAAGACGTAACGAAGAACCTGAATTTTAGATTTAAAAACGTCAGTAATGTATAACACGATTTTTTTCAAATACAGGCCTGTATCTCTAATTTAGATCAATAGCGAATAAACGATTATTTCTTCCAATCAATATAAGATCAAGAATAGACAAATTATAATCTTCAGATTAAAATCTCGTTCTGTACAACCATATATTTTTTACGCTTATCCTCCAGATTAACGAGTTTTTTTTTTAACCGTGGATCGATAAAAGCTAATTTGTAACAACTTATTTTTCCTTTTAAGTGTATACAGTAAAACCTGTCCAAAACGGAAAAGATTCTTCGGAACGGGGCGATTTTTTATGTTAAAAAAAAGTTTTTCCTGTTCCTGTCCCTTCTTCCTGAACCTGTTCAAACGGAAACCTGCTAAACTGAAAAAATATATGATACCGTGCGATTCCGGTTAACACAGATTTTACTATATTTTTATGTGTTTATTTATTCTATTGTCTAAAGGATAATCATTTTAAAAAATCAAATTGGAAGCTTAGGCTAATAGAAGACAGACGTTTGTTAATGTAACGATAACAACAATACGTTTAACAATAAGATAACCATAGAAATACAGTAAAACCTGTGTAAACCGAAACCTCGCGGTACCGAATATTCTTTCCGGTTAGGCAGGTTTCCGTTTTATTCAGGAATAGGTTTCACTAATATTGAAGATTACTTCATGGTCTGAAATTTATATAAACATAGAACATGACTCTAATCTTCGGTATATTCGCAATACACAAATCCAGAAAATAATTTTTAAAGTATAAATATATCAGAAATTTTTTAAAATCTTTAAAATATTCGTTCTAATAATAATAATCACCTTTAAAAAAAAAACCTTTAAATTAAAGTTTATCTTTGAATACAATGAGAAGAATTTCGAGAGACTGTGAAAAGCAATGTGAAAATAAACTGTAAAAGATCTATTTTTACTTTCAAACCGATATAGAATCTGATTGTGAATAAAGCACCAGACTTAACTGTAACTAGGGCATGACATATATGGCATTGACCACAAAAACTATAAAAAAAGAAAGTAATTTAAATACCTCCGAAGAGTAAAATCGAATAAAATAATTTTATGAAATTATTAACGTTAATTAGACTGAAACTAAGTAGACTGAGATCATGCATTATTCATTTATAATCCATTAATGATCATAAAAAATTCAATTATTATTATTAATTTAAATCATAGTTTTATTAACTCGATTAAGTTTTTTCTTTATATAGGTTATATAAAGCTTAAAGTTTATCTTATCAAGAATATTTAGGTAATATTTGATAAAGAAGTCGACGAAAATTTGTCACGGTCAGACATTGCGTTTCTAGTTGTTTACGACATACTGGATATAGAAAATATTAATTTCCAGGGGATAAAAAATAACAATAAATTACTAACAAGGTCAATAGAACAACTCTATTTACAACATTTTAAAAGGATAAACAAAAACTTATAGCAAATAAATCATCTAAGAATAATTTCAGTAATTGGATCATTTGGGAATGACGACTTCAAAATCTCAAAAAACAATATTGTTCAAGTATCAAAACACGAGTCAACTAATTTTTTGTTGTTTTTAATTTTATTGTAAATACAGTAAAACCTGTGTAAACCAGAATCGCACGGTACTGAATACTTTTTACCTGTTTGGCAGGCTTCCGTTTTATCCGGGTTCTGTTTTAAACAGGTTTTACTATATGTATATATATATATATCATTTAAAATTAATTTACGAATCTTATATTCTTTCAATTTTTCCTCGCGTAGATCAAGCAATTTGTATTAAATCTAAGATTTGACATCTAAAGATTAAACTAAGGAATTCTATCAAAATAATCCGTGGTTTTTTTAATGTCAATAAAATTAGTATATCGTTTATATATATAATTAGAAAATGTTTATAAGAAAAGTCGTCCGAGCACTTAATATACAATATATTACTGTTGTTGATTACAAGAGAAAACAGTAAACAAAGAATCTTAACAGCTCTGCATTTCATCATTAAAAAAAACAATTTAATAAGGGATTTAAAACTGAATTTCGTAACTACTCATTCTTAAACTTCTAATTTATTTTCATATCCACAAATTAGATATAGGAATCATGACGAAACTATAATCTGGCGAATCTAATAAATATAATCTCCGTAGATTCTAATTAGTTATTGCCATACAATACAATCGAGCTGGTTTCGTATATAACAATCGATGCAATACTCACGAAAATAGAAAAAATCTATTGCAAAATATCTACGAACACAAAAAAAATCAGCTGATTTTTTAAATCATAATGTACATGTTCTAATAAAAATCAATGAGATAATGAAAAAAGTTATTCAGTTCATTATTAATATTACAGCAGTCCTATACACAATTTCATGCAATAATATGTTTTGTTAGAATTATGCTTGATAGAAAAACTTAAATAATTTACATTAAATAAATATATCAATTGTTTAATCAATACTTTTTATCCAAACGAACGTCCAATCAAATACTGGAGAAACTTTTTAATTACTTGATAAAAGAATAGCTGAGTAAGTTATGCATTTAATTTATTTGTTGAAATTAAACATGTTAACAGCATAATAGAGAAGCATAAAAACTATTTTCTATTTATCTATAATCTACGAAGTAACAAAGCAGAATAGTTTAAACTGAATTATGTTTAAAACTTTTTGATACGTTCAACTATTCCAAAGCAATTAAAATTGATGATTTAAAAAACAATTTATTTTTCAATATTAACTATAATTTCTGTTATTTAATTTTACATTTATTTACATTTATATTTATCCACGCATCTAAGATAATAAATGGATTTTCTTTCCTCCTAATTTTACATTGCATAATAATTTTTAAAATAAGAAACAAAAAATAAATTGTATAACCAACTCGAAAATAACTTGTATATTGATTACTAAACGATCATAAAAATACTTTCACGCATTGATACGAAGTAAATAAAACTCGAGGAAGAACTATATTTTGATTACATTTATATAATGTGAATTATTACACTTCTCCATAATAAAATATATTCTAATGCGACATATTCATTATAAATGTGTGGCATTCATGCGATGCAACCGAAAGTAAACTAAAGACATATACTTTGACCCATTAAAATAATAATTAAAAAAAACAAGCCTGTTGTCGTCTAATTATTTTAAAATTCAAATATTGTGAATGAAATAAATGCAATCCAATTGAATGTATTATGAAGTATATGAGAAAGAGAAACATTAATAACTTGTTTTTATACGAATTAGCCTACTCAGAAAATCGATAAATTTCATCGAAAGAATATGATAAAATTTCGGTATTTAAATCATTTCTGTTAAAAAATTTTATTGCATATACTTATCTACCGTTTAAATATAAATTTCATTAATCATAGCTATCAGTCCATTTAAAAGAATAGAGCGAATACCATCTTTTATTAAAGCATTACTATTACTATCAGCTGTAATGCTATTGCATTTAAATGCAATAGCATTACAGAGCGAATTCTACTGCATTTAAAAGATAGTATTCGCTCTATTCTTTTAAATGGACTGCACTTTCTTTTTGTTAATATGACATACTAAAAGTCTTACACTGAAAAAAGCCATTTTATATCAAATGTTTTATGAAAATGTGTAAAAAAAATAATAATAGAAAAAATAAAAAAGAAATTAGCGAGTTCAAGAAAAAAATGGCAATTAGCGAGTTCATTTTGTGAATGTGTAGCATTTTTACTCAATACTTCGATTTAAAAAAACAAACACTGATTTTCATTGTATCCGTCTGTTAGATGTTTCTCTCAGTCTTTATATGGCTTATCTCTAAATTAAACGGAAGCTTCGAATTTTCAGAATACATTCTAACTTTAAAGACAAAACTTTAAAAATTTTTCTGTAAACAAACTGTTTCGAAGTGACGACTGTTTGAATTCTTCATATTAACATAAATCCAAAAATTGAAATACGTAATTTGTACAAAAATTTCTGTCCTACCCCAACAGGTTCTTAATTTTTAAAAATTTTCGGCTTTCGTGAAGCCATCATCAGAATATAACGAATAGAATATAAATCGAATGCCCACATCAAAATTTAAATTAAATATGAAAATTAAATTGCATACAGTAACAGTTAAAAAAAATTAATTAATAAGTAAAAATACAATTACAAAACAGAATAAAATAATGTAAGATACTTTAAGTACTTAAAATATTCTTTTTTATTATTTATATAAATTAAGAATTCACTTTATTTATTGATTTAGTGTTGTTTTAAAGAAAGCTGCAAATTTCTATTGTATTAAAACAAAAATGAATAGATTTATGATTGTTTTGAATGTAAACTCTATTTAACTCTTCTGTTTAACTTTCTGTAGTGTTTTATTTCTTCGAAACACAACAAAAAACATCTGAGTCAATTTGAAATAAAAAAAATATAGATATTATAATCGACATTACTTAAATCCTAATTTCTACTTACTGTAATTAAAAATTTAAAAAGTTACTTAAATGTGTTCCTCATTAATATGCTCCTTTTTAATGTTATTTAATTTTTAATTTATATCATTTATCTTAATTTAATTTAATTTAAATCCTTACCTATTTCTTTTTGATAATTTTTGTAACTTATTGGCATAAAAAATGAAAGGTAATTACGAATTATAGTAGTAACATTAGTAATAATAATAATAATAATAAAGTAAATAATAGACCATAAATCTTTAAAAAAGAAAGATAGGTTATAACACGAAATGTACTTTTCTGAAATATCTTAAATTCAAATTTTTGTCTGTGTATTTTAATTAATATAAATACCAAACAAGCTCTTGTTCTTTAAAATGTATGCAAATAAACAAATTATAAAAGATAATTATAATAATTTACACCGATTCGATGCTGATAAAATGAATTTTCCATTAGCGTCATTCTTACGCACGAAGAGATATTTCATTTTCTTTAAAATCAATGAAGGAATGATTAATTGATTTAAAAAAAAATTAAAAATATGAAAATAAATAAGTCTTAAAGAATGTTAACAAGATTAAACAAAATGAATGCATCAATCATCTGCCAAATTCTTAATTTATTTTCATTTAAAAGTTTCAAATTCCTTATATTGAGTTTTAAATTCCTTCCATTGTTCTCGTTCGCTTTTCGCAAATTACAATTTTCTGAAACAATAACCATCGTTCATTACTTTTAAAGTTTCGTATCTTTAGTCTCGCATGTCGATAAAAGTAATCAAATCTACGGGATTTGGTAATCGCCTCCATAAAAATCTAATTCTAGACAATTCAAATATAATTTTAGTTCCCCCCAAGTAAATTTAGCTGTTAAATTTTTCATGCCACAATTACGTGAAAGGAAAAAACGAAGAGAAAAAAATCTAATTTCTAATCATCTGAATAATACAATCTTCTCATAAATTTTAAATGTAACGCTTCTTAAATATTTGATTTTAGAAAAAAAAAATGATATTCTCGTATTTTATATTTTAAAAACTAAAATAAAATTGTTAACTTTAAAGCTAATATTAAATTAGTAAAAATCGCAGTATTCGATCGCATTATAAGAATGGGATGAAGAAATATATATTTAAAAACGACTAGCTTAAAAATTAAATTAATATAAAAATAGGAATAATAAATATCAAATTTCTGTAATAGTCAATAAAAGTTGAAAGATTACATATAAATAAAATTACGTGTAATGATCTACGTACTGTACATATCAAGATTTAATTCTCAGAAAAGTAACTACAGAAACATTACGTGCATTTAATATTTTAATTTGATGCACCGTTATTTATGTGGTCATCACGCGAGCAATTAATGACACACACTTGATAAAGTGGATATCAGTAGATCTGCAACTCATTAGTAACAAGTAAACAATATACTGATACTTATAATACATTATACAACTCAAGAAAACACATCATCGATATAATTAGTTTCCATACTTCGCAAAAAAAAAATAATAATAAAATGGTAGAGATAAAGATACGTTTAGTTTTTTATAGTTAACGTAAATGAAATTTCGTTGATTTTTTCTTTTATACCGATTAAAATATTTGCTTATAGAGACTATATTTTAAGTACAGGGAAAATTTTCATATCATCGAGCATAAATATCCCGAGCTATAAACGTCTTACAACTTAGAAAAATTGATCGTAAGACTCGTTTGTATGGCAAAAGAGGCACGACTTAAGTTGGTATGGTAACCACAAACTTTGTAACAGTCGGTTTACGTCAAACTGACGTACGTCGTTACGTGGTTACTTTCAAGGTTAAATTCTAATTCACGTTATATATTATTAAGGAGAAAAATACCAAAACATTAACAGAATTAAAATTTAATTACTTTTTCATACGAATTTTTATAAAAAGGTTTTTTCTTTCGAGTTACTTTTTATACATTTCTGGAAATAGGTAAATTTGGAAATTCTTAATAGAAAAATTTAAGCAGTTAATTAAAAATACATTGATTCTGATATTTTAATTTTTTTTAATCAATTCTCAAATCTCTGAATTCTTGATAATACTCTTATAGAATAAAATTCTATAAATAAAAATCTGCGTGGGTTTTAACCGCGACGTTTTCTATCGATTAAAACAATCTGACGCACTTAATGAGATTTTCAATAGGCGGTATGAAATTGTATATAGAATCATTAAAGTACAAGAGAAGGTTTAAAGGCCAAAAGAAAAGTTTAATTTGTCAAAAAAAAGAGAAGAAACTTATCTCGGTTATTCTAAGAATGATACGAAGTCGACCAACGTTCAAGTATCTTACTAATAACATTTATCATTATTTTAACTACAAATGTAACTCATCAACGTACTAATATGTTGAGTACGAGTGACAAGGCATTCGAATAATAAATTACAAGGATGTTGCTTCAATTAACGAGCAAATTATCTAAATATACATCAATCAAGAGAATATTTTAACAAATTAAAACAAGTTTAAACACATTATTTCTATACAGAAGAAAATAAAATAAAATATACAATACAAAATCTTTAATATACAATAGAGCAAATGGCGTTACGTTTTTAATAATATGCTTATCTGATGGCGAAACTAATAAAAATCGAATTAACTTTCCAAAACGTGCAAATATTAAGTGTGTTCTGATATTAAAAAGATGTTAGTAGGGTATTCCGTTCTGGAAACAAACATTATAATCGTCCAATATTACTTCACAATACAACATTTATCGTCGTTTTGAAAACTTCTATACAATTTTAGTCCAAAATTTTTATTTAATCCAAAGCATTCATCATAATCAACTTGTCAGAATTTTTTCATTTAAAAATAAATTCAAAAATTATACATTTTAATAATATTTTTTTTAAATTTAGCTGTTATCTAATTTAAGTATCTAAAATAGAATAAACTGAACTTATTTAACTACAGTATCGTTTTCTAATAAGTCCAAGCGGTTGGTAACGCAAGTTTTATTTCTATTTATATTACTAAAAATCAATTTAAATTTAAAATTTACTGTATTTCAAGCTATGTAAAAGTCTTCTTTAATTATTAGAAATTTCGTCTTATAATGTTGTAAAAATAATGGAAATAATTTGATCACTAACGGTTAAATTCGATTACTGAGTGATGAAATAACAGTTGATGAGCTGTATCTTTCTTACACGCAAAAGAAACAAAATTTATAACGTCGTACGCTTGATAAAGCATTATAGACAGATACAATTCTATAGTGCTTTCCTATTATTTGTATTTCTTGTTATATTAACTCGAATAAACAAAAATTTATATTTATTAGTCTGATTAATATGTCAGCTACAGTGTTCCATTTATTATAGGAGTTATTTATACAGCTATTAACTTTACCAATAAATTAATAGTTGTAATAACTAATACATGTATGATTTATATAATGGCCCTTCCGTCTAATACAAAATAATAAAATGTTCAAGAATAATTATACACTACAGTAAATAATTTAAATTCTACATGAAAAATCAAGTTTTCTTCTAAAAATGACTACAGTTAAAATTTTCTTACAGAAAAATAAGCGGAAATGTCAAACTGAAAATTGTTTATCATAATCTATCAATAAAAGATATATGCATATATTTATTTTAAGTATAAATATACAGTATATATAAATTTTAAATACTCTTTATAAAAATATACCATTAAAAATAATATATATATATATATATATATGTGTGTGTGTGTGTGTGTGTGTAAATTTATATTCTACCTACCATAACGGTTGATTCAAAAAATTAAATCATCAATAAAAATAACGATATTCTAGATATTGATAGTAAAATTTTAATATTTATGAAGCTGCAGAGCCTGTATTCAATATCATACGTTTTATTCATTATTTTGTCCTATTTTCACAAGATTTTCCTCGAATTTGGGTCACCCTTCTAGCTAGCTTAATCTTCCACATTACAGTGATTATTGCTATTAAAAGCAGTGTGATAAATTATTTCATCTTCAGAAAATTTAATAATTCACATTTTTTGACTAAACATAATTAAGAAAATTAAAAAGATTAATGTCTACGAAGGTCAATAAAATTAATTACCTCGATATTATTTTTTAAAGTAAGCTTCTAAATATCAAAAATTCTATCTAGTGTTAACTACCCTATTGTTAAATAAATAATTTTTAAAATAAATAATTAAAAAATACATATATATATTTAAATTTTGTATTTAATTTTTAAATCAATAAGAGTGATTTTAATCATCAACTTATATATTTCATTGTCACCATAGAAACCATACGTAAATCAGTAGTATTGATTTTCTATAGATTAAATCAATAACACGAGAAATTTTTTCATTTTTAACATATTTAAAACGTTTGTAAATTAAAAACGAACTTTTCATAATTTACGACTGACCCATTATTGAATTGATATATTAAAATAATAATAGTCATATTGGGCTGCAATTTGAAAAAATTATAGACCCGTAAATTCCCACCGTCGTCTGTCTGTCTGTCTGTCTGTCTGTCTTTCCTTAACCTCGAGAACGGAGATAGATAGATGAAAGACGAGACCAGGTATAGAAACCTTAGGAGCAGGTGGTCTTAATTAACTATATATGAACTTCTGAAGCAAACAGCAAGTCACATTATTTCAATTCAAAAGTTTAGATAGCAACAGAGTTGTGCCGGTTATCTAACAAGAGAAGTATGATGTACAGGGACAAGCCACTATTAATTTAAGGTGGAGATCATATACTCTAAATTCAATAAATTAACAATTGCAGTCCGGCATTGTGACGATGTCACAATAAATAATTGCTCGTTACTATTATACTTAGCGATTAATAAATGATTAAACGTAACGTTTAATATTAAAATAAACCCACTTCTTTAAATACAAATGACGCTAGAGTTTATCCAAAAGGAAAATGTTTTCCTAACTTTTTTATTACTTTTCCGGCTCTGTTATACAGTATATAACAGAAAGAAAGTATGGCAATCAGTCAAAAATGATCTCCCCCAAGATTTGTGCATTTTTGGACTCAGGAGACCTTGAAACGTCGAGAAATGCAAAATAATTCGGGGTTTTTTTTTTCCTGTATGTATGAATGTTAGTGTGTGGGGGGAAGGGCACGATTTTGTTCACCCTTTTTGAAGCTTAATAATTGCTATGCTTTTTGTCAAAATTTTCTGAATTTTTGCACGGAAGTTTGCTTATTAGGGGATTGACGCTATTAAGTTTTGGTATTAAAGGTCGAGGGGGTGGTGAAATAAAGGGGATAGTGTGTCATATCTCGAGTAGGATCAGACATAAATGCTAATAACGAGTAAAATTGTCATTACGTTTTATAAAACCCATCCCTACCATCAAAATTAATCCCCTTTTTTCCATTTTATAATAAACTTTTTATATTTTTAATTAAATAAAATATTATAACAGATGGCGACACCAAAATTTTAAATGTTGCCGAGAAAGTTAAACAACTCGTTGCTGAATTTTTTTCTGTTAGTTTTTTTATATAGTTATTATATATTCTCAGACCTGTAATTGAGATTTCCTTTAGGTCGGTTTAGTAAATAAATATATAAAAATTTTTAAAATTCTTGTACTTATAAGCAAAACTATAAAAAATTTTGTAAATATTCCATCGTTAAAAAAGTCATATATTTTTATTATGATTTTGTCATGGTTAGTTTATTTTCCATTCAATGGAAACAGACTTTTTTATTCTTATTTCGAGTTTCATTTTACCTCAAGACTCATAATCATGATGTAAATCCTTTTGAAAATATGATATCCGTTCGTCTCATATTATACTCTTTTTCCTGCTGTCAACAGTTATAAAGAAAGAAATATATATATATAATGTTAATAATTCAAATTGTCATATTTCTACGGTATCATTAAGTCAATTTTGTTTAAATTTATGATAATATAATAACAGTAACTCAACAGAATTATATTTTTCGATTTGGTAAAATGAAAATTTCTATTGAACAATTACAATAATGCAGAATGATGAAATAATATAATGTAAGAACACATTAAAGAGCTTTCTGCAAGTTCAAACAATGTACTGAAAACTTTACTTGACCTACATCTTTTAGATACGAAGTACTTAAGTACTTAGAATGAGGATAAAGTAAGAAAATCGCAGGTGAATTGAAGGGGCGAAGAGATAAAGTTGAAATGTCACATCTTCTGAATTATTGATTTTCCCTAATAGATAAAGATGTTATAGAGAAACGTATATAAAATATTTATTTTTAACTGAACGAGAGTTATTTTCAAAGATACAGAAAAGATATTAAAAATTAAAACAGGAAAATTCTCTGGATATAGGCGTACAACAAATATCAATTTACTGGATAATTTACAATTGCGACATCAACTTTACCTCCAATTAAATATTACACGAATAAATTTGTTATGATAAAAATGCGAAAGAAAGGTTAGTGTAGCGTATAGTAACAAGATAAAACTTTTTCATCTTTTTTTCGATATAAATAAAAATGCATCGATGTTTAAAAGAGCACTAAGATAATCAGCAACGATAACAAATGGATTTCTGATCCTTAACAGCCTACAGTGTATTAATTCACCATCTATTACTGTTAAAAATAGATGTTTACGAGTCCTCGTTCTAATTATATTTTAAATTAATTGAAAAATAAGATAAGTCAAATTATAGTGAACTGATTTACATCAAGTTTAATTGATATATTTATGAGATTAACAAGTAGAGAGAATTCTAAACCTCTTCTTTAATGCCAGTGTAATAGACAATAAAAATTATATTGATTAATTAAGAAAATAAAACGAATAGCATTATTAAAGTTATATGGAGTATAAGCTTAGTTACAAAACTATAGTGAAGTAATAAAACAAATTTTGAGATCGGGCAGTAACCTCATTTGTCTTTTAGACCTCTTCACTACATTTCTGTAGTCCGATGTCCGATAAATCGATAAATATATCTCGTAATTTAAACGACGTGTAAGTTATTATGTATGTTCCTTGTAGAAACAGGGGAAAAAAGGAAAATAACATAAATTGTGTTACAAAGTACAGTATATATACGAAACGTAACTAAATAACTATGTAAATTACCGTATGAAAGTAAAAAAAAGCTCACGAAATGAAAGTAAAAAGAAAAAAACAATACTGATTTCAATTTTCTTTCCGGCTAATAATTTTTAAAATATTTTTATTACAAATCGAAAAACAAAAATGAATATAGTATTTTGTTAGTTTAAAAACACGATATATAAGAGAAAATATTCCTACGTCCTTAAAATATTTGAAATTTTAAAATCACATCCCCAAAGATTTTTTTTTTTCCTTTCTAATTTCTAAATCTCCATTTTCCATTACAATACAAAGAAGCCTCAAGCTATATACTGTATAAAGAAAGCAACACTAGCATCAATAATACGTATTCCTGTTTTTCATGAATTTACAATTACAAATAAATAAAAAATATTCTTTCATTTTTAATAGACTTATTAATTTTATGAAAGTTTCCGGAGATAGCATAATCTTACTTCCAATTGTGACGTTATCTACAAACATCCAGAACATTTAATTATGTTTTATCAAAATTTTCGCAATTTTTTTTTTTTTTTTTTTTTTTTATAAATTCAATATAAGCTGTTTAGTAAGAAAGAAAGTTAACAAGTTAGATTTTCCTTCTGTATTTATAAAAATTTTATAAACTCTTTCAAAGTTAATGTGAAAATTTACAATTTAGTTTGTTCTAAGAGTTCTAAGAAAGTATTTTTTCATGTTTTAATATATATATATACACGCATACATAAATACAATAATTTATTTACTAAATTTACTTTTAAATGTTTTGAAGATAGTTTCAAATCGTCAATCATTTTTCAAATATTTTTACAAAATAGTCGCATTTATAAAAAAAACCTCGCTATTTAAAAATAAAAAAATCATGTTGTTAGACACGAAATTCTATTTCAGTAAAAGCTATATAAATTTATAAAGTACGTATAAATTTTTTACTTCATTTAAATGTTAAATTTCTATACTTTAGCTGAAAAATCTATTCGCGATATTTTAATAATTTATTTTAACGTAATTTTACGTAAACAGAAAAACAATTTCGTGTACAAAAATTTGATTTTATCAATTGTAAAATTCAAGAATAATTTTCAATATAATAAGAAAGTTCAATATATGAATATATTCTATATTCATTATATTGATATTTATTTATTTTTTCTTTTTTTTACATTTTTAAAATAAACAGAGTATGTGGATTCCGTAGTAAATTGCATTTTCATTAAAATAAATTTTGATACGTTTTACTTGATAATTTTATTTCAAACTACAGTAAACCATCGACTTTAACTCCTCGAAATCTTAAATAAATCGAAATTTCACGCGAGTTCTATTCTAAAAAATCTAGCAGCGCGAGTTGCGTAACTTTCCTGGCAAAATTATTTAAAATTGTGTGTGGCGCCATCTGTTTGATATTTTATTTAAAAAAAAACTTTTTATGTTATTAATTATTATAAAATTTGGCAAAGAGCTTAATTTTGAGGGTAAAGAGTAATTTTATTTTTTAAAAAATTGTAAATGTTAATAACGAGTTAATAACGAGTAAGCGTTAATAACACCACTGAGATATGAAATGTAACCACTTCTATCTCTCCATCCCCTCAACCTTTAACCACCAAAATTTAATAGCATCGATCCCCCTAACAGACAAACTTCTCTGCAAAATTTCATAAATTTTTGACAAAAAGCACTGGAGTTATTAAGCTTCAAAAAAGGTGAACAAAATCGTCCACACACCGCATACATCAGAAAAGTCCCCAAACTTTTTTGCATTTCTCGAAGCTTCAAGATCCCGAGTCAAAAAATGTAAAATTCTGGGGGGGGGTCATTTTCTGACCGGTTGTCTTACTTTCCCTCTGTTATATATAAGAGCCGGGAAGTAAAAATTGCACTATTTTTCATATCAGTATCTCACTGGACACAATTCTAGTGCTTTAGTTTCCTACATCTGACACAATTTGTGTTTTAAAACTTTTTCATCCATTGAACAAACATAAATCTGAAAAGAACTGTTTATTACGTATATATGCCACTTCCAATTATATTCAGCCTTGATTTACTTTTCTCTCCTTCAAACTTTTAATTCGAAATTTAAACCTCAATTTAAATAATGTTTGAAGAAAAACACTTTAATGATGAATTTTAAAAATTTCTCTTTAAATTTTTAACAATTATAATTTTTAAAAAATAAGGAAAATCTGCACATTGTCTATTTTATTTTAGTATGTCGTTGAAACCGTTATATAGATAAATCATAGGTTTATCAAAAAAAAACATTGAAAACTTCAAACATCAATCTTCGTTTCATCTTGAAATTTAAGATTCTCCTGTGAAATGGAAATGTATCCTTTCTCCAATGAAAATTTTTAACATATGAAATATCATCTACTGTAAATTTTTAATTATTATTAAATACACTTTTATAAAGTTTTTATGCTTATAACCTATAAATTTGTTTATATCTATAAATAAATTACGAAATTTCGCTTAATATATTTAAGGAAAGTGAAACAAACTATTACAAATTTCGTCATATTTGATATAACTTTTTCATTATCTACTTGGCTTTTAAATTTTAAATCTCAATCAATTACTTAATACAAATACATTCGCAACGCCATGTTTCGTTATGAATGAAATTTTCATTTAATTTGCTTATTAATTTCTTTTTCCTTCCTGCCGAACGGTCTTGAAGAACCTTTTTTACACTATAAATGAGCCAGTTCATATATATTCCGGATACTCATTTTTCATACGAATTTAGAAAGAAGTTCGTATTACTCCCTTATTCATGCCGGCTCGTCCATTTACGGATCAGGTATACTTGAATTGTGCAAAATTAAAGATATCTCGCTATGTAAAATATATTCATGCAATAAATTCAATAGTCTATCTATATATATTCATCGATTCGCATATATTTTCAATATGAACAACAAATTATTATTATTTTGTCATAACGTCAACAAACATTAAAAGTTTTTTTTTAATATTTTTCTTCTAAAAAGAATTTTTAAAAAAACGCTTTTATTGGTCATGCTTTTCGAGATTTGTATGTTCTGCCTCATCATATACATTACTAAAGTGCATTTACAAATACACATCATTAATAAAATTCTATATTTCGTGGAGGGAGAAGATTCGGTTGGGCCTAAACATCATTAAAATACATTGTCTTCGGACATAAAAGGCTGAAATTTTGAGGAAATTGGCTTACCTATCTTAATTAGAAATAGATGAAATTTGAGTCGCAAGATAGGTGAAATTTGAGTCGCAAAGAAAGTTAAATAAAAGCGTTTAATAACATTTTCTTACTCATTTCAATACGAAAGACCTGCTTATTTTATAGTCACGGTACGATAGCAATTGCCAAAATAAGAAAGTTGATATTTTGGTTGCTGATAATGATAGCCTGTAATACATTAAACAACACCATTAATCTACAAGCTTGTTGCTTTCACGGGAGAAAACTGAACGTAATCTTTAATCGACTGAAATTTCAATTTTCTATAGTTGCGAAAGAAAAACAAATAGAAAAAAAAATTGATAACACATTTATAATTAACATTTAAATTTTTTTTTATATTTTAAAATTATTTTTTAAGATGAAGATTTTTGTGTAAAACTAATGCGTATTATTATTATAGTATTAAAATGTATAGGCTAATTTGAATCATCACAAAATCAAAATAAATGATTTTAAAGATTTCGAGAATTCCAACTGATTATGGAAAACGAAATTCAACAATTACACAGTTCTTCTTATCATACTATTGACCATTAAAATAATGTTATCAGTAAACTGTTATTTAGAGTGTTTAACTTAAACATATCAACTTGAGGGGGAAAAGACGAATTTCAAAGTATCAAATTAGTTTTTCTGAATGAAATTAAATTATTATTTCATACTTTTGATGTATTTTATTAGGAAAAATTAATTTGTCAATCCAATAATAAATTGGAAATCCAATAGTTTCAGAACGCCAAAAATTTTGAAATAAAGCATGAAAGGAAAGTAAATTGAATTTTCATTCATTAGTTAAAATCTATCCTTAAAAATATCTTTAAAACAAGAAGAACAAATTATGATAGGCAAAGCTAAAACAGCTTTAGACGTTATATTTGGGAAGAAAAAACTATATTGATTTCAGATTTTTCTAAACTAATTTTCTAAATGATAATCCGCTAAGAAATTCCCGTTTTTCTCAGAACTATCTGCAGATATCAGTACTGATATTCTCTAATTTTACGGAATGAAATCCTTATGTAACGGAACTCGTATATAAATAATGTCTATGGTATTTTATACGAGAAAAAATAATTGCTATTTGTGAAATTTGCATTTCTTTTCATTTCATAAGCATGAAATGATTATGATGATGATTATTATTAATAATACAAAGCACAGATTATTACGCAGAAGTTCAATTAGAGATTGAATTGTTAATCACGTAAAATACCGTATATCAGTTTTCATTTAAACGTTTCGAATTTCGTTTTTTCAATACTTCTTAAAACATTTCTAAGAATTATTATAATCACAATTCTTTATATATATATATATATATACACATACATAAATTTCTCATAAAATAAGAAATATTTTGTATTTCAGCTTTTTCTAATTTATTTTGATGAGAGAAAGATTTGGTTTGATCGTTTTTTACAAGAGATGTCAGATATTTGGGGCTTTAATTTTTTCTTTATTGAATTTAAGGGGAAATTCCTTATCCATCACCCATTATGATCGATCTCAATACGGATAGTAGGACGAGTAATTATAATTGAGAACTAGAGAAAGACACTGACCAATCTACTCAAATAATCACGCCTTGATATTTCATTGATTTCTATTCAATAAGCGAGTGAATGGAAAACAGAGAAAAATATCGTTTATTAAATGTAAATATTTAAAAAATAAATTTGGACTTATAATCAATTTTTTTAAAAATTTGAAGATAAATCCGTGCAGTTAATCGTATAAACCATCTTTAACGATTTCTCTCTCAACCTTCACTTCTACTCAAACCAACAGCTTCAAGTATTATAAAATCTAATAACCAATTTATAAAATAACTTATTCGAACAATTAATATTTGAATAAAAATGATCTTACATGTATCATACATTGTAAAATTTTCGAATTAAAAACAAGTATTTTTAGTGTTAACTATATTCAGCCTAAATTGAGTATCATTCTTTCGTTTCAAGTTATAGACAAAATAATAAAAACAGATTTTAAAAAATTAAGCCGATAGCTATTTAAAGTCTGTCGATAACATTTTCAAATAAACGACGACACTATAATAAATTAACAATGGGGACATTTAAAACTTCGCAATTCTTTAACGCTTGTTTAAATGTAGGTCTCAAACGTGCAATAAAATTTCAGATGAAGTTAAAATGTGTTTTCGGGAGGAAAAAAGATGGAAAAAAAGAGAGAAAGAACAATATATTTTCGTAAGATTTACAAAATTGCAAAAAAAAAAAAAAAAAAAAAAAAAAAATTACCACAAATACTATGATGAGGATAAATATTTATACAATATATAATTTAACTTACGATAACCTTAAAAAAAATAATAATAAGATTATTCCTAAATTACTTTTATCTGTCGAAATAATAATAATTTAACATTTTCTTAATTTGTAATTAAACAGAAGAAGTAAATTTTATTTATTTATTTATTTTTACAAACACATGAAAGAGGACAGTTGATGCCCACTCCCAAAAATTAACAATTACAAAAAATTAAAAATTATACAACGCAATCTTACATCTTAATTTAAAACGAGAAAAATTAATAAATAAGAATCCATCGAAATTATTTAAATTTCGAGAAATATGATTTTAAAAAAGATATACCCAGAGGAAAGGTGAGGTGAACACAGAAGATAAAAATTGTAGGTTTTTCGGTGGAATACGTAAAAAACAAACAAAAAAAAAAGGTGGATCATACTAAATAAAGCCATTAAAAATTTAAAGTAAGCGATAAAAATACCTAGGATTTCGAGTATATGATAAGTTGCATAATTTATTAAAACAAGTAAATTTCATCATGAGCTCTAGCAACATTATCGAAATGGGAAGGCTCAGCCAAATAAGTTAGGTAATCCATAAGCAATGCAAGACTGAAAATTAAAAAAAGGGAGCTCTTAATGCACTTGTAGCTGAGATAAGTTTACAGAAATGCCATAATATTCCACGTCTAATAGCTAGTTATTTAACTATTCTATCAATATAATTTTTAAAAGTAAGTTTATCATAAGATTATTCCCAGAACGTTGAATGACGTAACATAATTAATAGAAGCAGAATCAATGTAAAAAGTCCATAAGGGAGGATTGCGAATTAAAGCAAAACGCATAACCACAGTTTTTTATTTGTATATACATATGTGAGAATGAATTTTGTAATTTCGTATCATATTCGATTTGATATTTTATAAAATGCAGTTATTTGATTCTAATAGAAACCTATCATTTGGTAAAACTTTCACTACTGAAAGTTTTATCAAATGATAGTAACACATTTCTTCGAAAGGAAATATAAAACTATAAGACTGTAAAGTTTCTTTTTGACTTTAAAATACACTATAAAATATTGCTATTATTTCATGTAATATTTTCTTATTTTCCTGATGAAAAATAAAAATAAATAGCAATAAATCATAGTTTTATTTTAACTTTTTCTCGTGTCTGGATGCCATTAGTCTATCTAAATAAATATTGATCATCAATTGCATCCTGTTTATAAAATATTTTAAAAATACACATTATTTTAAATAAATATTTTTATTCTTAACATTTCCGAATAAATAAATATTCAGAGAAGTAACCAAGTAGCGTTTAATACTATCTTACTTTAATATAATAAATAAAATAAAAATGTGTTTGTAAAACCTGTTTCCTACAGAATGATTTTTTACAAATCATTTCCTGTTTAATTTTTCAGCAAAAATTAAATGCAAAATATTACAAGATAGGAGTCAATGCATTCATTTACAAATATTTATAATTTTTATTTCCCTCGTGTAACTAATATAACACTCATTTCAAATTCCTTTATTTGTATTTAAACAAAATATAAAACACATAAAATAGTTTATTATTTCTCGTAATTACGTTTCTATGTTTTAAGTACAAAATTATTTTTATTAAAATAACACGCGAGATTTAGAATTCTGACAATATATTCACGTGTTATTTAGATGACGAATTTCCTAGATTAATTAACTTGAAACAACAAAACTTTTAATCGTCCAAATTACGTTATTACCTTTCTGAAATCTCGTAATTTAGATAAATTAAGACAAAGTGAATAAGATACAAGATACAAGAATGAATATTTAGAATAATAGCCATTAACACCTTCATCTGGTTTTGTATATAATTAAGAATATGCTTTATATCTGTACAACAATCTGTAATAACCTACACAAAGATAAAAAGAAATGTCTAGTATCATGATAAAATATTTTCAATGATAGTATTTAGATTTTATCAATTTTATTTCCTCCTACTTTAAGAAATATCTGTTAAAATCATAATATAAATTTTATAACTTTATAATTTATAAGCATACAAAAAAACAGCTATTAAATTTTTATATATTATAAAATATGATTAATTAGAGATGATTTATAATTTTTTATTTGTTTACATATAAATATATTAATCAAAATATAAATTTTTAAATACTAACTACACAGTAAACAGAGCAATGGTGACTAAAGACCTCAAACATTATCAAATAAAGTAATTATGTATGTCAAGGAAAATACTATTTGGACTAATTTCGATCATTTGGTGAACAAGGATATATTGATTCAATAAAATAAGATTTTAATTAACTTATAAGATTTTTATTTATAGTTTCGAAATAAAGGAAAACATATACGATATTTAGTCACCCATAAATACATCATGTTCAAAATAGCGTATCTATTAAAAAGTATTGTATCTTGTCGTGTTCAGGCATTTCCACCGAAAAAAAACCGTCAACAAATAATTTGCTGAAATAATATATAATATTAGAGTTATTTATTCGCATTAATCGAGTTTCAATATAAAATCTGTTTCGTATTGCACCGAGCAACATCAGCAGCTGTTTGGAATCTAAATTCTGACGTAATTCAAATATATTGGTCATAAAAGTTCGGCACGAAATAATCTAATAACATTACAGTTTCCAGAACAAATAATATATTTTGTCAATTTGCAGAGCGGCCAATAACGCGGGTTAAGAGTTTTAAAAAAGCAACTAGATGCTTTCTCGGAAAGATGTTGCGAGAATTTTTTTTTTTAAATGCTCTCGCTGTATTATACATTTATATATATTTTTTATAATTAAATAATGTAAAAGTATTTCAAAGTTATTTTAAAGCTAAATTAATATTTTTTAAAAAAATCTAGCAACGAGTTGCGTAACTTTCCCAGCTGTTATGAAATGTTATAAAAAATAACTTTTATATTATTAATTATACAGATGATGCCACACGCAATTTCAAAGAGATTTTATTACAAAATTTTTTTATATTTTTAATTATTAAAAAATGGCAAAAAGCTTAGTGTTGAGGGTAGAGATGAATTTTATTTAAAAAAAAAAAATTTAATGCTAATAACATCTTCATTAAGTCCGACACCCCCCCCCGAGATATGACCTCTAACTCCTCACCCATTCAACCTTTAACCACCAAAATTTAATAGCATCAATGCCCCTAATACACAAGCTACCATACCAAATAATTCGGAGGGTCAAATCTGACACGATTCCAATACTTTCCCTTGTTATGTATACATAACAGCCGGGAAAGTAACAATTAATGTGAGCGCATCAAGAACGAAACTGGAGAAGACAAAGCTGCATTAGATATTTTATAACATTTCGTATTTATTATTCTTTCTTCAAATATCAATGAAATGTAACCAGATATCAATATCTCATACGACAGAATAAACATTTGGTCAGTAATAATTAACTTATATTACGGATACGATGAATAATCACAGTTCCATGTAAGGAAAACCAAAATGTGTTCAAAAATCTTTTCAATAGTTATCGATTTTGTATCAAATTCGCTGTATAGCAAATGTATATTATATAAGATTGAATATTATATAAGATTTCAGTACTCTCTCTCTAAACGTGTAAACATATAATCTTTGTTAGATTTCTATAGATCCATTTGTCATTAAATGAGGTCTGGATGGAATCGATGGAATATACTGAGCTATAGCTTGAACTGAACTAAATTATTTCTGTTAACTCATTCGAGTGATACGATTCTAACGCATCTATATCATTTCCAACACTAAGAATAAAGCCAATCTGCTGAATCTTGAATGTGTATAACTTCGCTTAGCTACGAAGTTAAAATAAAAACTTCAAACCTTACGTCATACAATTAGTGTGACGTCTTTTATATACATATAAAATCAAATTTCTTGCAAAAATATCGGAAATTCCAAATAGATTATAACAGATTAAACATATTTTTTATAATTTTCTAATACAGTATATGTTTTCTTTATGTAATGCTGTACTTCGTAAAGAAAACTGAACTATTTTCCTTCGAGGTTGTAAGCTAATGAACATCTGTTCCATTCTTATTCTGGGAAAAACTGTAGCTTATATTTTCAGATTAATCAATCTATCGGCCACAACATAGTTCCACTGAAATTTTGAACTTTAGTAAGGTTTCTATCAAGGTTAAGGATCGCCTTTAACGTTATTATTATTATTTTTTTTAATACGTAATTTTTAAATGACCTTTCTATCTATTGATTTCTGTATAAACAAACCAAGTTCTAAAGATCACATCAATATTCTACCTAAATTAGAATCTAAAATCGATATCGAAAATAGTCGCCCTAAAATCTATTATTAACAATAAAAAATTAATAAAAAAAAAATAACTCCCAATGACTGTGAAACAATAGTTTCTAAAACGAAAATAGTATTCGTATTCGTTATACTTTTTCAGCTTGTTGGTTTATTCAATATGCACTGTAAAAACAATTAAAGATCCTCAAAATAAACGCCAAAGAAATCATCCAAATTAACTCTTATTTTATTAGTCAATAAGTATCAAGAGTATGATTTTTCGTAAATTTAAATTTAGTTCTGATCCATTAAACAAATAATTAATGAATTAAAATGGTCCAGCATGCATGGACCAGATGACAAAAGATCTCTCTTATTGGCGTATGTAGGCGTTTGATTTGCGTAAGCAATAATAACCAAACTATATGGTTTCCTATTTCATTACTATTAAATATTGTTTTTATCATCATCAATAATAAATACTTCTAGGTAATTTTTGATTCCAAAATAGTTACTTTACAGTTGTTTGGATAAGCCTTTGTGTCCATTCGAGAGAAAAAATCTCGAGTCACTCTTAACAGTAAAATGAGTAGTGGACAAGACTCTGAGAGTGCTCTCTAAGAACTATTGTCTCGCTGTACAGGAGTAACTTCAGATAACGACTTTCGCGGTTCATATAGTTATGCGTGTTCTCAGATATTATGGAGCAAAATATGTTCAATGATAAAGGATAGAAGTGGATTAGATTGATGGAATAAGGCAACACAACATATGAACGATGTGATGTGCCAAGGGGGAAGTTCCCGAGAGGATTTTCTATGCGAAACTGTCCTCTAATTAGACGTTACACACGTGAAGGGAACTCGGAAAATCCCATGTGGCCAGCCCGGTGGTCAGGTAGTTTTACTATACGAATCTCCTATAAAACATCATATATATATATATATATATATATATATTCCCCCTTATATTTTTATATATATATATATCTGAAAACTTTCACTTACCCGATGCAAAGCTTACCAGTGGCCTAGTATTGAACATTAGTAGTTTTGGTCGCGGATTCACGCATCACCAATGTGTTGGCTATGAAGAGTTTTCCGGGTTTTTTTCGCGTGTCTAACATCTAAATAGGGGCTGTTTCGCACAAAAAGCCCTCCCATGAAGCATTCTCCTTGGCAATTACCTTATCCCATCAAACCAAACCAAACCAAAACAAAACAAACCTGAAGCAAAAAATCTTAGTCACCATTACTCTGTCTTTCGAAGGAATTGTATTTCTAAATTTCGTGTTTTGCTTAACTATTTGAAAACCAATTACATATACAAGTATCAAGAATTCAACTTGCTCTGCTGACATTCTGAAAATTTTACTAAATTATTGAGTATCTTCTTTAAACAATTTATCGCTTAATGATGAACATGCTTCAGTTTTATCAAGTATCGTGTCCATTGCCTCACGCAAAATTCTCTCTGGCAAGGGCAGTTTTACGTTTTAAAATTGCGTACATAACAATAACATCTACACTATAACGTTGGTCCACTATCATCAGCCGAGTCAATAGACACTCGCTAAACAAGTGGACATTTTAGTTAACGTCGGAATCTCACTCTCAGAACAAGCAAGAGTAAAACAACTCGCTAGTTCAGAGATCTCTCCAGGATCACTATTGCTCTCAGCACGTCAGATGGACAGGTAGCTTCAAGTATTAAATCACACTACAATATCTACGTATTCAAATAATACAAAACTAATATTGTAATACGTATCTAATCTATTATATAATTTTAAACATTTATCTCAGAACTATGTATATTTTTATCTCTCTCATTTCATTTGTTGAGTCATTTATTAAATCTTCTAGCAATTTTTTTAGCTCAGAAACGATCTCATGCGTAAAATGCTATGTAACATGCTATTTTAATTACTCGAATGGTTTTAACCATTTATGACACTTTTGTTTTAAATTAAAATAAAATTAATAAAAACATCATCATGCCAAAAATTAATAATTTTATATTTGAAAAATAATAAATATCTTAACAATATTTTACTAACTCAGTAGACAAAATAATAATTAACTGCTAAACTAATTTTGTAATGCAGATACTATAGAGACAATTCACATTTAGAATTATAGTAATTGAAACAGATCGACTTGCTCACCGATAGCGAATTTTACCTTAGCAACTTTAATAATTCATATAATATATGAATTACGAAAGTTACTAAAGTAATTTACCGTATTTAATATAGAATAAACGATTTTACAGATAAAATAGCTGTTGGATCAGCTTATCAGAAAGCTAATAATCAATTAAAGTAAAAATGTTTTAAAATTACAGTATAATTTAAATAAACTAACATATTGAAAGCTGTTTTAAGTGATGTTTTAACATTCGAAATAACCGATTTAACAACAAAAAAAAATCACGCTAAAATGTAATATTCGTGATATTTAAGCTTCTATATTTACTTTACTCTTAACTGCTCCACGGTAATTTACAATTTGCATAAGCATAATACAAGTATCAATTATTCGTTCTACTCTAATTATTAACGAATAGATAACTAGGAATTCATTATACAAATGGTGCGTAACTTATTAATACTTAACACAAATGAATTAAATATAATCAACAATTCCCTTTAATTTACAGGGAAAAAATACCATTTACGATCGCATAAAGTAAGGAATAATCTATTTTGCAATTTTAACATTGTCGATTAATCGTTAATTGTTTTTTCTTATATTGTACACGAAAATTTTAATAATTTAAATATAAAAATATTGCATTCTTCATAATCCGATTCTAATTAAAACCGCTTCCTTCAAGTTAAGAAATTTCTTCAATATTTTATTTTAGAATAAATACGTAGGTGAGCGAAGATTTAAAGTTATTATAGAACAGAAAAAAGGCGTGGATTACCTATTAGAAAAATTTTAAAATAGTAAAATAAATCGTGATAAATTAATATTGCAATCTTATTAATTTATAATTAATTCGTGTTTCATTTTTGCTATCTTTTTAGCGAATTTAGTTTTTTTTTTTTCCTGTGTTGCAAATCACGCATAGAAACAAATAAAAACATATTTAAATACTTTTAATAAAAACGCTGTTAATTATATGATATTATTTTTACTCATTTTATCAAAAACTAATTCTTAAAAGAATTGAAAATTTAAATTAAGAGATTCAGTTTTTCAACGTTTGTTATTCTACTTTTTAAAAATATTTATTATTATTTTTTTATATA
Organism: Centruroides vittatus; assembly: GCF_030686945.1. Classification (NCBI taxonomy): domain Eukaryota; kingdom Metazoa; phylum Arthropoda; class Arachnida; order Scorpiones; family Buthidae; genus Centruroides; species Centruroides vittatus. The sequence goes on from NW_027122579.1 coordinate 124,878, forward strand.
TATTAAAACAAATATTTGAACTTGAAAAAGTTGGATAAAATTTCATTTTTTTTCCTCTATAGTTTATCAAAATATAAGTTATTTCGTACGTGTGTATACTTCGTTTCGTCTCGGCAAAACAAAACTAACGACTGTTTAAACTTTTCATATTGACATATATTTAAAAATTTAGATTAGTCTGAATAAAATTTAGGTTAAATATATATTTGAACATTAAATGCGTCATCCCTCTAAATTTGTTTTTAATTCTTTTATATTTGTAGAAAACAGTTGAGAAAAGGATGAAGGTTGCCATAACTAATTAGAGATGAAATGTTAATACACATTCTTTATTCTAACTATAGTTCTGTATTTTTATGCTAGATTATATATTTATAGATTAGATATATATTAACGACGCTGTTATATTATTCACAATAAATAAAATAATGTTTTCTTCGGGGATACAACGGATATGACGACTCTTTCTGTCTAACTAGTACATATCTTGTGAACGTTTATCCGCTGTATATTATGTTCGCTAATTAAAATAAGACTAAATCAAAGATAATGGTGAATTTAGTATTGAGATAGAGATTATAAACACCACTTTTTCTGAAGATTCACTTTTCGACTGTTCCTATCAATGATGAACTTTCTTTGAACGTATATTTATGAATTTATGAACATTTATAAAAGTATTTCCTCAATTCTTCTTAGCATGTCTTTTTTATTCATTTTTGCTTGTCCAAAATAGAGTTGCATCTTCCAGTCAATAACATCTTATATTTACAATTCAAAACAACAAACAGAAGCCATCGCTTGGTGGATTATATACGATGGATTATACAGCAATAACAAACGTTTCTACCTTTCTTAGCTACACAGCTTACAGATCATATCGGTTCAAATGAGTTTTGCTGACAACGATAATTTAATTTATACTGCATTTTTAGTTTTCGAAATGTTTTCGAGACGACATTATGATGCAGCATGAAAAAAATATATTGATATATATCGTATATACAGAAGAACATGGAAAACAGGGCTGCCGAACATTACTTAATTTGTATTATTTTTCTAACTTGTTAACGAAACTAATGATAGTTTATCCGGCTATAAAACCAAATTTTAAAACTCATGGTACATCTTACAATCGAGAAAATACGGTTTTTTCTTCTAATTTTTTACAGTAAAACTATTGAATTTTGCTAATTTTTTTTAAATAATTTGTGATCATTTGCTGTATAGGCACGGATAATTGACAATCTAATATATTTGCGTAACTTAGATATTAATTAATTATAAAACTTTACATTAAATAAATAATTTCCTATCGAAGAAAATAAATTCCTTTTTATCCAAATTTAAAAAAACAAAATGTTTTCCAAAACATGTGTCATATTCTAAATCTAGCGAGAATTAAGTAATAAATAATTCAATTTTAATTTAATACAAAATACGATGAAAATAGCAAACTTTAATTCAACATAAATAATAAAATTTTTCTATATTAAACACGCAAGTAAATGCGTGTTTCACTTATAGAATAACTCTGCTCGAAAATGAGGCCCATCAAACGAAGTAGGCTATCATGACATACCGAAACGTTTTTATCATTGTTAGAGTACAATCTTCATAATATATGCCTGGTATACAAATCAAAGCAAACTGTATTCAGACTCTCTTTTCCATTCTAAACAAGAAATAACGCGCAAAGAACTGCCGGATATTAAAATATCCTGTAATCGAGTTAAGAATATATTATAGGCTGAAATAATTTTATTCGCAAAATATTTTATTTTTTACGAAATTTTTCCGAAATAATTGAATGTTATTTTCCGTAAGATCATTTTTAAAACAGTGCTGTTAATGAAATACTTTGGCATATTTTTTATGCATAAAAATCATTTATCCTATCTAACAAAACGTGGAACTAATCTATCGTTTCACTAAAATTCATTTATTTTATTAAACTTTTTATAATAAATTTAATAATCCTTAAACGTATTTTTAATTCATAATACATTAACGTATAAGTTATTTATAAACTGAAAGAAATTTATGAAGTAGAACGAGCAATTATTTATTTTGACGTCGTCACAATGCCGGGCTGCAATTTTTAATCATATTTTTAATTTATTTAATTTAAATTATATGCTCTCCAACTCAAATTAATAGTGGCTTGCCTCTGTACATCATATTGTTCCTTTAACAATAGAATCGTGCCGGTCATCTATTTAACGTCTTTCAGGGAAAAATTTTTGAATTGAAATAACGTGACTTCCGGTTCACATCGGAAGTTCGTATATAGCTAATCGGGGCCTCCTGCTACTAAGATTTCCATATCTGGTCTCGTCTTTCATCTATCTAACTCCGTTCTCGAGATTAAGGAAAGACAAACAAACGAACAGCCGAACGGACGAAAGAGGAATTTACAATTTTTGTCAAATTGCAGCCCAATAAAATAAATCTGTCGTCTAAATGCATATTTTAAAATTATTCTAGCTAATTACAGAATCATGTAGAAAATAAATGAAAAAATAACTATAATATTTTCTGATGAGACTAACAAACTATTTAATAGTTTTTATTTCAGTATTTTGGCTATAACAGGAAAGAAAACAAGAATCAACGAATCAGACAGATGACACATCTCTCATACATATAAAGTGCTTTCTTCTGTCGTCATCATTAAAAGCTTTTTCCTGCTGTCACTCAAACTCTGTGCAAGTAATTCACAATCTTGATTTTGCTAAAATGAATTAATTATACTTGCGTATGATCAACAGAAATTTATACTCGTACTATTACAACACAGCAAGGAAATGATTTTATTTATTTATTTATTTAAATCTCAATGCCTAGTTAGATCCATTCATTTATTATTGTCTTGAAATACAGTAAAACCTGTCCAAAACTGAACCTGAATTAAACGGAAACCTGCCGAAACGGAGCGATTTTCTATGTTTCATTTCTTTAACTAATCTTCATTCTAAGCGTTTTATATAAATCCCCCCAAAAAAATTATATTTGAATTAAGAATAGAAAATTATAAATTGTAAGAATTATAAATTAATAAATTACTACTTACTATACGTTCTTTAAATGAAATTTCTCTTGAACACAGCAAGGAAATGAATATTTTAAATGTCACGTTTTACAGATAAATCAATGATAATGTTTAAAATCTAAACGTAATTGTGTAATATTGAAGTATTTTTAAATCTATATAAAGATAGAATATGAAATTTTAATCCGATTATCAATTTTAAATTATAATTATGTACTGTACATACTTAAATATAAATACATAACTGTTGTGATATAAATCTTGCAAAATAATATTTTTACATTGTCATTTTCTTTGTTTGAATTCTGTTATTTATTAATCACTCGTTAATCTTATACTACATGAAATACAAAATTTGCTATTGTAAATGATATAAATATTAATTCAAACTGTATTCCCTTATATTATAGCTTGATAACATATTATTCTTGTTAGCATACCATATTTGAATCGAAACGCGTTCGCATAATAAAATCGAAACTGCATTAAAAATCGTATTTTTTAGTATTAAAATTGAATTAAAAATACACAAATATCGTTGAAAATTATATTGGATTTCTTCAAAAATAAATATTTTATTAGAATTGCATCGAAAACACTTCGCTAATTTGTCATGCAAAATAGATTTGAAAGTTCAGCAGATAGGGGAAAAAAAATTAAAAAATCTGTATATATATATTGATTTTTAAGGAAAAGTATTATTAACTTTTTACAATGTGAAATAGTTTATTTACATATGAAAACGTAAATGCGAACTATAAATAATATTTCAATTTATATTTACTTTTAAGAACTAAGCTTTAATTAATCTTAAAGTTAAAACAAATTTTTTTTTAATAATTAGATCTATCCAACAATTAAAAATGCATGTTTAAATAAAGAAAATTTTCGAGTTTTATCTCTATGATTAAAATCTCAAAAAGTTAAAGATTATATACCACTTTAAAAAAATAATATATATCATTCACTTTAAAAACAATCCAAAAACTATTAATTAAACGCTTCATCAATATTTATTAATACAGTTTCACTTCGAGGAAAATTTTCAATATGATTTTCATTATTGACTTTTGGATTTTACACAAATTTCCTGAAATTAGCTGTTAAGTAAATTATGCTTCAAATTTATACAATGATTAGAGAGTAATAGGAGAATTTTTAAGAGACTTTCCCAATAAATATTGTATCGAATTTCATTGAGCTCACCCGACTACATAATTGCATTCAGCTGAGTTCAATTCAATTGAATACAAATATGTTACCTACTATATTCAATAAATGATGCGATAAATTCACCGCAAAACTAGAATTTGCACTATTAATTAAAATAACTAAATTTATATTACATGTAAATTGAGTGACTTGAATATAGAATGCAATATTTGGAAATTAATTTGAATCTGAAATTAATTCCGGAATAATTTTTCATAATTAAAATTGTTCTTTCTTTATTAATATTTAGAAAATTTAATATCGGAACGAAATTTGATTGAAAATTACAAACACAATACGCGAATTACTTGAATAGTATTAAATATTTCATAAAGTTCTGAAAATTAAAATAATTACAAAGTTTAAAAATAATAATAATAGTAAAATTGCACAAGTTCTCTAACTTCCGTAATTTATGAATATGTTATGAGTTAAAATTAATTATTTTTATGTTCAAATGTAATTTTATAATAATACTTTTACTAAAACAAAGTACTGTGTTTTCAAACATTGTTGAATATTAAAATCTTTAATATCTTTTGTTACATTTCTTAGAATCTAAAATGACGTTCCGTGAATATTTACATTAGTAAATGAGTCTGTGGCAACAGTGGCGCGTTACGCTGGAGTCCAGGCAAATTTGAACATTGGGGCACTATGTACAGTGTTGACATCATACATTTTTCTTCGGGGTAATATTTTAATTAAAGAAATATTTTATTATAAAAGATGATTTGGAAGTCTGTTGCTGGAGTCACCTTTTGCTCACAGGATAACGCGTCACTGTATGGCAACGAAAACTATTGCATTTTTACCCTTATCCGAATCCTTTCTTTATTAATATTTAGTTACGATTTAATCAAGAGTCACACAAAACATTTTGTTCTCGAATAATCTGTTGCTTCTTCCCATTTAAAACTGATTCGAATGGTGAAGTAAACATCAAATATTAAAAACAATCAATAGGAAAAACCTAACTAATGATCGGGATGTCATTATCTGTCTGAATCCAATCGATTGAATAAAAAATATGAGACAGAACCGTTTCAAGCGATTTCGTTTAGATATCGATCGTCTCAGCTTAATCTGTTGAAAAACGAATCAATCTATATTATTTCATTTTAGATCAGATGAATTATTAAACATTTAACAATTTATTATTGAAAGAACAAACGTTTCATTTTCATCGTAAAATTTCAGACAGATAGACAAAAACGGCCAATATTGTCATCAAGTTATCAAAATTATTATTAGATTATTAACTTAATTGGATACGGAATTTAGCCTTCTATTAATTTACTTCTCCACATACTGTATTAGATAAACAAGAAGGAAAATGCAATCTTTCCACACCCTTGATTCCTAAGAACATATTAATAAAATTCAATACAGTCCCGAAAGAGCTATTATGCTACTTCATAATGGAACGTTATTTAAATAAATTCATATAGTTTCATTTAAATTCTGTTTCGTGTAGCCATCAAGTTTCATAATATATATCAGTCTTAGAACTGTTCTAAGTAATAATAAATAAATTTTCTCTCTTTCTGGAGATTATTAATGTCATATTTAAAAGTAAAAAATTTGAATAAAACCTGTAATTTTGTATAATTAACTTACATTAATATTGCATAATAATGATGCATTATTAAATCTATTTTTATTACTTATTGATTTAAATATTAAATATTCATCAATTTAAAGCTATTTTCTAAAAGTAGATCGAAATAATTGTTTATAAATAGAGAAATACATACCGTATTTAATCATTTAAAACATTCATAATAATATATAACTTAAAAAATTAACATCTTTCAATCTATGTTATTGCTAATTATACAAGGGTTATACCCTTATATACTGAATTATATATATTGTATTTCCCAAATATGGTGTATAAATTAGTTGATATTTAATATACAGATTACATTTTTATTGCATACAAATCATTTGTAAAAATCAAGTTTTGTATTTCTTTGTATTCTGTAAGAGAAATTTAATAAAATAATAATATATTTATGCTAATTATAGTAAATTTACAATAATATAATTACTTTATTATGTTCCCAGGAAGCATATATTATCACTTGAATTATATAAGCATTTAAATAAAACCGATAAAAAATTAAATAAATAAATAATTAAATATTGAAAATTTTATAAAATATTATTCCAGTATAGTAGTTTAATCTTAATATTACCAGTTCAATTTTTTAATAAAAAGAAATTGTCTTCATGAATTTAAATTTTAAAAATCTCAAACTAACTTTCCTTTCTATAAAGTACTTATTTCCAATTATAGCTAAGTTAACAAAGACTTTATATTTAAAAATAATTTAAAATAAATTTTTAAACAGATTGGTATAATGGTTAAAATTGATATAACTCCTTTCATAAACAAAGATAAAAACTTTGGAAGTTTTTAACATGCTATCTTTTGCAAGAAAGAGAAAATCAGTGTGGAAAGTTTAAAAGTTAAGTCTACTTCAATAACAAGAAACACTTTAAATATCAATTAACTACAAAAAAATAAATAATAATTTTTTGTCTCCTTTTTCTTCTTTTAAAAATTAAGGAATCAGAAGGATGTAACTTGATAACGTTAAACGTTAACAGGCTAAATAACCTTGAGACTTACGACCTCGCAATATGTAACCTTTGGATTTTGTTATCCACTTAGGGAGCATATCTATGTACGCCTTTGTGGTATTTATGGTGTTTATTCATAAACATGACAATGTTTCTCACTTAAAACAAAAAGGATAATTAAATTTACATAAAATGCTGTTGCAGATAATCTTGAAGACAATTTCCTTGAAATGAAAAATTACAATGACATCAAATGTGTTACATTGATAAAACGAGACTTCTCTTAACGAGAACATAAATCCACAAGTTAAATTCATTTATTATAATGCAAGATATAAGATTTCGTTTCACATTAAGAAAAAATAATTAAAAATAATTTAAAATGTAACATTATTCTAATTGCATTAATAATGTTTAACTGTTTTTCATGTCAAAGAGTCAAGTTTACTTTTAAGAGTCAAGGATCTAAGAAGTATTAGCGTAAAAATAATTAACAACTTATTGAGAACTTAATTTTTAATCTATATAAAATTATATATGCAAAATATTAAGAAATTGATTTAAAGAAAAATTTATGATCCTGTTAAACGAAATAAAAATTATCATTACTTATAACAGACGGTACTTGTTCAAAGTTTTATCAATTTAGAAATTGAATAAACAAATTTCAAGTACATTATACAAAAAAAAAACTAATCTGGGTTTAAAATATAATCCGAAACACGCAATTAATAAACATTTAATTGCATTGTTTTAATAATTAATGTTGCTAGGAGAAAAATTCCTAAACATAACCATACTAACGCATAAACTAACATTTGGTAGTGTTGGCATGCTCATTGCGAGTGACCTTCTAATCAATGACCTTCACTTGGGACAGTACTGTACATGTAAATAGAAAAAACATACTATTTTATGAATAGATTATTACGAAATTTTCTTTAAAATGAATATGGGTGAAGTTCAGTTCAAAGTATCGATTAGTCAGCAATGCCGAATTTTGTCATTATACTCTTTTGTTAATTAAAAGCAATTTTCAATCTAATTTTTCAATTAATAAAAGTGTCGGTCAGTTTATTAAGTTATAACTTTAAATATTTAATACTTTAAACATACGTACGTATAGAGAATATTCTAAAAATCAAAAACTTTATTACAGTAAAACCTGTCCAAAACGGAACCTGAATAAAAAGGAAACCTGCCTAAACAGAAAAGATTCTTCGAAACGGAGCAATTTTCTGTGTTAAAAAAAGAACCTGTTCAAAACGGAAACCTGCCAAACCGGAAAATAATATTCGGTACCGTGTGATTCTGATTTACGTGTGTCTCACTGTTACTCTAGAATAAAATTATACTTTTTTTTTCTTTTACAACTTTGTATCTTATTAAACTATATTAAATTTCCACTTTGTTTTTATTAAAAACATTAAAATTAATTTATCTTCTGTTATGTAAGTTATGGTTGAGCTTCACCAAACAATAGCTGAAAAGTTCAACTTGTCAACGTCTGATCTAACCTTGTTTGGATGATCTTTCATTGTTAACGCAACAGAAAAGAATTATATACACCTATTTGTATAACCTTCATGAGAAAACGATACAAAAGAATAACTGCTCTACTTAAATAACAAAATAAATAAATAAAGCCTGTTGAAATCATCTCGTAAAATTCGTCATGGAAGTTAACAGATGAACTCCTTTAAACTAGTCGAAGCAGAAGAAAAAATGCATACACGTATAAGGTCATCGCAGAATTTCCTTTGCCACGCCTGTTTATAAAGTTTACAATGGAGTCGATCACCCGAATTTACGGATCAGAAACGGCAAATAATGCCACGACCTTCAAGGTTAAATAACTATAAATTAAATAATTTCAAAAAATTAACAAACTAAAAATCATGACGTTATTTAAATTTTATAATCAAATAACGTGATGACACTGACATTGAAAATGATAAACAGTCAAGGTAAGGCAGAAACGTGACATATTTGTATGCTGTAACTCTAGCTTCCGCATAAATATAGATACAAGTAATGTTAAGTACAGCAATATTGTAAACTGATAGATATTATTTCGGATTCCACGTTTAATTAAAAATTGCAAAAATTATAAATATTTATCAAAAATGGAGTATTAAATTCTTATAAATTTCAATAAGAACGTTATAACGCTAATGAACAATTACTTATTGTTGCATTGTTACAACGCCGAGCTGTAATTTTTAATCGTATTTTAATTTTAAAAATCACACGACTTCAGTCCAGGCCGGAAGTTCGTATACTGTTAATCGGGGCTTCCGGCACCCACGCTTTCCATATCTGGTCTCGATTTTCATCTATCTAACTCCGTTAGCGAGATTAAAGAAAAACGGACGACATAGGTCTGAAATTCGAAAATGTAAACCCAATTAAATAATACATTCGAGTAGAAACTCAAACAATTTTCTGTTAAAATTTGTTTGTTTACAGTTCATTTACGTGCTTTATTTTTCATTTAATATTTACTTCAAAATATGGATTTTTTGGGTAAATAATATAACACAGTATTATTATTTTTTTATGACATTAATATTGAAACCAATAGAGAAAACCAGAACGTGTTGTGAAATTCAATTTCCTTACATTTCAATAAGATTAACAAAAATACACGATATGTCATTCAAAAAATAATAATAATAAATAAATATATTATATATATTATATATATATATATATATATAATAACGAATACTGAATAAAAAAACGGTATAGTACTGGTTTCCGGACTACTTTTGCTATTAAAATATCATCATAGTATCCTAGAGACGATTTTTTTCTTTATATCATTAAATATTAGATTTATTTTTTAAATTGAAATTTCAAAATGCAGATCTTTCTAATTTAAACTTGAAGATTAAAATAGAAAAATAAAAAGCTGAAAGGGATGTAAGAATATAAATATGGATATTGGTTGGGAAGAATTTATTACATGAAGCATAATTAAATATGTTATCTTAAATTTAACTAATTTTAATTAAGAAAGGGATTTAATAAATTGACGTGCTAAATTGGCATAGTGTAATTGTCTAAGATATATTTTAAAGCAGAATAAACGATTAAATATTCATAATTAAATCGATTATGAAGATGCTGTCATTTAAAGCTTTCAATCATATTTGTTTACATTCAAAATTAATCGAATTTAAAATTTTAGCAGTATTTTAACATATTTTAATCCATTTTGTCATTTGTCTGTACGGATATTCTTAATCTAATTTACTGGAAATGGCAAAATTTTCAATTATTCTGACTGAAAAATATTCAAATTTTTTAAAAATTGCTTAAATGTAACTGAAGCTTAAAATTCTTATACCTGACATGTTTTGAAATTCAGAACTTCAACTTCATTATTCTTATCAACTTCATTCTAATCATTCTACTGTATTTCATGCAAGAAAGGGGAAAAAACTTCACGTACAGTACAAACCGAATTTTCGTGTGTGTTGTTAATGTGTTTGAAGCAAATAAACGATAATATCCTAAAGAATTATTTCTCAATAATCTGATTTCCGAATAATTGAGGAAAGATAACGTATTAAATTTAAAATAATTATAGGTTAAATACAAAATTGTTCGAAAAGTTAATAAAGCTTGATGTTTACATTTAAAGTCAAAGAACAATGTTATCAAAAGAAAATGTTTCCTTATATATTTTTTCCTTGCCATTGTATTAAGTTTGATTCCAACAAACGATTACCCAAATACTATAATTGGTATTTGTATTCACTTCAGTCATTTAAGAATACTCAATCATAATCTATCAAAAATTTTACTATAGAAGTTCAAGTTAAAGTTTTATTTTTAATTTTACGATATTTTCTTCCTGTATAAATCTAATTTAAATGTGCTATTTTTAATCAAATTTTTAAAAACTGTAAATAAAAATTCAATTAAAGTAAAAAAATTTATATATTTCATAACCCATTTAAATCATTTTAATGGAATAATATAAATTTTTGATTAAAATATTTATATCAAAATGGTTAAATATATTTTAGGGAATTTGTTTATATATGTACATATTTAAATTTAGTAAGCACTAATTGATACCTAACTTATCAATGAATTATGTTTCCTAATAATGATTAAATTTTTCTTTATTAATAAAAGAAAAATTTATAGAAAACTAGAATAGAAGAAAATAAAAAAACAAATTTTTTTTCACTTTTCATTTTTGTTTAAAAACAGCAATTATTGATAAAAATTTTTGAATATCAGTACTTAAGAATTAAAACTATCAACTATATTCATTTGAAAAATATATTTAAAATATAAAAAAAACTAAATTTAATATTCAATAAATTAATTTTGTTTAATTTATTTTAAATTTCAACATAAAATATTTAAATTACATAAGAATTTTAATGAAACTTCAATAAAGATTAAAATGTATATATATAATATATATATATATATATATATATATGATATGAAATGATATATATATATATCAGTTTATATAAAAATCAAATCACAGTTTACCAAAGATACTTTTAATCAAATGGATCTTGATAAATTTAATTTAAAGATAAAATCAATTTTCAGTATTTAAAAAAAATAAAACTTTTATCTAAATAAACATTTGGAAATGAAATCTTCAAGATTCCACTTCCAAATGTTAAAATAAAAATAATTCTAACATACACATAAAATTAAAATTCTGTTCAATTTTGAGTTGAGAATTCATAGATTTTTAAAGGATTTAATACATTTTTCTAAATCAAAAATGAAAAATAAAAATAAAATTGATGGAAAAAAAACTGCTTTTTAACATATTTTTACATTTCATTATAATTAAAAGGTGACTACCATAAAATAAGTATTGAACTAATAAAAATTGGATTATAATACATTATGTAAACTTGTCCACTTCTTAAGAGGGATTTTATTATGTAAACTATTGAAAAATATACTTACAGATATTATATTCAGCATATTTATTTTTCATTCAATTTATTGTTTTTAATATTTTTAAAAATAAATATATTAAAATCATTTTTTAATATTTATAATTAAAAAAAGTTCATTTTTCAAAATTTAATTAACACTAATACAATAAAACTTTATTGAAATTTAATGCTATATTATTGCAAACTATATTTTTCTAGAAGATAAATGGTCATCTATATAATTACATAATGTAAGAATTCATAGTCTTCTGACTATTCATATTATATAAAAATACTAAAATAGCATTTCTTTTGTATATGAATCCTTTTAAGTAAACTTTATCTATCAGTGAAAATCAATAAAAAATATAATTCTCCAATTTTATTTCAAAATATGATAATTTTTAATAAATAATTATTATTGTTATTGTTGCTATTAACCTACTTTTTTATATATATAATTTAGAATACATCCAATAAATAAAATATTTTCATTTATAAAAGTTATTTTAAAACAATGATAATGAATTCTTTAAGACTTTCTTAAAAAAATTCTCTAAGAAATATTTCTTAAGTATATCATATTTAACCTAAATTTACATATATTCTACAGAATTAAATAATTGAAATCAATCTGTCTTGATTAATAATACATATAAAATTACAAAATATTACAAACTGTTAAATTTTTAGATGGACATTAAGCAAATCTTGTTGTTAATAATACTTTTTCATTTTTAGTAAACTATAAAATATTTGTATTTATCTATTTTTTTTTTTTTTTTAAATAATTAATTTTAACTTAATAAAATGGTATTATGTTCAAATCTTAGTATAAACAATCTTTTTAAATCTCTGAAACAATATTTCAATAAACCTTTTTAACAGCTGTGATGAGTATTCAGATAGGTATTGAATGACAGACTTTCAATGATGTGTATTATTAAATTCAGCAATAAAGATGGAAATAGGGTGATATATGATTAAAAATATTTCATATTAAAACTAAACTTCATATCAAGATTTCTCCTATGTAACTATTTCAATAATAAACAAATGTACTTTTAAAGTAAGTTACAATGTCTTATCAGATAAACTTCACTGATTTTCTGCATAAAAAAACATGATCAGTGACTAAAAAACAAATTTAAAATCAGTTAGCAACCTTGAACTTACTACATTCTTCATCTAAATATTTATTTTTAAATTCATAGATTAAAACTCAGTATCATAATTTATATCTTAATTTAAAAAAAAAAAAATTATTTCAGTTAAATGAAAAATAAAAAATCAACAAAAACATATTTTTGATTTAAATCTTAACAGAAACTAAAGAGAAAGAATTTTTAATTAAATAAAATTTACATTATAACTGAAATAACAAAATTTATGTCAAAAGTATATCAAATGATATAATTTTGTTATTAGATTTATTATCCATAAAATGGAAAAATTTTATAAATAAAAATCTCTTATATTAGTTACAGCTGAAAATAACTTATGACAAACTAATTCTAATAAACTTCATAAAAATCATTCTAAAAATACATTAATCTATCAAAGCTTATTAAATTTATAATCTTACCTGTCCACGATTGACAAATCCATGTTTCTCAGCAATTTCATTAGCTACAGATTCACCCCCTCTAATTTTAACAGCAAATTCATTAATATAAAGACGTTCAGCTGCATTCATAAAATACACTAAATAGTATAAAATAACAATTACTATATATTTTAATGATAAACTACGTATAAACGTTCTCGTCCACAAAAACGTGGACGAAAATATATGATTGATCATGTTTAAATATTATCACAAATCGTTCATAATTCAAAACTTAAAAAAAAGAATGATCAACCAAAAATCATTCGTTCTAACTAGTCATTCATTGAAATTTAGCCTATTTATATTATTGTAGTAGAATAACCACGTGTAGCTGACAAACCGATCAGCTGATTCAAAAGTAGAAAACTTATCGACGAATTAAATCGAATAAACTGCTTCTATAAAACTGTTGCCACTTTGAGAAGAATGGGAGACCTGTCTGGAACTCGCTGTACCATCTGAATGGATGCAGTCATTCTGAAAACATAGTTTTCATGACAGTAGTCGTCACTCCTTACACAATTACGTGACCTCCTACGTAAGCATTACTCCCAGAGATGGCTGCCACACGTATCCCTCTTCCGGCGAAGAAAGTAAACGTAATTTTATTTTTTTATTTTTTATTTCTACGAAAGAAAATATATTATAAAATTACTAATAACTATTACTACTTATAATATTTCAATTAAAAAAAATGTAATTCGAAACTTCATAATTATGTTCAAACTATTTATATGTTTTAAATTATTTATTATATCGTGCTTTTATGAATACTTGAATACAATATCGATATTTGTGTCTAATGTTAACAGTTCTAGAATTTGTATTCCGAAAAAAGATTTTATTGCTCGTACATGTGCCCACTAAAATTCACCGTGAAGAAACCGTAACAAAATAATAGAAGTCAATCCTGTTTTTCAGTCGCTACGATGAAAAATACTGTTTTTATTTTTCGCTGAATGTACTGTAGTGTCTTTTAAGTGATAAGTTTTAAGCCCGAGTAAATAAAATAAAGTAGGCATTAGCATTGTTGTATTGTTTTAAACAACAAAAAAAACCGATTTGTGGAACACAGATTTTGGTCACTAGTGTACTGACAAATATCTCAAATTAGGTTACGACGATTTTAGAAAAATTTTACGACACGCTTGATCTATTTTTAATCTCTTTTACTTTATTATAAATTCAAATTTATTTATAAGATAATATTTAATACAAAGAAAATGTTTTATCAATTTGTTCAAAGTTTTGGTATAATTTTATTCCGAAATAATTTCATATGAAATATTTTTTAACGTAATTCTTCTGCAAGTATATTTTTTGATTAAACACTTACTTAGCTCAATAACTGAAGAAGATGGTGAAATTTTAAACTTTTTAAATAAATTGTTAAATACTTTCTATTTACGTTAAGTCTGGAATACAGTAAGCAGTTTTATTTCCATCATTATATACAGATAATTTCCATATATAGGTCTAATATTTATTTAATAATTGTTACAGTGAAAGCGGGTGGTCAGTCAATGTACTGTACATTATTACTAGTGAATATACAATACATCTTCATTAAAGTAATCAGTGAATCTGTATTACAGCATTCACAAGATCTCAATTTTCGGCTTGCCCCGAAAAATTGATTGCTGAATGTGAAGTTCCTCAGACAAAACTGTTATTTTAAAGACGATTGTATCTGCCCAATCTTGCAATACAAGACAAAGCTTTTTCAAACGTTCTTGCACTTTAAAAGACTATGAAGTGTAAATACAAGAAAAATGACATTTTATGCACTTCTAAATGTCATAACTCTTCGACTTGCTGTAATAAATAAAAACGTTAATTAAAAGGTTTTTCGTTTAATTTTAAATTTACTTTTCATAACTTCAGCTCGTAAAAATTAAAAAAACAAACAAGCAAACACACTAGAAAGACGGTATACAATCACTAGCAAATATGGATTAATTGTTTTAAAATGAACGATTTGTTTCATATCAACTGATTATTTTACTGAAGGTTTACATTCACTAGTACTATTCACGTTCACTGTAACATATATATCGGTAATAGCGAATCCAGAAATCTTTAGAGGAGCGTGCAGAAAGGAAACAGAATGCCTTTAAAAAATTTTATTAACTAAGGTACCCGAATTTACTCGGGGAAATTTCTTCAGAAGGGATGTACCCTGTGACTCTCTAAATCTTCCCCTGTATACTGGGTCCGAAATATGTCGCGCAGCATACCCAAAGTATGCTATGATGGAATCTAACCCTTGGATGACCAGAGGTACAATGGTACTGTACGTACATTTGGTTACTCCATGGATGACATAAAACGAGGACTTTTCCAGTAACTACCGAGTTGACTGAAGTGACCAAATCATCCGCCACCAGATAAAGAAATCTGACGAATCTGAAATGACAAATTCGTTGCTCAATAACGAATTTAAACTCTTATATTCATCAAGAGGAGTTATTTCGAGTTACTTTCACACTCTCTTTTGGTAAACGAAATCAACATAGAAAGGCACCATTATCCAATCGTACCAAGTCATTTCTTCTTAGAGAAATGATCCGTTGACTTCGTTCCTCACATAATGGAGGTTCTATGTTGTACAGTCCTCACGATGTTAAATCACTTGACCCCCGAAGATTCAGTTACGCCCCTACATTACATATCGAGTTAGCTTATCCTACAAGACATGCCTCAACTCCTGTGGTGTGCAAGTAGATCGCTTGCCTCTCATCCATCCAACAAGAATTGAAATCTTACTAAAGACTATCAGGACCTCCAAAGTGTATGAATGTTCGCTACACAATCCTCTTGTTTTTCAGATTATTGTGCCATTTCAAGACCTTGTTAAAAAATGTTTTGTGAATTTTCGTAGTCGCGACCACCGTTATCTCAAGGCCAGAACATTAGAAGTACGACGTCACAATACCGTCCTAAGCTCCTACTTAAAAGTTCATACAGTAAAGCTGGTTAATTATAATATAGCAAAAATTGCATTTAGTACTGTATATTATATTTAAAATATTTAAAGATTTAATATTACTTTTAAGTTAAAATCAGATGGTGTTAAATCTTTTAACATAGCTTCCTAAAAATGAATATTTGCTCTGTTATAATTAACCAGCTTTAAAGTATAAACATCAAACCAAAATTTAACCAGATACTGTATAAAGTAGGAGCTTGGAACGGCGTATGCAACGTCATACATCTGGCCTTGAGATTACAATGGCCGCGGCACAGCCCTCTTGTTTTCCAACTTATTGTCTTATTCCATGATCTTGTTACGAAATGCCTTGTGTTTGGTGTTTTTCTTTTCTCAATAAAAGGTCAAATGAAAATATGAAGCTCAGGAGAGTTTGTACTGTATAATAAAGTAATGTTTAAAAAGTCTTTGGCTAAATGATGTTCGGTTCGATCCATCGAATCGAGGTATTGACGAAAATCTAGATTTAATCTCTATTCACAATGTTCGGTTGTATTGATAAATTATCAGAAGAAAATAAAAATAGATATTTAAAAGAAAACTTCAAATCTGTTATTTGAATGACTGTTCGTGTCATTTTTCAGGATGTGAATGGAAAAATGAATCATCTATGTGGTCTAAGATAGAATGAATGGATATAATTATTTGACAAATTGTTCGTTTACATATTCACAGAAAAAATTAAGACATTGGAATAAGTCTTGAAACCTACAATTTTTTCAATCAGCGTTTTGTGTAGTTATTAAATATTTTTAACTGTTTTCGGCTCTTGCATTTGATGTTAGGTGATTGTGAAAATATTAAAGATGATATAAATAGAATAATTTGTGTCAGAATTTTGTTCTCTGCGAATTTTAACAATACGCAATTAATAACAAAATTTTCCAGAGCAACTGTGCATAGCATTAAAATTACTTTTACTTTTTTTTAAAATGAAATCTAACAAAACAAACAATTTTTTTTTTATTTAAGAAAATAGATTCAAAATAACAGTTTAATTTGTTAAATGTTGTGTATATAAATACAGGGAAATTTTACACATTACTTTCCCTGCAATGATATAATTTAAATTTAAATTTAAACTTAAATTTTATTTTACTTTATTTCCAAGGAAAGTAATGTATAAAATTTCCAAAAACATTTGAGACCTGTTATATACTTGACAAAAATTCAAATTCGATTGCATATGCAGGATTTATCAGTCAAATATTTTATCAGTGATTTTTACAGCGAACACTGGAAACGAAGACGAAAATGCTGTATATATATGATGGGCTATAGATTCTTCGGAAAAGTTTTATTTTCACATTAATTTAAATCAAATGACAGAGACAAATCATGGAAGTAAATAATTAATTGTTATCTTTACAAACAAATGTAGAAAAATGATTATCTATATATATAATCGAGACGAGTTGATGATGATGATGATGATGATGATAATGATGATGTTAAAGTTAAATAATGTCAAATTATGAAATAGAACATTTCAGTAAATAACTCTTCGGAAAAACATTTCAATAAGAAATTATTAAATATTTTTAACTGTTTTCGGCTCTTGCATTTGATGCTAGGTAATTGTGAAAATATTAAAGATGATATAAATAGAATAATTTGTGTCAGAATTTTGTTCTCTGAGAATTTTAACAATACGCAATCAGTATATCAGTATATCAGAATATTGAAATTATTAAATTGTATCTATAATACTGATATTATTGTGAGGAATTTTTCGATAAAGTTTTGTAATTTGGGAATATTTTGCATCCACTTTGTGGATTATTGACAATATAAATCTGACAACCTGCTTATGCAATCATCTGTTATTCACGTGTTTTTTTTTTCTTCTTTTTTTTACGGTAGAAAATTCGAATTGCTAGAAGAAAACTTGGAATTTTCCTTTGTTAAGAAATTTTTCTCTAATTGACAAAATAGTAAGTCGAAAATCTTTAAATCACGTTAGAATAAGACTAAAGATTTAAATAGTATAAGTTAATTTATTTTTATGTTTTATTTCAAATTACAGTTATACCTCGCCTTACGTCGGTAATTGGTTCCAGGAGAGGCGACGTAAGTCGAATTTACTTGTGTAGTTACGACGTAACAAACGACGTATAATCGGGAACGACGTAACTCGAAACGACGTAAGTCGAGGTATACCTGTACTGTGGTTTATTAATAACTAATCCTTGCTTTCAGTCGGAGTCAAACGATAACGGGGACTTGAGGCAAAATACATGGGAGCACTATAGCAAATTATATTATTTACATCAAAGTGATGGAAGCAAACGAAAAAGAAATATTGTTCAGGTGCCTCTACTTCCTTGAGACCCAGCACCGTTCATGACAATATGTAACTTTAAGGCCGGATGGCCGAGCGGTCAAGGTGGCAGCCTACCGCTCTGGGGGACCCGGGTTCGAATCCCGACAGGCCGAAAAATCCCCAGGAATTTTTCGGGAGGTGGTCCGTCCGGATATGTCGGGCCCCGTTCCTCACCACCCGGTCGCCCCATTGTGGGCCTGGCCGAACCCATAATGGCTTGCAAAAAGAGGCCCTCTTAGTGCCCACAGGGCGGAAAGAGTTAAAAAAAAAAAAGGGCGGAAAGAGTTTAAAAAAAATATATGTAACTTTAGTTAGTGCCTCTATTCATAAAAGAAATCGTTTACACATACGATTTTTTACGAGAGTTACTCGTAAGTGTAAACTCCACTTTTAAAATGATTTTTCTAGGAAGGCGTTCAGTTTACGACCTATCTAGACGTTGGAATTCTACTAATTGCTGAAAGTAACATGGAACACGTTGAGCGTTACATAACCGAACTGAAAATGGCTGATTTGAGAACTTTGTTATTTGAAGTTACGAATAATGATGACATAGAGGTTTTCATGATGATAATGGGCGATTTACCTTTAAAGAGAGAATGTAAGAGTTTAATCGAATCTTATATAAAATTTTTAAAAAATTCGTAGCCAAATTGCATTGAGAATTGCGTGGAAAATTAATTTCATGTTATGGTTTTCATAAATTCAAAGTTTATTTTCTAAGCTACTTACCATTTTGTAACGCAGTATGTGAAGAACTTTAACCATAATTTTCTTATTTATGTCTAAAAAGTTTAACGTAACTAATCCATTACAGAATACCACCATCTTGAAAAGTTCTTCTGATTTATCTTTTGATGACCAATTCAAAATCCAAGGCCGGTTTATACTTCGTGAGAATAGAAAAGAGAAGAGAATACGCTTTAGTATCGTTTTCTCGCAACATTTCCTATATTACTAGCTGACCCGGCCACGCGTTGTTGTGGCTCAAAATGTATCTATTATAAATGTATAACACTTCCTCCGTGGGGGGAATTTCAAAAAATCCCTTCTTAGTGTACATTCTCTTGACGTACCCTATTAAAACGCAATCAAAAACTCATCTAAAATAGTATAATAAAAGCCGAGTTCTTCACAGTAAGCCTTGTGGCCGCCAGTGCCAGATATCTCGAACACTGTGTGGCAACACTTCCAACGAGAGTTGGCTGGCAACGTGAAAGAGAGGTACGAAAGTTCGTTGGATTTGCCCGGGTGTTGCCCGATGATGTCGGTGACAGTTCTCGCCTTTTTAATAAAGGTTTTTTTGTTACTGTTCGTGTTTGACTGCTTAGCGTTAATTCTAAAGATCAGTAGGATCGAATGACAAAGTGGTGACCCGAACGTGATCCGATTAATGAACTACCTGGACTTTCGACTGAATTGGATAGCGAACAACTCTGTGTCTATGAAGGAACATTTTTTAACAGGACATGCAGGTATGATCAGTTTCTGAATCGTAAATTCAATAAGAAGACTAAGAGTACGTGACTTGGGCTAAGCCTAATCCAAGACTATCCTGCTTTCCTTGTAGCTGCATAGTTAGGCGCCCGAAATGGCAGAACAGAACGAATTGGAAATCGGACGTGTACAGGCAAAAATGCCTATCTTCACTAAAACCAACATCAAATTATTTTTTGTGCAGCTAGACGCAGCTTTTGCCATTAATCGGATTACAAGTGAGAACACTAAATACAACTATTTAATCAATTCTCTGGACGCGGAGATTCTATCTAACGTCAGTGACTTAGTATTTGACCGTCCAGCTGAGGCTCCGTTTACTAAACTCAAAGATCGACTCCTCGAAATTTTTCAGAACTCCGCTGCTAAAAGGCTAAAATTCTGCTTGAAGATCTGGCGTTAGGGGATCAGAAACCCAGCGTTTTACTCCGTAAAATGAGAGAGCTTTCAGCGGGCAAGATTACCGAAGAATTTCTTAAAAACTTGTGGCTCCAATGTCTCCCCAAAAATATTCAGACAGTTCTGGCTGTTAGCGGTGATAAACTAGACAAGCTAGCCATCCTTGCTGACAAGGTTGCTGAACTTACAGAACCAACCCAACTGGCCAGCATCAACTTAGAAACCGAAAATCCCGTAATCAAAAATCTGGAAATGCAGATTTTAGAACTCACAACGAAGGTTGCAGAACTTAATATATCGCGTACTGTTCGTCCCCGTTATCGTAGTAGAGAGAGAAACCGACATGACCCGAATGCGAGGTATCGCATTAGTTCACGCTCTCGAGGAAGAAGCCTCAGTCGTCAGGGATATTGTTACTACCACGATAAGTTTAGATCAGCTGTTAGGAAATGTCGTTCGCCGTGTTCCTTCGACCGAACTGCTGATCAGGGAAACGAGCGCAGCCAGCAGCAGTAACGGCCTGGCTCCTAAATATAGCCATTTGTTTGTGTATGACAACAAAACTGGCCTAAATTTCTTAATTGATTCTGAAACAGATTTATCGATCATTCCCAATCGCACTAAGAATCAGCCTACAAAGGTTGAATTGTATGCTGCCAACGACTCTAAAATCTCGACGTATGGAACAAAAGTGCTAGAACTTGACCTCAACTTAAGACGTTCTTTCAGACGGGAATTTACCATAGCTGATGTGCAGAAGCCTATAATCGGTGCAGACTTTTTGGCCAAATTTGGACTCATTCTCGATATCAGAAACAGATTACTGGTTGACCCTCTGACTTCCCTTACTACACGAGGAAGATATTATACAGGACCACCTACTTCAGTCAAAACTATAATCAGCAATTCTCCAATGCAGGATATCCTCAAGGACTTTCCACATCTCACTCGTCCTCGACCGTTTTCAGAAAGTCAGGCACAACACAGTGCATTATATCGAGACACACGGTCCACCCGTATTTGCTAAACCTCGTAGATTGCATCCGGCTCAGCTGCAAGTAGCAAAGCAAGAATTCCAGCACATGATGGAGCTAGGTATATGCAGACCATCAAAGTCCAACTGGGCTTCTCCCCTCCATATGGTGCCGAAGGGCCATAACGATTGGAGACCTACTGGAGACTATTGTGCCCTGAATAGGATAATTGTTCCCGATCACTATCCAGTGTCACACATCCACGATTTTGGTCAAAATCTACATGGAGCCCGAATATTTTCCAAGATCGATTTGGTTAGAGCCTTCCACCATATACCAGTTAACCCAGATGATGTGCCAAAGACAGCCATTACAACGCCATTTGGGCTATTTGAATTCATTTTCCTCCCTTTTGGTCTCTCCAACGCAGCCCAATCATTCCAACGATTCATGCACGAAGTTCTGCAAGTTGTTTTTCAAACCTAGATGACATCCTCATCGCTAGCACTTCGTGGGAGGAACATAAGATGCACATGCGGCAAGTGTTTCAACGCCTTGACAAGTACGGTCTGCAAATCAATGCATCCAAGTGTACTTTTGCTGCCCCACATGTATTATTCTTAGGATACATGGTGTCTCTCCACGGCATTATGCCACTTCCAGAACGTGTATCTGTCATAACTCAACAGAAGCGACCACAGACCCTCAAACAACTGAGAAGGTTCTTAGGCATCTTGAACTTCTATCGTAGGTTCCTACCCCATGCGGCCCATCACCAAGTTCCTTTACACGACCTACTTAAAGGAGCAAAGAAAAACGACCAGCGCGAGATTAAATGGACTGACAATTCGTTTCAGGCATTTGAGTCATGTAAGTCACAATTAGCAGAGGCCACCTTACTACATCATCCTTCACCAAGCACTTCCCTTGTACTTCACGTCGATGCATCTGATTCTGCTGTGGGCGCTGCCCTTCATCAAGTTACAGCACAAGGTCTCCAGCCACTGGCGTTCTTTTCCTGCAAACTGAGTAACTCTCAGCGTCAGTATTCTGCATACCACCGAGAACTTCTGGCTGTGTATTTGGCTCTGAAACATTTCCGGTTTATGCTGGAAGCACGACAGTTCACCATTTACACAGACCAGAAACCATTAACGTTTGCCTTCCAGCAACGACACGATAAGTGTACACCCCGTCAGTTGAGACATCTTGACTTTATAGGACAATTCTCAACAGACATCAGACACATAAAGGGAATCGATAACGTTCCAGCTGATGCTCTTTCCCGTATTGAATCAATTAGTAGCCCATCTATAGATTGTAGCAAAGTTGCAACAGACCAACAGCAAGATCCTGAGCTCCAGTCTCTCCTGACTTCAAGTGACTCATCACTTGTACTTAAGAAGTTTAAACTTCCTGATAGTGATGTCGAAATTTACTGTGATGTATCGACAGGTCGCATTCGTCCATACATTCCGTCTAGTTATCGTCGCACTGCTTTCAACACTGTCCATAACCTGTCACATCCAGGTGTAAGGAGCTAAACCAGATTGGTAAAAGCAAAATTTGTTTGGCCATCCATCAGTAAAGACTGCCAGACATGGTCTCGCACCTGCATTTCTTGTCAGAGGTCGAAAATCCAGAGACATGTCGCTAAACCTTTGGGAACCTTTCCTGTTCCAGACACCAGATTTTTAAATATTCATATTGACATTGTTGGTCCATTGCCACCTTCCAACGGCTCAACATATTGCCTCACAATCATCGATAGATTTTCTCGTTGGCCTGAAGCAATCCCGTTGCCAGATATAGCAGCTGAAACAGTAGCTTCAGCCCTGTACTCAGGCTGGATATCTTGCTTTGGAGTGCCTGCCCAAATAACATCTGACCAAGGACGGCAATTCGAATCTGGCCTATTTAAATCCCTCACTCAACTTCTTGGTACCCAAAGAGTTAGGACAACAGCATACCATCCAATTGCAAATGGCATTGTTGAACGCTTTCATCGTTTACTTAAAACTGCCATCAAGTGACACTCTACTGAAATATGGACGGATGTGCTACCAACAGTTTTGTTAGTATTGCGAACTGCGCTCCGTGAAGACACCAACACTACCGCGACTGAGATGCTCTATGGCACCAGCCTCCGACTGCCTGGAGAATTCTTCGTCCCTGGTCCTCAGGACGTCAATCCATGTTTTTTCGTCGAAAAACTCAGGACGATGATGGCAAACTTAAAACCAGTGCCTGTGGAGCACCACTCCTACCGCAACCCATTTATCCACAAAGAACTCAGTCATGTTCCCCCGTATTTCTTCGCAATGATGCTGTACGGAAGCCCTTGCAGCCTCCATACGATGGACCCTACGGAGTCGTGTCACGTGGTAGCAAGACATTCACTCTATGCATAAAGGGAAAAGAAACTGTAGTTTCTATTGATCGACTGAAACCGGCTTTTATTCTCGCAGCGAGTGAGTCGGACCAGTTACCCCCAACGTCTCCAATGCCAAGACCAGCGACGACTAAACATACCAAAGACAATCCCAACGCGACAAACTACCACGCGCTCTGGCCGACATGTATCCTTTCCCGCTCGTTTCGTGTCGCAGACACTGGTGGGGGAGTTAGCTGTGGCCGCCAGTGCTAGAGATCCCGAACACTGTCTGGCAACACTTGCCAACGAGAGTTGGCTGGCAACGTGAAAAAGAGGCGCGAAAGTTCGTTGGATTTGCCTGGGTGTTGCCCGAGGATGACGGTGACAGTTCTCACCTTTTTAATAACATTTTTTTTTTGATACTGTTCGTGTTTGACTGCTTAGCGTTAGTTCTAAAGATCAGAAGGATCGAATGACAAAGCCTTAATCCTGTCCCTTTCCCCGCTGGGGAATATCGAAAAATCCCTTTTTAGTGTATATTCTGTTGACGTAACCTATTAAAACGCAATTAAAAACGCAAAAAACTGCATGTAAAATAGTATAAATAGAAGCCGAGTTCTTCATGGTGAGCCTTAATCCTATCCTCTCCCCCCAGTGGGGGGAATTTCGACATGTATATTATATAAAAACACGTGCGTATTCGAATGCAATGTGGTGTCAAAATTTTAAAGGAATCGGTAGAAACAAACAAACGTTATATTTTATTTATATAGATAGATAGAAAATGTTTTGCTTTAGTCCATTCTCACAGAAAAGCATAATGCCTCACAGAAAAGCAAACTTAGGTCGTCGGAAGTTAGCGCCATCTGTTGGACATAAAAGCCTTAATCTATATATAAATATATTTTTGAAAGGGGGGAAATGTTGGTCTTCACATATACCAGAAACCTTCGCGGGAATGTATTAAACTTCCCGAAGTTTCATGGCAATCGGATAAATGGTGTGGTAATGCATGAAGGACAAACACACAGACAACAGACATACATTTGTTTTTATATATATAGATTATTATTTTAACTCTCCACCTCTCCACCCTTTGGGCACTAAGAGGGCCTCTTTTAGCAAGCTCATTATAGATTCGGCCAAGTCCACAATGGGGAATGTGGGTAGTGAGCGGCGGGGCCCGACATATCCAGAAGATCTAATCCCGAAACATTCCTGGGATTCGTTTCCGGGTCCTTCAGAGCAGTAGATTCCGTTCGGGCACCGGCCGTCTCAAAGAATATTATGTACGGTACAATGCATTCCATTATTTACCGATCTCTATCATACTTTAATCATTTTTTTTAAATATGGAAATGAGAACTACAAAGCTTTTACATTAAATTTATAAACGTTTTGATATCGTGATTTTAATAATAATTATAATAGTTTGCTCGTGACTGACGTTGAATTTTTATAGTAAATGAATTCTTTATTTCCGCCAGATGGCTAATGAATCTTTCATGTAAAATAAAACAGCCAAGATGTCTGATCGAGACGAACTCGAGGTGAGTTGGAAGGAAAACAAGCGTTGAAATTCTTTTTAAATGTTGAAATTGTTTAGAAGGGATCTTTAATTTGCCATTAATCTACGGTATTATGATTTCCTGGAATTGCGAATTAATACAAAGTAATATCTTAAAAAACAGTTAATTTCCTTACTGCTGTTAAGCCTAATGTTAAAAATTAAGTGAACATTTCGTTTATTTATTATTTTAATAATTATAAGATAGTTTTATGATAAACACTTACAAATATATTATTTATGTATGAGATGATATGTTTTGCATTGTGGTCTTTGAATTTCAAAAAATGTCAGTTTTGATTTAACACGTTCGGCAGAAAAGTCCAAGTCTGATTCTTAGTTATACGTTATTATTATATTTTATGTTTTCCTTTACTTATATTGCTTTTATTTCACATTAATTTATTTGTTTTACTTGAATTAAAGGTCATTGTTGCTTTTATTTATGGTTCCATTTTGATTAGTTATGTTAAAAATCTTTATGAAGAAAATTATTGTATAGAAGCTACTCCTAGGTCATTTGTTTATTTATACATGTATAAACATGATATAAAAGTAACTTGTAACTTCTACCAATTATTTTAATATACTAATATTTTTGATGATATAAAATTTAATATATATATATATTTTTTATGTATGTATATATTTCAAATTAGTTTCCAGTATTTTATATTTGGTAACAGCAAAACAAAGTTTTGAATTGTGTAATTCAAATTATATTAAAATAATTTCACACTACAAAAACATGTGTTATGAATTTGAATATATATATATATATATTCATCATACATACATCATAATGTGCATATGTATGCAAATATATGAAGCATGCAATGCAATAACATTGTAAATGCCATTATTCTCTAAATATTATTATTATTATTATTAAAATTAAAATATTAAAATTTTATTGAAGAATTGAATTCTAAATGGAATGTTTTCTGCCACAAGAAAATGTGATGATATTGGCACTGTAAGTGGACTGGTAATCTTTAAGATGGACTCTTAGTCTATCTTAAAGAAAACAAAAATATATATTAACTTTTATAAAATTGTATTTTATCTTTAATTTTTCTTTTTTTTGTAAAATTTGTAAGATGTAAATTTTATTGCTTTTGTTATTGTACCAACGATCAAACATAAAAGGAAGTTGAATTATTTTTAGACCAGAATAGAAAATATGCATGCATATTGTACTAATAATTTTTTACTTGAACATGCAGTTTTTCAAAGTAATCAGCATATATTTCTTTAGAAATAATTTTAATACAGTACACACTCTTATTTGTCACTGTTTTCCATCATATTTTAAAAAATAAACGAAAATGCTTTGTACCAATTACACTATTAATAGTGTGGGTGATAGTAAGCAGTTGATAGTTTTGTTCACTTAGATGAATTTTCTATAATTAGCAAAATTGTCAAAAGGGATGGTTGTTTTTGAATTTCCTGTTATGGTTGATAGCCTGATACAAATCCTGTCATTAGCCATTCTGAAGCAAAAAAAGATGCTAAATAATGCATTTCTTGGTATGAAAAAAAAAGGCTGAACAAACACAAATTTTACTGCTATGAAAAATGAAAAATTTAGCTGCAAAAAAGGATACAAGTCTCTAAAAGAACAAAAATTTTGAGTTTTTTAAAGAATGTATATATGCATCTGTATTTTGCATTAAAAACTTTGTTTCTTGTAAATTTTATATGTTTACAAATACTGTGTGCATACAAAAATAAATGTAGCAAACTGTATTACTAATAATTTGTTTGTAATTGTGTATCTCCCAAATTGTTACCCCTCAGGTCCCATTTCTTGACAAGATAAGAGAGTTTTTTATATTCTTTTTCCATAATTTATATCTAGTACTTAATTATCTAATCATTATTTCACTGTTTTAAATCTTAAAATAGATAAATTCAGCATAAACTATATACATGCCCAGCATATATACAGATATTCATATACAATTGGGTGTATTCAAAATCTCAGCTTGCTGCCAACACCTCTATTCAAAATCTCAGACATATTTTCTGGTTGCTTTCAGCATGCTGCAAGCAAACTTCAAGTGTCATTTTTGGTGCTCAATATGCCAGCAAACAAGATGGCAGCCATCATGAGACTCATAAGAGCTCTGTTTTGCATTGACCATTTTGAATTTAATTTATTTGTTGATGAATGTACCCTGAATAAATTAAGAATAGGTTAGTACATTAGTATAACAATTTAATATACAGCAGAGCATCGATTATCCGAATACCGATCAACCGACACATCGGTTAACCGAAAGTGCTTCAATCGGCGAATTCAAATTTCTGCTAGTGCCAGCACTCTCCTCCTCCTTGACAACCTAAACTGTAGGCCTAGTTTAATGTACTACTTTATGAAAAGTAAGTATTTGTAAGACGTGATACAAAATACAGTTTTGTGTTTTTTGTGTTTAATATATTTTTTCATAAATGATCAGTTATTTAAACAACCCCAGTCCTGAATTGTTTCGGATAATTGATGCTCTACTGTACTAGTATATTTATGTAAAACGTCACATAATTTGATTTAGTTATTTATAACTCCTACAGAATTAAAAAATCTTCATCACCCTTTTTCTTTTTGAAATATTCATTTTTTATTAAGCTATTGTCAATAAATAGGTTCAAAAATAAATTTAACAATGTGGAAATCCAAATCATTTGCCGTTTTTCTTTCTCGATATCCCCAGCAGTCAGCGTTTGTGTTTATTCAAATGCCAGAGATTGCATCACTTCTGACATCTCACTGGATTGATGCTAAGATTTTGAATACGCCCAATGCTTCATTGAAGTGCTCAACTTATATTGTTATGAAACAGACAAAAATTATATTTTCTAAATATATTTTTTAAAAAAATAGTTTGGCTGACTTCATCCGAAATTATTTGCATTTTTGAAATGGTAAATATATAAAACAGAAATTAATGACTTAATAGTTTGTGCTTAAATTAAAAGAAATTATTTTGAATAAAACTAAATAAAAAAATAGCCTATTAGTTATCCAAAGTGGAAGTTACACTAATTTCAAAAATTTTTATACACACAAAAATTTATGAATACAATGCTACCTTGTACTTCAAACACTTCAAAGTTTGAACTGCATACTCAGTGAAAAAATGCACTTGAAACAAATGCAATCTGTTATTTCCAAGTCATCTCACACACTCAATCTTACATTATGCTCATATGTTTTCTGTGCTTTTTTTACTTTATTTTTGATGTGTTTGGTTAAATATAGTGTGTGTTGTTCATTGACTTTTAACAATTTCTTCTTGCATTTTTCTTCATTGATAGCTTTTGAATGTTTTTATTCTTTAGTTTAAAATTTCCTGAACTGAACTTTTTAAATCACATTTGATATGTTTAAAGTTTAAGAGCACCTTCCCCATACACATTATGATTTTATTATTTGTATCCTTTCTGACACTCATAAAGCATGATATGCCATCTTATCTGAAGACATTTCAACTTGATTTTATTCAAACAAACTGTGAAAATAAAATAATTAAAAATAAGCTTCTAAACAAAGAATACAATCTCACATTAGCAATAATGTGTTAAATTTCATAACTGTTAATATTAAATCACATTTCTATGGTAAGCAACAACAATTGTTAAAAGTACATAAAAACTTTCCATTTAACCCAACAAAATCTTTACTTATTAACTATGGCATCCAAGAACAGTGTAGAAGCAATGAAGCCTAATAGGAAGGTTTTAATATCAATGATTGAGGTGAAAAAGGAACTTATCATGAAGTTCAAAAACAGTAAATGTGGCAGATCTGGAAACTATGTTTAAGATGTTACGAAAAAAAATGCTTTCTTTTCAGTAAGGAGAAATGATTTCAAATTAAAGGTTGAGTATCTTTCATATTACTTTAAAGGGTACTCTCTTTATAATAGCTTTGTCTAGATGTGGATCCAATCAGCATTTCATATTGTAAGGATAATATTTTTTTCTATTTAATATAGTAACATTTTAATCATTTTTGTTGTAAATGTTATTTCTTATTGCTACATCTAAATCACAAATTCTCAATCATATTCAAGTCAAGTAACCAGGGCTGCAGAGATCAGGAATTTCTGGTCAGAGGAGTCGAAGGTGGAACAAATGTGTCAATTCTGACTCCCACATTTTAAATTTACTTTAGTTTTTTTATTTAAATGAAAGAAAATTTATTATATATTTATTTTTTAATCTTTTTGTATTTTGTTATAATTCATGTATTTTATACAAAATGCATCAATTTAATTTATTAAATATGTAGTGTGTTTAGTAGTAAAATTATTTTGACCCAATTGAATTTGAATATTTTTGAACCATTCCTTTATTATCCCCACTCTAAATAAGTACTCTATTTTTCTGAATGAGCCAGACTAATTGATTAGAGTGTATATTTTTCTTTTCTGAACAAGGGACTGCTAAAGCAGCTAGATCATACACTTTTTAGTTGGAATAACTTTTCTGGAAAGGTGAAATTGAAGTGCAAAAGCTGTAGAATAAAGTTATGTGGATGTAGAATTTTATCACCCCTCTTTTTTCCTCTTATTAAATATATGTTAAAAATTAATTTTTTATACAAATAAATATTAAAAATACTAACTATAAAAGTATTTGGATAAATGCTTGTGCTCCTTTCAGAGTTCAGAGTAGGGTAACCCACCTATGAGTGCCTGTGCCCCCCATAAAATGACTTGGTATTTAATTTTGCCAGAGTCGGAGTCAAGTGTTTTTTTACCGATGCCGCAGCCCTGCTGGTAACTATGGTACTGTTTCAAGGACTTTTGGACGATTAAATGAAAACCACATTCATAGTGGACCTTTGTGCTTAGGTTCGTTATCTTAATGATGATCAAAATTGTTCACATTTCAAGCTTTGATGCACTAGGCTAACTTCTTTTTAATATGTTCATATACATTTATGCTCTATTGTATTATCAATAAATACCAGAGATCCAACACTTGCTACTGACATGAATTTTCATATACAGAAATGTAATTTAAACATCTCACAGGGAACGCATGTGCATACAATATTCAAAATCTCTTACCATTTGATTTTATGTTCAAATTTTAAGATCCAGCCTATTTTGAATAATAAAAAGCCTGAAGAAGAGCCTAGAAGGGATTACAAAAACGTTCGTTGCCACTAATCATATTCACACTGGTTAATGGTTGATGTGAGTCGTATTTTATATTCATCTCAGTGTGCTGTGCAGTTATATATTGTTTCACAGTAGATTGAAATTAATAATTTTTTCATTTGGCTTTCCCCTTACCATTGTTCTTCCATCAGATCCAAACAAGTTATTGTTTTCTCTGATGAAACCTAAATTTATTTTTCCAATAATTAGTTCTTTGTAACTTGCTCAAAAGCAAATTTTATCCTCTTTTGTCTATTCACCTTGTTAACAAAAAGCTTTCTCTTAGTGATCTTTCTATTAAAATTATTTTTCTTAAAATAATCCTAATTGTTTCTAGGTTAGCTCCCCCTGCACTCATAGCAAGTTTTTGGGCTATAATCTTAGTTTTAGTGTTTACTTCTCAGAGAATTTGTTTCATCATGAATATTTTTCTGTTACTTAATTTTATTTTCTGCAGATTTTCTTTTTTTAAACCTATTAATGACTCAATGAACTGTTGAATGATTTATTAAACATTCCTATTTCTGCAGTGTATAGTACAGTTCTCCTGTTTATAGTAATGAATTGTAAGTTTCCTTTCTTGTTGGAAAGACTGACTCCTTTGACACCAATAAAAAAAAAACCTTCTCTTAAAATTATTTAACCCTCATCAGACTTTATTGATTTTTAATGTTTTAAGGTTTTTTAAGACGTACCTGAACCTGTTACCGGTGTTGGAGAAAAGACAAAGAAATATATAGTAAACGTTTTCAAACCTTAATAGTTTTTCTTCAGACAATAAAAAAGAAGCAATGGAACACAGAACAAAAATAGAACATTGATATTTAAACAGAAATCAAACACACGTCTCATTAAAATCATTGGATTGGAGCTCAACCGAATGAGGCTCATCATCACTTTGCCTCACCCTGAGCACCTGAGGTAGTTGGAGGCTATCTCCATTTACAAATCTAGCTGCACCACCATGTGCATAAATTATAAAGAACAACTCAATTTGTCCGATGCCTGACAGGCCCTCATCGACACATACCTTTAATCACTGTCTACCTGCATCGAAGGCGCATGTCCAATCCAACGATTTTAACGAGACGTGTGTTCGATTTCTGTTTAAATATTGATGATCTATTTTTGTTCTGTGTTCTGTCATTTGTAAGTTGTATGTTGATGCTATATATGTGTAACCTTACATACCTCTTACCATGGTGGTACCCAATTATTTTAAAATTGCACTAATTAAGTACAATTTTAAAGATAGCAAAGAGTGATGTGAAATTTGGGTTTTTATCTAGTTTTTCCGAATTAATTATTCCTACAATTTTAAAAGCGAACAACAGAGTTCGTGGAAAATATAATTTGTAATATCATAAATTGTACACTCAACATTCGAATTCCTCATTCTTTCGTCCGACAACGATCTCGTGACTTAGTTCCCACGGTGAATCTATAAAAACCGCGTCTTTTCCCCCCCTCGGGGGAGTCTGATTTGGTCTGCCAGTTGTACGTGCTCGTGGACGAGCTGTGAATTATTTGTTTGACACAGTCGTGACAAATTTGACCTAGTGCCTATAATTTTGGATATTCTGTCTTCGTCTACAGACTTTGCAAAGAGATATGAAATGATATCTGTAAACTCTCTCTCTCTCAAGCTTTCCCTCCTATGTGTAATTGAGAATTAGAATTGTAGCTTAACGAACTTAGAATTGTAACTAATTTTTTCATTGATTTTAATAAATGTTTTTTTGTTATAAATGAAGTCTTTACTTGACTGTCAGCTACACCTTATCATCGACCCCATCTCACCTCTGTCTCCACTCGTTTAACGTGTAACAAAACGTAACAGCCATTCTTGACAAGTGAGTAAGTCAACGACCTGCTGCTGGAAGGGGCAGTCGGACTCTCTCCAATCGCTCCCCAATCGATCTCACAGTATTTAAAAGATTTGACATTTTATAGGGGAAATTAAGCCTTTTAATTAGAAATTGTTGTATTTAATGTTATATAAACTGTTAAAGTTAGGAATGTATCTTTTTTTGTATTTAACTGGAATTCATTTTTAAATACTATATTACTAAGTTATCAATTTTTAATTTCTTGAACATGGGTAATAAGTGTAAAGCAAGTGAAATGTCCAATAAACCTATAAAACATGGAGTGTTTCAGGTACATCAATGCTTTCATATGATATAAAAGAGAATTAGAGGTAACTCATTCACATTGTGTTATAATGTCAACCTGAAATTTGACAGACTGGGAATCTTGCAAAGGATTCTAATTTTGGTAATATTCTAAAGTATTAAGGACCAAGGTCTTAATTCTAAATGATAATGCTGGATTAACTTTTGGATTGGAACTTGGATAATAAATATAAAGTAATTTGGACTAATTAGTCCAAATTACTTAGTCTAAATTTATGTGGTATTTTTAATATAAATTAGTTGTTAAGTTCTAGGCTGAAAGTTAATTTGGCATTATCATTGGGCAGCAATTTTTTTCAAATTGCAGCCCTATAAATTACCATTATTGTTCATTGTGTGTCTGTCCTTCTTTAACCTCAAGAATGGAGTTAGGTAGATGAAAATTGAGATCAGATTTGGAAAGGTTGGAACAGGAGACCTCAATTAAGGTTATATACGAACTTCTGGTTTAAACCAGAAGTCAGTTTATTTCAATTCAAAAATTTTCTCCTGAAAAGTGTTAGATAGATGGCACGACTCTATTGCTAACAGGAAAAGTATGATGTACAGGTGCAAGATACTACTAATTTGAGGTGGAGAACACATTTTAAATTAAATTAAAAATATGATTAAAAATTGCAGCCTGGCATTGTGACAATGTCATAATAAAAGAATTGTTTAATACATCATCAACTTCCGTAAATAATCAGGCTAACTTTTGGATATATACGATTAAAGATTATAAATAAATTTGGCACTTGAGGTAGACGTTAGGCACCACCTCTTATTAAAATTAATAATAATAATAATTTAGTGAGTGTTTTATTTGAATTGTTTGTTTAGTTATAATTTTGGGTTAGTTGTCCACATGTATTTCTTTGTAGTTTTAGCAACATTTCATTTTATATCTTGTCACTAGCCATTTTACAGAATCATTCTCTGCACTGACTGAAATCCAGAAAACCTTTTTGGAAGAGATTAAATGAATTGGCCCATAATGACATCTTCCCAGAGTAGTAGTGGAGACAGAAATAGGCCTCATGTAACTTCATGAATAAACATTTGGTAGAGGACCATACTATCAAACAACCTGGCTTTGAACTACCAAGACACAAATTAATAGATTCTGTACAACTCAAAGATGTGCATTCCTCTTATATAAATGATAAATGTCACTGTCCCCCCTCTTTCCATTAAGAACTATGCAGACTACTACTCATATTGCCAAGGAGTGTCCTATATATTCTGCAACAGGCAGCATGAAACTCATTAACAAAGCAAACTCTAAGGTGATCCAATGGTTGAACTTGATTAATATCAAATTTTAGGGACCCATCACACTTATTCCAACAATGAAATGGGTTGAGGGGTATAGGTACATGAAGTTACTTGAGCCAGAGTGCTAACTCAGATGTCTTTGTATCTTTGGGGGTCATAATGTCATATGCTTAATAAATAATATTAGCCATTGACCTTTGGGTCTGTTGAATTGCTAATATAACTTAGACTATTTTTGTAATCACCAGTACAAATATGTCAAAAATACAAAAACATTGAATTTATTTCAAAACTATTAATAAAATTTTAATTACAAAAATTATTTTGCAAGAATAAATGTATTTGTGCTTTCTTTTTATGATCATAAAAAATATTTTTTTAATTTTTATGTACTCAAAAGTCAATGTCTCCAAATGAAAACGTATCCATTTTCCTAATGGCCACTTATAATCACCAACACACACAAATTGGCTGTTTTTGAATATCAAACAGCCAATAGTCTATAGCAATTCATAATAGAAATCAAGGAATTCTTTTGATAGTGTAACTTAATGCAAATATGTAGAAAACGTTAATCATTGACATGAAAGATATTATATCTGATATGTAATTCTTTCTCATTAGATAAAATATAATCCTTTGTGTAAAGAACAGTTATAATAATAATAATAGTTAAATACTGTATGCAGTTGAGTCTGCATAATAAAGCATTGAATAAGGGAGCATTTCACTTTAGAGAGTGCACTCCCATATTTCTGATATTTTCCTTATTATATTAGCAAGACTAACATAATACTAGATAGTAGAGCAGTTTATTTAAACAAATGCCATATCAGCAGAATTTTTAGAGCTGTTAGTCCTCATAAGGGGGCACTAATTTAATTGAAGATTTATAAATGTCTATTTTTAATCTTGAAATATATCACTGCCAAAGGCACATGGCAACAGTGTTACAGGTCTGCACTATAGTATGTTTTCTTGGAGACTGAAATCTTCCATTGGTGAGTTTTCTAATACCAGGTCAGTCAAAAGATTTCTTACAGAATTATTATAAATAGTTTTGTTGGACATGCATATAGCAAAGCAATTACATATTTAAAAGGTATCATAAAATATACATGAACAAACAGCACAGATCAGATATACAATGTGTCTTCATCTTGAGTGGATGAGGAAAGAAGTAATTAGCAACCAAATTTTGGAGGTTGTGACCTTACTTAAGATGGTAGTATACTTACTTATTTTAATAATGTATGTCCCATTAGAGAACATTTATTCAGATATTTTTAGAGCAAAGATGTATGCATCTTTTCAGCTACACACTGTATTTCTGGGAAAAAGTGAAAGTAGTATAACTGGTAAATTCACTGCATTTACTGATTATTCAATAAAACAATAAAAGTGATGATCTACATCTGCGCATGTATACCTCAGTGAAACAAAGAAAACATTGAAGATTGTTTTTGTGGGAATGAATTTGAGTCTTTCTCACTTCATAAAGTGAAATTTATCAAGATAAAAACATTTAAACTTGACCATATTCAAAATGATAAGAAAAAATGCTTAATTCAGAAATCCAGAACAAATTTTTATCCAGTAATGTTTTCATTCCTCCACCATTGGTATCTCCACCTTGTAGTGATGATGGGGCTTGCATTTCTCAAGGACCCTGAGGCCTATACTGGCGGTAGCATAGCTACTGGTACGGTCTCCCATGCCAGAAAGGTCAAAGGAGAGAGAACAGACAAAGAGAGATGCCCTGGTCCTCCAGGTTGGGGTTGTGCATGGGACTAACAACCCCATCATATAAAAAACAAGATGGTTATGAAACAGCCACAAGAAAACAACTGGACAGCCTTTAAAGGGAATCAACAATTTAACTGGAAAAAAACAGACTGAACATAGGAACTGGGATGTTAGAAGCCTTTATAGAGCACTTAAGGAGGTAATAGGAGAACTACAGAGATATCATAGATGATGATGGATATCACAGCCATCTAAGAAACACGATGGATGGGGATGACATAATCCCCTCAGAGAACATGATCCTATATGGAGGAAATACTAGACATGAACTAGGCACAGGTTTCATCATCATAACTAAGCATATATAGGACTCTATACATGCTTAGCTATGATGCTTGGCATTTGAATGCATTTTTGAGAGGATTTCCAAGCTCAGAATGAGAGACTGGTGGTCCAATATCACACTAGTCAACACTTATGCTCCCACAGAAGTCAGTGATGGAGGGAACAAAGATGAATTCTTTGAGGAGCTGGAGAACACTGGTTCTAATGCATGACGTAGTGATGCTTCTTGGGGACTTTAATGCTAAAGTAGGCAGAGAGCGATGCTTCCCAGAGGAAAGGAGAGCCTGCGTGAGACAACCAATGATAATGGAGAGCAACTTATCAACCTAACCAGCACTAGAGATCTAATAATTCATAGTACTAATTTCCCTAGAAAAGACATTCACAAACAAACATGGGTATTCCCAGATGGCAAAACTAAGAACCAAATAGATCATATACTCATTAACCGAGGATATTATAATAGCATAAAAAACATACATAGTCTCAGAGGAGCAGGAACAGATCACTTACTGTTGAGAGCCAGCATTAAAGTGAAATTCCGTTTAATGATGGACAAGTAAAACTGTCATTTTTCATACAATGTACATAAACTCAAAGCTAATGACATCAGGCAACAATACCAGGAAGAAATAGGAAAGGCTCTGAATTGAATATGATGGAAGAGATGGAAATAGACCAGGCCTGGAAGGCAATGCATACATCCATCTCAGAAATAGCCATAAAAAACCTTACCTAGAGAATACAGACCAAGGAGAAACCATAGTTTAACAGCATATTTCATGAATTGGTTATTAGACAGCAGAAAAAGATTCTCACAGATTTGATTGAGGAAGCAGAGAATAGTCATAAGAAGCAGAATGTGAGAGAGTTCTTCAGAGACATTAAGACTCTATACAACACACATTGACCAAAACCCTTGGTCATCAAGCATGCATATGGGAGATTGTTAGCCAATGAACAGGAAGTTTCCAAAAGATGGAAAGAATATTTCCAGGATCTCCTGAACTATCCAGACCCCACAACTCCAGCTACATTCCTCCCAAATCACACTGTCCAACCAGAAGTTAAAGAACCTACTCAAGAGTGAAGTTCAGGTTATCATACAAAATTTCCATAATCACAAAGCTGCAGAGACTGACAATATCAAACCTGAGCTCATCAAATTTGATAGGCAGCAGCTTGCAAAGACAATCCATAATTGATTCTGCAGATATGGAGACAGGAAAGAATGGAATGGAAGGAAGCAGGCATAATCTCTATCCATAAGAAAGGAGGTAAAATGGAGTGTAAAAACTACAGGGGGATATCCTTATTCCAGGTGACATACAAGATTCTGTCATCTCAAGTTATGAGGAGATTGACTCTATACATAGAGGGAATTATGGGTGAATATCAAACTGATTTTTGAAAAAGTAGATCCACAACCGATCAAATCTTCACATTAAGATAGGTTCTCGAAAAGAACTGGGAACACAATGTTGACACACCTGTTGTTCATTGATTTTCAAAAGGTGTCCAACCAGACAGCATCCATAGGCAATCAGTGTGGAAGGCCATGAAAGAGTTTGAGATATCAGACAAACTCTCCAGAATAGCAGAAATTTGCATGAATGAAGTGTGGTATACAGTAAAAACCAGGATTACAAGGTCTGACAACTTTCAGAGCAAGACAGGACTGAAACAGGGAGACACCCTGTCTCCTCTTCTCTTTAACATCACTCTAGAAAAAATAGAGTGGCCCAGGAGATAGACAATGAAAAGGAAAAAGACTCAAGAGGCAAACTGTCACTACTAGCACAAGGATGGGCAACCTGTGGCTCGCATTAATATTTTTTGTGGCCTGCATCACATAAAATATGAATAAATATATCAATTTCCAAGCTTAAGGAAGTATGCAGCAAAAATTCAAACATTATTTTCTATGTATGTGAATAGTTTTTTTGCAATGAATTTAGTAAAAATTAAAACAAGAAACCAGCTAACACACATTGAAACTAATTTAAAACTATATATTATGTTTACATCAGTTCCAGAAGCTAAATAAAGTATACTTATGCTAACTAATTTATAATTATATATGAATACAGATAAATAATTGTGATTTACCAGCCTTTTTTCCCTCTTTTCTCTTGCATGTAGCCCATGTCAGTTCAAAAGTTTTGAAATGTGGCCCTTACATACAAAAAGGTTGCCCATCCCTGTACTAGCAATATGCTGATGACATTGTCATAATGGGAGCATCTTGAAGGTGATGAGATTAATGTCAAAATTATCAACAACTGCCAAGAGCATGGGTCAGATCATCAATGAAGAGAAGACTAAATACATGGTTATTTCTAAAAAGGGATTATCCTGCAATGAATATCTAACCATAGACAATGACATTCAGCACTGTGGAATTTGTCAAGTACTTAGGGACTGACATAAACAGAAACAATGACATCAAGGAGATAGGGACTTGCTTGTTAAAAGAAAACAAAATTTACTTTGGATTCACAAACATACTAAAAAGCAGATTCCTTAGCAAAATGATAAAGCTAACTGTATATGAGTCACTGATTAGACCTGTGATTCTGTATGGATATGAAACATGGCCAATGACAAAGCAGAAGGAACTACAACTATAGAGATTTGAAAACAAAATACTAAGGAAACTCTTTGGACTTGTAGAAGACTATGATGATAATGATATCATGGTCAAGGGAGAACCAATATGGAGGAGGAAGAACAAACCAGGAACTGCAGACAACCTACGACAAGCCCATGATCACATGAGTGATTAAGGCCAGAAGATTAGTGGCTAAGTCATGTCATAAGGCTACATACAATGGCAACAGCATTATGAGGGGAAGAGGAAGAGGCCATCCCAGAAAAAGGTGGATAGATGGGGTCACTGA
This sequence comes from Centruroides vittatus, assembly GCF_030686945.1. Classification (NCBI taxonomy): domain Eukaryota; kingdom Metazoa; phylum Arthropoda; class Arachnida; order Scorpiones; family Buthidae; genus Centruroides; species Centruroides vittatus. The sequence continues at coordinate 164,008 of NW_027122579.1, forward strand.
AGATCTTTAAGACCTCAGAATTGAAGATTGGCAGAGGCAGGTTATAGACCAAACGAGATGGAGAAGGATTATGATTGCGGCTAAGGGTCTCCAAGGCCCATAATGCCAGACGAAGAAGAAGAATGTTTTCATTTTCTTAAAAGATCATCATCATCTGAGAAAATTACAAAGTTGTTAGAATGAATACATTCGAAAGAGTGTATCTCTGTATTCAAACTTTTTTAAATTTAAAATTAGAGAAAATTATGATTATACAAAAATTAATAAATTAAAATAAAATCGAAATATATTTAATTAATTTCCTGTTTTAATTTAACAGTAATACTAAATACTGACTTAAGGCTAACTTTTATCATATGACCTTGAACAAAACCAATATTAATACCACTTCTAGATAAAGTTAGAAAGGGTTTTTTGAATAAAGGATTACAACCAAAAGAATATAAAGTGATATTTTCTCTTTTAAATGTGTTTTTTCTAATACACTTGGTAATTTTCACAGCTGCTGATCTTTAAAAAGAACAGAAATGTTTCTGAATAAAAATTTGTTTTGGTTTCCCGAATTAAGCATTTTTTCCCATTATTTTGAAATTCATAATAATATCTTACACTTTCCATGCAAATTATATATATTTTCCTTTATATGACTAAATGTATTATCTAAATTTTCTTATGAAGTAGCTATTTCATGTAAATTTCTACATTAATTTATCAGTTTGAAATTATTTTCTGATTTAGAGTTTGACTGACTATCCATTCTATATATAAGTTTTTAAATTGTTATATATTATTATCAGACAATACTTTATTTCATCTTATTTCAGACTGACTGTTAGATTTTTGACTGATTTATTAGTAATAGAATCTGATGATCTGACTTTAGACAAAAATAAACACTGCAAAAACCTAACGAATCAGCAAAAATATGATCGCACTGTTTGTATAATTTTAGTCTGTGTAAAAACGGGCATCGTCAGGCAACAAACTGTTGTGATGGTAGAGGAGATTGCTGAACGTGTGTAGGGGGAAACAAGCGTCTAGAGCAGTGTTTCCCAACGTGGGGCAGTTTGATTGTTAAGGGGAGCAATTCGAAAATTGACTCATCCAGAGTTTAAGTTAACCCTATAGCCGCTGTATGCCATATTTATTGTAAATATTGATTTAAGTTTGTTTTAATTTTATTTGTTCTTTATTTCCCTTTCCTTGTAGAACTTCCCTTTATAACCGTTTTCCCTTGAGTGGGATTAACAATTCTGAGAACCACTGAGAACAAAGAGATGAACAAGGCCCTGAGGCCGGTGAAAGAGGAGAAAGGACATTCTTTGCCCAGACCTCGAGGTGGGCAAACGTGAGTTGTGGTTTAAATTTATCTTTGTATACTAGTACATTTATCAATTAACAGGACTTATTATACTGGAAAATTATGGATGCAGATATTTAGTCTTACTGATCAGAAATAATATTTTTTATTTAGTTCACCTGTACACATACACTTTAAGCTTGTGTTTCGGACTTGTTTGTCCCTCCTCAGCAGGCATTCAAAAAGCACTTTAGTTTCTGTATCTCCGGACATCTTTAAAGATTCCATTATGCTTGTAATACATATTAAACAAATAACACGAACCACCCAAAGAAAACATAATATGTACATGCAATGTAATACATATTAAACAAATAACACGAACCACCCAAAGAAAACATACATAGGAGAAACAAAAAGAAAATTAAAAATTAGACTAAGCGAGCATATTAGAGCAATAAAAGGAAATTATGCAAATTCAGCAGTGGCAGAACATTGCAATAAGGAAGGTTGTCAAATAGATTTAAACACTGTTAAAATAAGGAAAAAAGAAAATAATTTTAAACGCCAATTATATGAACATATAAATATAATCAGACAAACAGAAAGAATAAACAATAATACCGGAAGGAAAATCCACCAATCCTGGAGAAGTATTATAGAAGGGGGAGAAAAGTGAAAAAAGAAGAGATTGAAAATAAATCGTAAAGAAAGCGTAAGTATGAAAGAATTTACAATGTGTACGGTTCGTGTTATTTGTTTAATATGTATTACAAGCATAATGGAATCTTTAAAGATGTCCGGAGATACAGAAACTAAAGTGCTTTTTGAATGCCTGCTGAGGAGGGACAAACAAGTCCGAAACACAAGCTTAAAGTGTATGTGTTCAGGTGAACTAAATAAAAAATATTATTTCTGATCAGTAAGACTAAATATCTGCATCCATAATTTTCCAGTATAATAAGTCCTGTTAATTGATAAATGTACTAGTATACAAAGATAAATTTAAGCTATAATTAAGGACACAAAGGCATAATAATTAAGTGAGTTGTGGTGTTCCAGGTCACGTTTGGCAATGACTGGAAAGTGCAAAAGACTTTGATGAAAGGATTGGGTTTTATCGTGGTTACAATAAAACAGTGTGGCAATTAAGTGAAAGAAAAACTTCAACAAACACGACAACGAGAGACCTTCCAAAATAGTTCAACGTATATGTTGGGGGGCATAAGAATTTTAGAAAGGCTTAGGTGGGGCATAGCACTAAAAAGGTTGGGAAACACTGGTCTAGAGTCTGCTAAGTCTTAGTTCTAAATTACACCCCCATGGCAAATGGTGCCACTCACTGGAACTGGTTTTGTCAGTGTTTTGAGTTGTCATTTTTAGTTACGTGTGGTCTTTTTGTGTTAAGTTTTAGTTAAAATGGAATTGGAGTGCAGTATATGCCACATCAAATACAAATTTAAACAAAGCTTATCTAAACATATGAGGGAGAAACATAAGAAAAAGGATTATAGCAATTGCAAGACAGTTTCAAAAATATTTAAATGCAGCTTGTGTGTAAGTGAATATAAGAAAAAAGAACTATTGTCACATTTTGGCAAGGTGCATGACATTTTTATTACTAATAATATTCAGACATATAATTCATTTAGTGATTTTAAGGAATTGAAACAGAAATATGAAGTGGAAAATACCGTTAAAAACATTATAATAATTGGTTCAGAAAAAAACATTAAGCCCAACAGTTTTATATATTATAACTGTCATAGATCTGGTTATTTCAAAAGTAAGGGAAATGGTATTCATCATTTAAAAATATAAGGAAGCAAAAAATTGATGGATTCTATCCATCGAAATGAAAGCGAAGATAAAAGACATTCACAAGTGTGAATGTCTTTTATCTTCGCTTTCATTTCGATGTTTGATCTTCACTTTCATTTCACTTCATAAAAGACAAGTGTGTTGTTACATTCACTCTGCAACACATAGGCCATCAAAATGAACTGTCATACAGTTTTGTCATCAAAGAACAGAAATATATTAGCATTAAAAATTTCTTCAAGGAAACCTTTCAATGCCATATATCTCAAAAACTGGGTAATTGTAAATATACCACTCACCAAACCATCACCAGTTCATGTCACGAAAAAAGAAAAATTCTTATGAATGTTATTGTCTGTGTGAAATAGACATCCTCAGGTCTCAACGATATCGAACAAACAGCCAGTAAAATAGAATGTTTTAAAAGTTCGGATTGATTACATAATTCGAATACTTAGCATCAAAATTTATGTAATGTTTGGGATATAATTTCAAAATATATAAAATATTTAAAATTATTCGAATAAACATTCAATTAATTTTACGTAAATTATCCTTAATGCAAGTTCCTGCTGGTGGAGTCTAGTTCAAAATTGGCATGCCATGCTGTGGATAGCGTGTCCGTTTCCATGAAGTTAATAGTGAACATTAAATTGTTACACAGTATGTTGGATAAGGCACAACTCAAATACCTTGAATCGCTTGAGATCTACCAGGCAATTAAAAAGGGAGTCTCTATTAACTTCAAGGAAACAGAGACACTATCCACAACATGGCATGCCATTTTTGTACTTGACTCCATCGACAGAAACTCACATTAAGGATAATTTAAGTTGCGGAGGATAATTTATGTGAAATTAATTTATTATTTATTTGGATATTTTTAAATATTTTACATATTTTTCATGCTACATATTTGAATTATGTAATCAATCCAAACTTTTAAAAAATATTTTATTTTACTGGCCAATATCATTGAGACCTGAGGATGTCTATTTCACGTAGATGAAAACGTTCATAAGAATATACTTGAATAAATGCTCAGTTTTAAAATATTACTACTCAGACACTTTATATCTCTGAGAAATTATTAATTTAATATTGCAAACATTTTCTACCTGTTCCACAGGTCATCTTGAAGCAATATTTACTTTTGGAATGTTATCTTGTGCAGGTTTGAATGTATATCCGCAAGATATTTCAAATTTTAAAAACCGTTGGAACATTCCATGTAAAATATAAAATATAAACATTAATAAAATTAATTAAATAAACGTATTGATCCGCTAAATAATAAGTTAAGGGACGTAAGCTGACATAATATATATCCATATTTTATATGTGATGAGGATATGCTGTATGCTTGATTAAATGGGGTGTTTGTCAATCATGAATTTCCACGCAGTTGGCAAATTCGTTGTGTCTTTATAGTTCAAACATCTACCTGTTGTCCCTGATCTGTATATTTCAAATTTTTCCATGGTTAATGCTAACAATGGTGAGTGTACTTGTTTGATAACTTTGGCTTCATTCCAATTAATTACTGATCCCTCCGTTTGTGCCATTCTTGATAAGGTGGTAGTGCAGTGTCCTTTACTGATGTCATACATATGTTCTTTTAGTCTTTTGTTTAAGCCTCTGTTAGTGACTCCTATGTATTCTTTATTCAGGTCCAATTGATCATTTTTGTATGGTATTTTATAGACCCCAGAGCATTCATCCGCTTTTGTGCTATCTTTGTCGTTCCTGAGGGCACTGTAGATGGTGGGTGCCCACTTGTAAATCAGCTTTGCATTCTTACATTTGGCTATTTCCTTCATTATCATGGACAATCCTTCTCTGTACATGAATTTAGTTATTTCTCCGTTTGAATTCCCTTTCAGTTTCTTTTTATTAGGTGTTATGTAAGATTTTATTAGGTTTTCAACTATTGACTTTTTAAATCCTAGGGTCGTTGCAATGGTTCTAATTCTATTCTACATTTTATATTTTACATGGAACGTTCCAATGGTTTTTAAAATTTGAAATATCTTGTGCATATACATTCGAACCTGCACGAGATAACATTCCAAAAGTAAATATTGCTTGAAGATGACCTGTGGAACAGGTGGAAAACGTTTGCAATATTAAATTAATAATTTCTCAGAGATATAAGGTGTCTGAGTAGTAATGTTCATAAGAATATTTCTTCTTCTTGTTTTTTTTTTTTTTTGCATGAACTGGTGATGGTTTGGTGAGTGGTATACTTTCAATGCTATAATAGAGGAAGTCAGAGACAGACTATTGACACCTGAAGAGCTTCACACAATAATACATTTGTTGTCTGTTGATTCTTGTATATGAAGTCTCTCTTTAATCCAAAACTTGTTTGGTAGACTGCTTCGCAGCATTGCAGTTAGAAACATTTTTATTTTACCAAATTGGATTACAAATGCATTTCAAGTTGATTTATATTTACAACCCCTCTTCAGTACATAAAACGTGATAAAATACCTTTTGCAATAATTTTATCATACATAACATTTCAGTATTAATTTTATGTATGATAAAATTATTGCAAAAGGTATTTTATCACGTTTTATGCACTGAAGAGGGGTTGTGAATATAAATCAACCCGAAATACATTTGTAATCCAATTTGGTAAAATAAAAATGTTTCTAACTGCAATGCTGTGAGGCAGTCTACCAAACAAGTTTTGGATTAAAGAGACACTTCATATACAAGAACCTGAAGACTTCATTTAGTAACAAGAAAGGATCTACATAATACTGAAAGTAGTGTCCAATTATCATCGAATTCTGTGAGACATCCAAATGATTCAATAAATGTAGATGCCTGAGTGAATGAAATGAGCGATGGCTGTGATGATTGTGCATTGTTTTATAAATCACAAGGTAAGAAATGTGAAGAATATCTTCATTTAGAAGAATCTGACTTTGCTTTAGCTATTATGAATGATGGTCAGACATTTGTTAGAAAAATATGGAAATGATGCTGTGTGTATATCAATACACACAGCGGGATCCATGGACTTAATGCTTATGATTTTGAATTAATATCACTGATGATAATTGATGATATGTGACAAGGTTTTCCTTGTGCTTTTCTGTTTAGTAACAGAAGTGACAAGGAGATAATATACACCTTTTTTCTAAGATTAAAGAATGAGTAAGCTCCTTGTCTCCAAACATATTTGTCAGATATGGCTGATTCATTTTTCAATGCTTGGATACATGTTATGGAGGAACCTGCTCAAAGATTATATTGTTTGTGGCATGTTGACCGTGCATAGCACAAGAACCTCTGTAAAATAAAGTCTAAAGAGAAAAAGATTGAAGTGTATAAAATCATATGATCACTGATACACGAAACAGATGAAGAAACATTTAAATTAATTTCAGAAGCAGAAGTGATAAAGTTGGTTGATGATCCTGAAACAACTGATTTTGGACAATATTTCAAAGAAAACTATATGAAAACTGAAAAATATTGGGCTTATTGCTACAGACTATATTGTGGCCTAAATACAAATATGCACATAGAGAATATGCATAAGTGCATTAAACACACACATTTGCAAGGAAAGAGAGTAAAGTGTCTAGATCAGTAATTCTCAACCTTTTTTTTTTTGTCATGGTACACTTTTAACAATTTAAAAATTTGGCAGCACACATGGTTACTTCGGTAAGTACCGCACGACAACCGGTGACATAAGGGTCCATTTACACACAACAGTGACTTGCCAGCACAGTGACCATTTGATGACAGTGACATCGAGCATGGCACAGTGATGAGTATTTACACACAACAGTGATGTGACCGTGCTGTCAGTGAGTGGTCATGGACTTTCCTGAGGATGAATTGGCTGTGATAGCTATATCTTTGGATGAAGAAGAAAAAGAAATGCAATGTAAAAAGCGTACATCAAGCATGGACAAAAAATATCAACAGAATGAGAGTTTCGGGTTGTTTTTAAACTAAGCGCTGCAAGCAGTGCTTCTAAGCGATGCCGCTGAGAGCGTTGTTAAACCCGTTTTCTTAAAGCGCTGCACGCAGCGAACTTCTCAGCGATTTCACTGGTTCAAGGTTAAATCTGCAGTGATCGAATGAGGTGCTTTTTCCGCTTCAACAAAATGGCAGCCACCACGATAAACTTCGTCGACTTTATTTACGAGAACTTAAACATTGAATTAAAAGTTGATTCTTCAATAAAACGTCGTTTAGAAAATGGTAAGTTATTGTTTTTCATAATGCTTTATTAATTATACGAAATAAACTCAAAATTCGCACAAATTATATATTAAAGTTTGTGTAAAAAAGACTAACAGCATACCTTTTACATAATTGGTTTGATAAATTACAACATTATACAAATAATAATCATCTTTCTACGCAATATTATAGGCTAATATCCTAAAAGTAATTCTAACGTGACATTATTAAGAATTGCTGTAAACTAGGCTATATCTTTAGCAAATTGCTATGAATGTGTGAGTATCTGAATTATGGACCTACAGTATATTTTCCATGACATCATGGTTGTCGTTTTTTGTCAACTGCCTAACAACTAACTGTCAACGTTCCCCATGAGAACGTATCCTCCGTTTAGTTCTCAGACACAGTTCTCATCACCTTCGCCCTAAAGTGCATCGAAAGGAAAAACAATACTACTAGAATTCGTGCAGTTGCCGCTCGGATTGCCTCTCGCGCAGTAACAACTTTTACGTGATGCGCTATCTTCCCTGGGTTTTTGTGCCGGTTCCCGTGGACTAGTGATATCGACGCCAAAATCATTGTTAGTGCCAGAAACGTTGTTACCGAAATCATCAGACTTTCGTCGATACCAGAGACGTCGCCCTCCGCCCGACTGAATCACCAAACGTCCTTTCAACAAGGTATTTATTGCCATGCGAACTCTCTTGTAAGCTTTCTCTCTCGTAATCGCGTCGTTAGTTCTCTTTTCCCTTGATGTTGTACATAAATCATGCTCAAAATAAATATACATTATGGTTTAATTAAAGTGGCCTCTGTTATTTCCGGGGCATTGTCCCGTCCTCCATCCCGAATCCGATCGCCCTAAACGCGACCGCTCGCGCGTCTGTTCGAAGGAACCGCCGCAGCTTCCGTGTCAGCTGAGACATGGTGGTGTCAGTCCTGATGCGACACCAAAGAGGTGCCGACCCTCTGGTCACAGATGGTATAAAAAAAAGGCTTACATATCCTTTAATTTTTAGGACTTTATACACGTGTATTTTCCAAAAAAGAAGAAAAAAATGCATTTTGGATTTATAGTTTCTCATCAGTTGGAATATTATATTCAAATGTATATGATAAGCAATTTATTACTCCTTGTGATAAAGGTTACCTTGCACAGTTACAGTTAAAATTACAATTGAATTGTATAAATTAGTTTTATTATGAATTGGAGAGTATGATAAACTTTTATTTATAGCATTAATAATAGTTGGCTATATAGCCTAGTTTAAAGCAATTAAAAAGGACAAGTCATTTGTTTAGTTTTTATCCAACAACAGAAGTTCATGTTCTTTTATGGTTTTCAGATCATGATTTCATTTCTCGTTTCTTTGAAGAACTGATACATGAGAGGGGAATGAGAGAACAAATCGGTTTACCAGAAGATGTAGATGTTAATTCAATAAGACTGGTCAGCAAATCACATGAAGAGAGAGAATCAGGTATGTATATGTTTATATACAAGTACATCAGTATATACATGTATATACTAATACACTATAAATAATAATAGTTTTTTCATATTGTTGCAGGAGACTACTCTTGGACTGATTCATCCACACAGTTGTTAGATAACAAGATTAAATATGGACAGTGAGTTTAGAAAACCAATAAGAAAAACAAAATAATGGGATTCAATATCAAAAAAGCTAGAAAGTCACGGTTACACTGTTTCTCCCAGTGACTGTGATAAAAAATGGAGAAATCTAAAGACGACTTACAAAAGAAATAGGGATAAAGCAAAACAACACACTGGGAAATCTGCCATCACCTGGCCATATTTCAAGTTATTGGACCAGGAACTTGGATCTAGAATGGACATCAATCCTCCAGAAGAAAATATTTCTTCTGAGCCATGCATGGACCAGATCCCAGCGAATCTTCAAGCAGTTTGTCAGGACATCCTGCCCACTCTGAAAGTAATGTGGCAGCAGTACATCCCCCGTCAGTAAAAGATTTTCAGAATCATGTAAATTTAAAAAGAAAAGAAGATCTACCAAAGTGGTTTCAAGCCAGTAAGCAAGAACAAGAAAGAAAAGAGGATTGTCAGAGAGAAGACCAGCGTTGGCAGGAATTTAAAGAGATTGAAGAAAAAGACCTGAAACAAGAAAAAGAATGTGAAGAGAAGAGAATGAACATGATGAGTTATCTTCTAAATGTTTTACAAAAAATTGCAGAAAAATAAAATAACAATATGTGAATTCATTGCAGCTGATTGTTTTATTTACAATAATTTTTACATTTGATATTTTTAATCTTTGTTCAATTTTTACATTTCTCCCAATTATTTAACTTTACTATAATTCAATGAACTGTATTAGTGAGAATAACATTTATTAAATGATTTCATATAACTAATGAGAAAATGATATAATTTTATGATTTTACACATACATTTTATAAAGTTTCTGATAATAAAGGCTAATAAATACATTTCTAACACACCAGTTTAATACTTGCTGGGTTGATCAGCCAGTTTCAAATATATTATTGTATTAAAAACCTAAATTTTTTCTAGTGTCCTCATATTGTATCCTTACACTATATTATCACTTGTGGATTGTCTCCTCTACTACTACTACTTATACTCTGTAATCTACTATACTACTACTACTTTGTAGTCTCATGACACCATAAAGATAATCAGCAATAGCATCCCTCTTATTATTTGCTGCATTAGTTGAATGTTGGCTTGGGTGAGGCTGGTAAGGAGTGAAATGTTTATCCTCATCTGGACTAACATCACTTTGTAGAATACAAAGATTATGAAAAACACAAGAAGTAAGAATAATTTTAGTCAAGTTAGTATTGCTTGTTTCTTACGAATAAAAATTTCAGTTAATGAAAGCGTCCAAACAGATCACCATATGCTTGTTCTATTACTATGCGAGATGAACTTAGTCTTTTATTAAAATATTTCTGTTTGGAATTCAGATGTCCATTGTCCTTGTAAGGAACCATCAAATATGTGTGTAGTGGGTATGCTGAGTCCCCAAGTAAATGGCAGTTCTCTGGGAGTAGAGTTTTATTTGATAACCCAATCTCTACATCACTATTTCGCCACACCCTTGCATCATGTGCAGATCCTGGCCATCCAGCATAAACTGCAGTAAACATTTTGTCACTTCTGCAGATCCCTTGAAGTATGACTTCAGTGCACTGCTTCCTGCTGTAATATTCTTGCTTTTCATGATGACAAACTGTTACTTGTATTAATGTCCCATCAACACATCCAAAGACATTTGGGAAGCTGTTTCTGTTCCGTAATGATGAAAAGTTTTTTACCACTTCTTGGGCATCCTTATCAACTGGCTATTTAATGAAAATTTCTTTTAAATTACAAACACCTTTACAAAACATTGAATAGCCGGTGAGCATGTCCTTTATCTAGTCCAAAATGGTCACCCACGCCTCTGAAGGATTCCTGATTTCCCAAAATCCATAAGGACAATAGGACAACCTTTTCTTTTCTTACCTCTATAATGGATGACAGTCCAATTATTTTCGTTTCTTTTAAATTCAGAATCTGGCAAAGGTATTCGATGCTTTCACACTGAAGTCTGAAGTGACCTTTAAAATCCAGATCACTGTATTGAGGAATAATTTCCTCATAATAGTTTTGTATTCTGGCTTTTTTTCACGGTTGCACCACAACAGAACTTGCCATTCCAGCAATTACTTCGTCGTCATGTTTATGCTTCCTAAATAAGACATTGTATCACAAAAATGAATTCCTTTTAAAAGTTTTCGAATTAAATAATTCGCTAAACATTCCAACAATTGCACTGAGAGCTGCCATTTTGGAACTGCAGCGCTGCTCCGTGTGCATTGTTAAAAGGCCATCAGCAGCAATCGTAGTGCTCTTGCAGCCTAAGCGGCAGCACTGCTTCGCAGCGCTGAATTTAACAACAACCCATTTCATACTCTTTATAAAAAATTGAGATGACTAATCTATATTTTTTGAATATTTTCAAATGTCCCAACATACATTTCATATTTTATTAAACAAAACAGAAATATTCATTTTGTACCGAATGGACATGTATTTCGAATGAGATAAATCAAATAAAATGGTGTTGATGCACGATTTCAATTAAATGTTCGTCATCCATTGGAAAACAAAATTTACCGTCAGTGAAAATATTGTTCCTGTCAAATGTACTTTCACGGTATGGTTATGCCACTGCCACTTCACAGCACTGTGATGAACAAGTCTGGACAGGGTGGTTTAAAACTAGGTCAACAATTTCCCACGGGCAAAAATTCACTGCACTGTGCCAGCACATCACTGTTGTGTGTAAATGGACTCTAACAGTGATTTTTAAACGCAGTTGGTTATTTAGGTCACATTTTCCAAATGCACCCTAAGAAGGTAGAACTGATTGAGTCTACCTTGTCTGATGTCGCTTATGTATAGGTATTTGCAGTGGCAGCACACTTCAAAAATCTCGCTGCACACTAAAGTGCCATGGCACAGTGGTTGAGAATCGCTGGTCTAGATAAAGCCATTCAGGCTTTAATGACTTCTTTAAGAGATAAGATGTATGATAGAATCATTATCATGCATAAAGGAAAAGTAACAAGCAAGTTTTCTGATTTGAGAAAAAGGCACAAAACTAGCTTAAGCTTATGCAAAGATCTTGTTATAAAAGAGGATAACACATGGAAAATTCCTTCATCAAATGGATCAGATATCTATACAGTTGCTATGGTAAAAGAAAATTGTGAATGTCAAATAGTATGTAATGAGTGTAAATCTTGCATTCATATGTACATGTGCACATGCATTGATTCAACTGTCAAATTCAATATGTGCAAACACATTCATCTTGTTTGCCAATTGAGAGCTGAATCAGTTTCAAAACAGTGTGATGGACAGCAGGGAGAACTTCTTATATGGGAGAAAAACAATGAAAGAAAAAAAGAAGTATTATTAGATCACCTAAGCAAGAATAAACATAATGATGAACTAAATACATTAAACAATAATAGGAAAGTGGAATTAAAAAGGAAAAATGTGCTATGACAATTTGACAATGTTAAAAATAGTTGAAAATTTACAACTTGTAGAAGAATTTGAAGGTATAGAAAGACTGATGAAATCTGTACAGCCCACATTAGAGGTAATTAGAGCAAATAGTGGACTTCCATGAGACAATCTACTACATTATGAATCTAAACCATATGTGCTTAAACATCTGGAACAGGTGGAAATTCACAAGACCACCTACAATAACAAAGCCAGAAACTATTGCGATGTGGACTCCTTTCCCTACTGCCTGGAAGATATTTCCATGAAATATAAATCCTCCTCCTCTCTTACATCATTTACAGTACTTCTTCCCCTTACACATGTGTTTGACAATGCCCTCTATCTTCACAGTAATGATGGACACAGTTGACTGAAAAAGACAATTTTTCATTCGATTGTAGCAAGGACAATCAACTGAATCAGTCTGGTTTTTTTTTCCAGTCGGATTATTAAAAATATGCAATATTTGAATAGTTTTTAAATATGTGAGAATAAATATAATATGAAATACATAATAGGAGCTCAATAGAATTAATTTTGTAGATGAAGTGTTTTTATCAATAGCAAGGAGATTCAACTGAATTAGTCGACTTTTTCCGTCAGATTAGTACCGTTTGTAAACTGAGTTCCTTCGTGATGATATACATTATCAGTTATTCAGTCTTGATATATTTATAATAAATTGGTTGAATATATTGCTTATTATAAAATAGAAAGAAAACATTTTATTGAAAATTATTAAAGTTACTATTTTAAAACTTACTAATTTCATCCTTTCAAAATACCCATTAAAATTGAAACACTGAAGCAGATGGTGCTTTAAGTAATTTCCAATTTCTGGATTTGTTTAATTAATTAAAATAAGGAAAATAATAATAATTTATACTCTAATTTAATAAAATTTTAAGTTTTTTGGAAATATTTTTCTTATATATTACTTCAAAAATTTTTATTTCTGTAGAAGTATGCCAGAACCGACCGAATCAGTCGATTCTAAGAAAAACAAACAAACAGTTTTTTACAATCGATTGTGCCCAACACTACTTCAAGTAGTTTGTTGCCTGACGATGCCCATTTAACACAGGCAAAAATGTTCGCACTTTGTGTATAATTTTATCATTGGTTCGTTAGGTTTTTGCATTGTTTATTTTTGTCTAATATTAACCAGTTGTAAAGTAGCAGTTGTTAAATTAATTTCTTTTGCTATAAATTTGAAATTAAGTAATTTTGAAATAAGTTTTGTGAAATTTTATTAAGATATAATTTATAACGAACTGCTGAATCAAATAAAAGGTAAGAGTTTCTGTTAAATTAAATTTTATTTAAGAAATTTGCAAGAGAATCTTAAATTTTCACTAGAAATTAATGGATGAAAACATTCTTTATCTTTTCCTTTATTGTAGTACAATCTTATGGTAGTGTCAACCTTTTATTGTAGGTTCTGATCAGCCTCAATATATAAAACATGTAAAATAAAAAAGATGAAGATGAAGAATCCCTGTGTTTACTTCAATTAATTACTTGTAAATTTTTTAAATGTTGTTATCATCCTGACTATTATTAGTTTTATTAATGTTAAATTTTGTTAATTAAAAATTAGATTAATTAAATTTGAAATTAGTGTATATTTAATATTCATGTAATAATTGATGTTCGTTTGAAGTATATTTAATATTTTATAACAAAGCAATAATTTTATGTATGCACAATCCATGTTCAAAAAATGATAGAAATAAAATTTAGCTATAATCCTGTTGACTGTAATGAACAACCCTTGTCCTGTGGGCCAGATATTGCCTATGAAGTTCTGATATGCAGTGCACAGGACTTTGGCAACATAACTTTATTTTCCTGTTTTGCCTCAAGCCATTATGCATCCTAATTAAGCTGATATTTGCAACAAAGAACATTCAAACTAAACTTGACCAATAAAAAAAAAGATGAGAATAAACTGTGTACTGGCAGTTATGGAGTATTTTGGTATTCAGCAAGCTTGAAGTCTTCAACTCCATAAGAAAAAATGCACGCAGCTTACTACCAGAAAAGGTTGTTCATCACTGTTCTAGACTATAGACGAATACTTTTCTTGATTAATATTTTTAATGACTGACTAGATTTATGCTGTCTAGAGAAAAGTGTCCTATATACTTATTTTTCTTATAAGGTGAAATGTTAAGTTCAATATACAACTAAACGGATAAATAAAATAATTAATTATTTTATTTATTTGAATGTTGGCTTAAAGTGTATTTTACGATCATAACTAAACAGAATTGTCATGTATGTCAGGTGTGTTTTTGTAATCTTATCCTTTAACACATTCACGGCATTACGAGGCACATGTGACTCATATGGACATGTCTAGTTAGGGCGACAGACATAATTGCTTGTTCTTCCGTGGGGCAGCGCATATATTTTGATAACTGATATTCCTACAGGCATCATACTTGATATATCGATATTATTTTATTAGATGCGATAAAATATATTAATTTAATAGCACGAGGCACAGGTGACTCATGTAGCTCTAGTTTAGTTAAAAGTTACTTTTGGATGGTACGAGTCACATATGTTTCGTGCCCTCAATCTGAAGTTTTAGTGCAAACACTTTATTTTTATTCCTGCATTCTTGAAAGTTCTTTGTTCACATACATTTTAGTGAATTGGCTAATTTTTCTTATATTTCGTGTTGTTACTACATATATTTTGTGAGGTAAGTTATTTTGTTTAAAATAGGATTTGGGCTAATTTTATTTTGCATTAGATAAATGAAGTTTTTTTTATAATAGGTATTATCTTATACAAATAGAATGTCTAGCCATCAAAACATTTTGTCAGATAACTTAATTAGTCAATATATGGATGACTCTAACAATGATGAATCCGGAATATCTGACAATGAGTTAGATGATTCAAAGTATATATCATTTTCGGATGAATCAGAATCATTTTCCGAATCAGAAATCGAAGGTGAAGGGCCTCTTGATGCTTATGATGATAACTCAGGTGCTAGCGATGATGAGAATGACAGTAATTATTCTAACATTCAGCAGTCTACTATATCTCTTTGGCACCCAATTGGCTCAACACCTTATAACAGAAAACATCATTCTTCACATGTGATTTGACATAATTATATTTTTATATAAAACTATTTCAAAAACTGTTATGTATTATAATTTCAATAAATGTCAGTTTTTATTATAATTTTTGTTGTATATCTTTAGTTCAATGTTTAGAAAATATGAATTGTAAAGTACTTATTTTACTATGAAACATTGAATTATAACTGAATATAATTAGTCACTACTCAACTTACGACAGAGTTCGGTTCTGCAACTTCGGATGTAAGTCAAATTTCATACAAAAATAAATAAATATAATTATAATAGACAATGTAAAATAAAGTAGAATTTCCAACTTACACTGTAAGTAAACTAGTTATAGCAAAACAATTAGCCACCTTACAAAAGCATGCGTGAAGAATAATTAACTGCATATTATACAGTTAATTACCCTTCGCGTGTGCTTGTGACTAAAGATGACACAATGGATTGCAGAAGCGTGCAATCAATTGCCAGAAGCGTGCAAGATATATATGTACAGTACACGTATATATTTGACAAAAACTATTAAGAAATTGATACATTTCTCTAACTTTTTTTTTATGAAATTTTTCTGTTGTAAGTGCGAACAGTCATAAATCAAGGTGGTCGTAACTCAAGAAGTTAATGTAAACATGAAAATTAGTATAGAGCCTTTAAATTTTTTTATTTTTTATTATTTTTGCATTGTATTTGCAATGATAGCTTTTGTAATTACATGCTATAAGTTCTTACTTTACAAAATTAAAGCCTCAGTTTTGATTCCCCGTGGGAGCTCTATGAATGGCATTTGCCTCAGGCTACAGCAGAAAAATAGAGATTAAAGTGTCTTAGACAAAATCATTAATATATTTAATGTGTGTGTCCAATGACCTACTGACACTGTTAACATCTACTATCTACTGTAACTAACATCTACTGTAACATATCTACTGACACTGTTAACATGTTAAGAATGTGGGGTGAGATTTTCCTGCCTAGAGATGGGGAACTTGTGCATTCCTTTGTGTGATGGGTCAATGCTGACCAGTATGTGTGTGGCAGATAAGGAATCGATGTTGTGCTTATTAATTGTCGGATGCCAGAGTGTTGCCCACATGTGGAGGAAATAAATTTCTTTTATGTTATGAAGAATTTGTATACTTTGTTTATAACATATAAATGGGAACATTTAAAACATTTATCGTGAAGTCTATAACTAGTATAGGAATACTTTGTTGCACTTTTTGGTAACATATTTGATATAACTTAGAATTATTAGAATTAATGAATTTTTAGCTTTATTTAAAAATTAGATTTACAGATCAAATTATTTCATCTTATTCATGCCAAAAGTTCTACAGATTCTCAAAATATTTAAATATTCTTAATACTATATTTTTATTATTTTTCATCTTTTATAGATTTCTAATTTATGCTTGCTAGGTACGTACAGTACAGTTTGAAATCATTGTTTTAAGCTGTAGATATCTAGAATGTTTTTAGTCTGGAACAGTGGTGGGCAATTTATTACATATATCTACATGTAATATGAATTTGAATATATTCATTATAATGTGAGTATAGACCAGCGTTTCTCAATTTTTTCTCATTGCATGTCTTAAGGATAATTTACATGTACCGGTAATTATATATAACTATAATATATGCTTATGTAGTTATTGTACATAACAAAGTACTGTACATACAGTATCTCTTGATTTCAATTTAAGTGTCATCCATAATCAACTGTGCCAGCATCAGTATGTTCAAATATTTTTCTGCAGACCAGTGAAATTTTTTTCACAGACTAGCACTGTGAGTCAGCAGTTGAAACACTATGTGGACTATATTACACATGTTCAAGGATTGGAGTTGGCCTCAACATACATAATCTGACCTGTGAAATCTTCAAAATATGTATAGTAAAAAACCCACAAAATAATATACAATAAACCTAATTATACTACTGTAAATTTTTATTATATATCAATTTTTTTGTCTTGCCCAATATATTATTATTACTTTTCTGTCCTCTTTGACCATTTTTGCTGTCAATTTCAATCAACTTGTCAGTTGCAATTGACTTGTTGACACAGCTGTCTTTAAATTATAAAATTCTAGAAAATTTGGTCCCTGTACATGCATGTTTACATTTTATTTAGCCCACTATTTAAAAAGGTTGCTACCCCCTGATCTAGAATGTTTTCTTTCTCAATATAATGAGAAATATAGTAAGAATAATATATTTTATATTTGTATTTTAATATTATATATTAGTTCACAATTTTTAAAAATTGGAAATTGTTTTTTAACTTGATGCTTATTTTATCTGGGAATGAATTGTATTTGATCAAATAGGACATCTTTTTTATAAAAGGAATTAAATCAAATATAATAAACAATAAAAACTTGTTGGAAATTTATCATTCTTAAAAATTTATGAAAATAAGCATTTGTAATATTATAAAGTAAATAAATTTAAAAAAACCTAATATTTTTATATTCTTTATTTGCAAAGATAAATTTTTGGTTGCAATCATATACAGTAATTTAATTAATAAGAACACCACATACAAAACACCACACCACAGTTCTTTTGTATTATTGTCATCATTAAGATGACAACAATACAAAAGGATTACATCTCAAATGTAAAGAATCAAATTCACTAGAATAACATAACTAATTTAAAACAAGTATAACACATAGTTGGAGGAAATAAGGTAAAGATGTCTTAGGTGATTGAGAAAAATACAGTAGTGAATTTTATTTGCTGTTACCTTGAAATGATCTGGATTGAAGTGTGGAATAATCTTGTCCATGTTTACAATATTAGTCATTTCTTTCAGCAATTGAGCTGGTTTCTTTATTTCTACATTGTGGAGGGAATTTTTAAGATTTCAAAAAGACCATGATATTTCAGAGAAAGCTGGTCTTGATCAGGATGATAAGTTCTGCAAAGAACTTTAGCTTTTATCTTAAAATTAGAGGGTTGATGCTGCTTATTATATCTAAATTAATTATTTTTGTATGCTGCTTCCATCTCCATCTTGCATTCTCCAAGAATGCAAAAAAAAAGTTAGTTTGGGATGATTCTAGAACTTTGCCATACCTCAGATAGATTGGGGGAAATTCAGTAATAGTGTATGGGGGTTTGATTACATTCTCACTATATCCTTAAAATGTGCTCATGATCTTTTGGGATTCTCTGCAAGTTTAGTTCTTAATTTAGAAATAAGAGTGGCATGTAACCTCTCTGCCAGCTCATTATGTTAAGATCTTTTTATACTGTTCTCTAGATGTCTCCAGAATCTTGACTCTGTCAGTGATGAGATGTTTTTTTTTTATTAGCCTGTAACACATTTTCTAAACAGTCTATGTACTGTACGTGTTAATTGATATTGACTTTGATGGAAAATGCCATGAATATGTTGAGAGATGATTTACTATGACATTCAGGTAATTTTTTTAGAACCATACTTCTGCATTCCACACATCTTATCCAATGATATTATTTCAGGAGGAGCTTTAGCTGGTAGTAGACCTTCTAACAGGGCAACTTTAACTTGGCTCTTTTATATATAACGAGGGAAAGTATGGCAATCAGTGAAAAAATGACTCCCCTCAAGATTTTTACATTTTTGGACTTGAGACCTTGAAACGTCAAAATGCAAAAAAAAAAAATTGGGGTTTTTCTGTATGTATGGATGTTAGTGTGTGTGGGAGGGCACAATTTTGTTTATTCTCTTTGAAGCTTAATAATTCTTGTGCTTTTTGTCAAAAATTTCTGAAATTTTGCAGGGAAATTTGTGTATTAAAGAAATTGATGCCATTAAATTTTGGTAGTTAGATTTTTGCTTTTTTCAATAAATGATTTATTAAAAATTACATCTAAGCAACTACAAAGTTGTTAAGATCATAAATGTGAGAATACAGGAATATCTTCCCATACTTTAAAGTGGCCAGCCAATTACTTTAATTATACGACCTTTGAACTTTCACTGCAATTATGAGTGGTGAAAGTTCAGGTCATATTATTATTATCATAATTATTTTAAGTTTATTTTCATTATTATTGTACTACAGTTCTTGTTGAATGAGTGAATAACTCAGGAAAAGTTTACGATTTCTTGATACCACCCATAAACTTAATTCCAACAATGATACAAAGTTTAATAACATTAATATGTATGATGATAAGTGGTGATTGACAACTTAACCAGATTAGTCTTCTAGTATAGATAAAGGGTATTGTTCAACTTTTTACAACCTGTGCTCCTCCCCTATTCCTATTTTTAACCAGTCTTTATTTGACACCTACAGTCAAAATTCATTGTTCAAAAGAGTATTTTAGTTGATTCTTTGTATTTGTTATAAATATTTCATATGTACACAGTTTAACCCGATTATAACGTCATTCATGGGACTGACAATTTTTTGCTATTATAACCAAGTATCGTTATCTGCGTGGTCATAATTTTAGTCTCATAAAAAGTACCAAGTGTGTTCAAGAATCTATTATAAAATCCATTCGAATTTAACATTGTATGTATTACCATAAAATTATTTCTTAATGGTAATACAGTATACTGTGTCTATTTTTATGATGATAATTTATTATCGTACGTATAAAAATGCAAACTATATGCTTAAATCAACTTTATTTACATTATTATGTCTAAGTTTACATTGATGTAATTAAAAATTTCAAAAATTACCTTTTATAAGACATTTCTATTTGTCTTAAGTTTCAATAATGGTGGAACTTCCGGTTTTGAGAATAATGTTGAATTAAAGGCAACAAAAGGTTAAACTCTAATGTATGTCAATTAAAAATAATTGTTACTTCTTTATAAACTATTTGATATAATATGTTATATTAAAAATACAGTAGAGTCGTTAATCTGAATCAATTGGGGACTGGGTTGTTCGGATAACCGATTATGTACGAAAAAATATATTAACCTGTTTGATGTTCAAATTTTTCTCTGTTGCGTGTCGCTGCATGTTGAATTTTCGTCGATTTTAAGCCTAACGAAAATTTTTATAATAATAATCGAGGCTATTGTATGATTAAAAATTATTTCTTTGTTTTGTACAAACAAAATAAATATATTAAAGAATATAAAAACATAAAAATTATACTTTAGAAGTAAATCTAGTATCAAAAACGTTTGATTCAGCACGACACAGTCCAACTGAAAAGCGTTCGGATAACCGGGGTTCGGATTAACGACTCTCTACTGTAATAGAATATTTAACAATTTAGCATAAAGTAATTTAAAAATGTGCACATAATAACCGATCATCATGTCGTTTAAAAATGTGGCGAACCTGACTCCAATGAAGTCAGGTGGTGAGAGTACCACCCACAGTCCTTCTAGGAAGTTGACTCTGACCCTAGGACTGAACATGTAGTATTTTCTTTGTTAGATAAAATTTGTAATTGAATTTTGTAAATTTGGGAGTGCTTCAAATATGATGTTAAAACGGTTTTATGTCGTTACAAGTGGGTTTTTTGACATTATCTAGTATAGTAAAATCGTGGGACCGATAAAAATTTGACATTATGTTAGGGTTGTCGTTACATCTGATAACATTATAATCGAATTAAACTGTAATTAATTGTTTTAGAATATTGAATGCAGTATATTATGTTTTTATTAGGTTGGTTATGGATGACCGTGTATGCTATTTAGAGGTAAATATAATAGATGTCCTATTTGAAAGGTCTGGAGATTGTAAAAATGTTTGTTAAATAAAGGTGTCTGCTATTTGGGAGAATCTGTTAATGGACATTTCACTGTATTATGAAAATAGAAATGGAATTTATCTATCAATGTTACATACTATGGCTAGGCATTCTCTTTTACGTACAGTGCAATTTTTCTCAGTCTTAGTGTTCTAGAAAAATATGCTATGAAGAGTAGTCCCTTAGTTGGATATTTTGTTTTTCAGAATGTTTCCTATCCCTTATCTTGGATGTCCAACATGCGGCCCGAGGGCCGGATCCGGCCCACAATTAATTTTTTTAAATTAGCTACTTCAGTTCCAATGATTGGTGGAATGGATTCACAATACTTCTTCGTTTTAAAAAAATTCCATTGTAGAGATTTACAACTTTTGCATCCATCTTTTATAAATTTACACTATTTGAAGAATGAAAGACCCCACACTCACTGAAACTCATATACCATTCCGCCATGTCACTCTGTTTATGCTGACGTCTGACACAATGCCGCCTGCCTGTCGACCTTCCTTTTTTTTTTTTTTTTTTTGTATGTTTCTTCACATTGTAAAACGACATTGCACATGCGTCAGGAAATTCTGTTATTTGACATGATTTAATTTTAATATTTCGTTCGGCCCATGAAAGAATTTTTCTTTCCAATCTGGCCTGCAGGCAAAAACTGTTGGCCACCCCTGCCTTATCTACTGGTATCAGTGAATAAATGTGGATAATTGAGGATTGTACAGTATGAACCTAAAATCAGCTTGGCTATAAGAACAGATTTTAATACTTCAAAAGCCTGTTGACACTTCAATGTCCATGTCCATTTCTGACTTCTTCCTTAAAAGTTCATTTAAGCTTTTTTTCTTTAACATAATTTAAAATGAATTGCTGATAGTGACACTTGACAGTAAATTGAATGAAACTTTAACATTTATTGGACATAGTAAATTATTTATAGTCTCTATGTTAGTTATCAATGGGAAGTAACTGTCTGGGTTGATAATGAATTCTAGTTATTTTTGGATCTCATGAATTGACATTTTTTTTTTTAAACTTTTATCTAAAGTCCTCTTTCAAACATAAGCTGAATCTGAATGCTTATTCAAAAACATTTAAGGAATCTTAAATGTCTTGACTAAAAGCACACATCTGATCCAGTGACAGTTCTAAAGATTGATATTCAACTTTTTAATATTTGATGCCAACAACATTGCTGAATTAGCCACTGGCTGGAGTTTGACTATAAACCAGACAATGTTCCTGTCAACTCTGTTGATGGCTGGCTAACAATCTTGAAACTCCGTGCTACTGTTTGACTGTAAAACAGCTTGTAATTGTTCCAACAAAGGACCTTGGGCCATAGCCACCCACCATTTTGTTCCATTTCACTTCCCAGGTACAAACACAGAAATGTCAGAAAAGACATTTATGCAAATTCACTCACCTGAGTTTGTCATCAAAAGTACAGAAGATCCTTTTGTATTTGTATGGCATAGAAATGGTAACACATTTTTCTGGTTTATATTTCCTTGCCTCAAAGTACCTTTCTGCCCCATCTACCTCAATAGCCAGTGAACAGGTTTTCAGTACTTCCAAGATAATTTATAAGACAAAGAGAAACAGGCCAATGCCAGAAAAAAATGAGAAATGCTCATGTTCCATTCCTATAACTTAAAATTACTAAATTACTGTTATTAATAATAGAGTTTATACGAATATAGTTCCAGTAAGCATTTCTTATTATACATTCTTATTATACGTTATTAATAATGTTATTTTCTTTAAAAAAAAAGAAAAATGATATTTAATGTTAGTTTACTACATTTTAAATTTAAAATTATTAATGTTTTCTAATAGAACAATTATTCACTGATTATTGAAGAATTATTTATCACTTGAAGATTAATTAGTGGATGAGTCAATTATTATGATTAATGATTAGCAAATAGTTATTCAGTACATCTCTACTTATATGAAAATTGAGGTCAAACTGTGAATTTAATTCAATTTTTAAAAGAAATTATTTGAATAATTAGATTTATGTCAAATAGCTTTATCTCTAACATACTAATAACACCTTTTCCTTGCTGAGAAAAATATTATTTCAAAAACAAACGTTTTCTGCCTGATTTACAGGCCATCATCAGGTTGTGAACAAAATTGGAACTAAAGCATTCCAATAATAGAATACAAAATTCAAAATCAAAAATTAAATAACCAACGGAATAACATAAAAATATAAAATTAAATTAAAACAAAAATCAAGAGAATAACATAAAAAACATGGAAGTTTATGGTTAAAAATTTACTAAGAATTCTAACCAGTTAAATTAGTAATTTTTATTGGAGGTGTTATGTTAATTGTTAGTAAGCAATCCTGTGTATGTTTGTTATTACCTTGATTTTTGTTTTAATTTTATTTTATATTTTTATGTTATTCCATTGGTTATGAGATCCCTATTTGGGATAACAGATTCAATAATAGCTTGGTTTATGTGGGCTCAACCAAATGCTCTCTTCAACACATAAAAGAACACAAGTATGACATAGACAATCAGAAGCATACCACCACCCTTGCGCGTGTCACCTCTGAACCGGGAATCACGGCCGATCTACAAAGTGCTCCGTCTCATTAGACTCTCCCACTGCAAGGACCAACTCAGAATCATGGAGACCCTCAAAGTATACAAAGTGGGATTATGGAACACGTGCATTAATTATAAAGATGCGGCCAACATTTCACACGCGTGGAAGTTCTATTATGAGGGAGAGAACCCACAATAATTACATCTTAATAGACTTATTTAACAGTTATGCAGCAACCTGCAGTAATAACTTCTCACGTGATAAACTGTCATCTGAGCACAAGCGGATTGTTCCATTTTCAATCTCAACCATTTTATTCGTAATTTGAATCGTATTGGATTCGATTTGCGTGTTCCATTTCACACGTTGGTGTATTTCTTACAATGATAGCCTGAGGAAGACCCAGATTGGGTCGAAAACGTTTGATGATCTATAAACATAGTTAACTGGAGTATTTAAGTTTTTGTTGGATGAATTATATGTTCCTCCAGTATTTGATTGGACGTTCATTTGGAGACTTAACAGCTTTGTAGCTGTTGCGTCTGCTGTACACCCTCTACAGTAGTGTTGTTTTGATGTTACATTTAATAGTATATTTCATTTAAGCTACTTTTTGCTAGTTGCACTGATCAATGATGGCTCTGCCCAATCAAGAGAATAAAGATATTATATATCATCTTTCTCTACATTTTACTGATACTGATACTGATTTTACTCTACTGATCACAGCCATTGGTCAGTTTGCATTAGTTGCCAATTTCTGATTTGTAACATTTGTGATGAAACTGTTCATCAATGATATAGTATTTGCTGTGTTGATATGATTTTTTTTTTTCACTGCTGTTTCAAATCCAGAACTTCATTACTATTAAATGCTTGCTTTAAGGTGCATTAATTTTTTCCAAAGAGTATATTTTTAATATAATTAATACATACTAAAATATCTATTTTATATGTAATATTTTGAATAAAATAAAATTAAAAATATTATAATTAACCAAATAATTGTAAAACAACAAAATTCTTTTCTTTTTCAAAATTTATTCATTTGATCTCATGTCATTATGCAGTATTTATTCTGTTGATAACTAATTTTAATTAAAAACATTCGGTAGTATATTTAATATAAAATTCTCTTAGAATATTGAAATTCTATCTTTTAATTGTTAAAGTACAAAATTACTTATTGTTGCTATTTTTCAGCAAATGATTCTTTATTTTCGAGTGTCAGAACTTCAAGTTCTTCTAGGCTTTGCTGGAAGAAATAAGTCTGGCAAGAAGCAGGAGTTACAAGCAAGAGCTTTAGATTTATTAAAATTAAGATCAGCTCCAATTCAAATGAAAATAAGAGAATTACATAAGTAAGTGATTAAGTAAATTTTTAATTTTGATAATTATGTATTTTAGCTTAATACACTGTGGTAATCATCATACAAAAAGAAAGTATTTTATTAACTAAATTGTTATTTTGACTTTGACTAAAATAAATCACAAAATACATGATTTCAAATTTTTTTAATTTAAAATTTAATTTTTAATATAATCAATTTACTGGAAAATAATATGCTTTCAATTTAAGACATTAACAAATCAACTGAGTTACTATATCTTATTATTCAAGGTTACAAAAAAATTTATAGGTATATTATTACTACTAGTAGTTGTAAATGATTTTTATAAAAACTCTTATTACTTTTATAATTTAAAAAAAAATACAACCATATAATTATGAAAAATTTCTAAATTTCAATCTTTTGCAAAATAAATTGCTAAAAGGATTTATTTCAAAATAATATCAAACATAAATGAATAATAATTGTTCTAACCAATGATGCCTTAATAATCGGGCTATAAACAGGCTAATTAAATGATTGCTATAAAGTAATTTGACATTAGAAGTTTTGAGTTGCTATTATTTATAATAATTGCTCTGTAATAAGTATTGATTGCTTGATCATTAGATGTTTTTTTAAGCTTTCTCTTGAAAATTGAAGAATGCTATTTATTAAACATTAACCTTTTTAAGTATGGTTTTTTGTTTTTTACTGTAATCTTAACTACAACACATTAATTATATATTATTCTCATTTATACCTATTGCAGATTTTTTATGAACGGAAGCATTCAAACATTTAGGATCTTGTGTACTTCTTTTCTTTTGGCAAATAAAATGGGAAATATTTAAGACAGGGTGGCCAGATTTAGGGATTTTTTTCCCTAAATGGAGACTTTTCAAGTCAACTGGAAAAAAAATGAGGAAGAGCTATTAATAGGGAAATTTTTTTAAGGAATTCTATATTAGAAGTGTTGAACACAAAATCGTGTTAATAACAATCACATGGCTTTTTCCACCTTTATTGCCATGTGATCGTTATTAACACGATTTTGTGTTCAACACTTCTAAGAACAATACAACATGGTTTCACAACAAATTGAATTCTATATTCTCAAAGGAGAAATGGGAAATATATAATATTTTATTTAACAATAATTTAACTTTTTATTATTAAAAATTAATTGCTTTTAAACTTTTTTATTGCATCCCATTTATTATTAGCTTACTTAAATGGATAAAATTCCAATTAAGCTTGTTAAAATATCTGGTTTGGTACTGGACTTTGGTTCTATAATGTTCTGCTATTTTATGACATCTTGATATAACTAAAGATACAAAATGTAAGAGATATGATCAGATTGACTTTGCCTTTAATTTCACTTATTTCTTAATTCTGCTCATTTATTACATATATTTGCTTTTTTATAAAATAAACATTTTTGAATTTATTGTAATTGAAAAACTTTTAACCAAAAGAATATTATTAAAATTTTTGGGTATAGTTAGTATCCTCATAGTTCATAAACATTGTTTTTTCATATTCTTTGTTTACAGTATTAGTGATTATTGCAAATTTTTAAAATTAAAAACTAATTTATAAATCATAATGCTCTTATCAAAATAAAACAATTAGAATTTTTTTCATTGGGTATTTCATGTGAAACAAGGATGATACAAATATACATTCACTACAAATCAGCAACAGTCCAGCATAGAATGAATAGTGCATAAGAACAAATGTTTTTCAAAGATAAGAACAAACATTAACAAGATGGTGGCTTAAGATACTGAAAACATTTGTTCTTATGTACATTTTTATGTACTGTACTTGTCATTCTCTGCCAAATTTTTGGGTATGTAGTGATTGTGTAATATGACTATGCAAAACTTTACTATAAAAGTTTTAAATATAACTTCTGAAAAATTAATTGTTACTTACAGTGTAACATATTTGCATTAAGTTATATTTAACTTAAATTAATAAAGTTTTATATACTTCTCCATAATAATTAAATACACATATACAATTATAAACAGTTAAGTATCTAATTCTTAATATAATAATATCATCAACTAAAAGTAATTGGAAGTGTCTGCATTTATAACTAAGGTTTTGTGAAGGCATAATGAAGCAGGTGAAATTTAAGAATTTTTATACTCTTGTTGATTATTTAAAGCATGCAAATATATCTAAATAAATACAGTATTTGATTTATTGTTATAATATGTACATAAACTAAAAGAAGAAAAGGGTGACAATCATATTAGGATTTTAAATGAAATTATATGAACTGAAAATACAGTTCTTGTGTGTTTTTTATCAATGGGATATTAATCTCAAATACTCTTAGTATTTGCTGATAGCCTTTCTAGTATTATCTCTAGTTTATGTATACAGATTTTATAGCAGTTATGTTAAATTGAAAACTCATAACTTATTTTTTTAAAAAAATGTCAAATACTCTAAAACAATAGATTTATAACATAGCATTTTAAAAATATATATATTGCAGGAGAAGGTTTCCTGGTGCTTCAATGGCTGCTTCTACAGACTCTAATGATCCTTCACTTATGTGTTCAATGAATCAAGCTGCTTCTCAATTAAAAACTAATCCTTACTCTATGATAAGAACTGGTTTGCCGCCGCCACCAACACTTCATCCAACAACTGCTATAGGTTATCCAACATCTGGTGGAAAACAGTTACCACCAACTGTACCTACAAATAGTGGGCATACATCTTATCCAGTTCATCCTGATGTTCGATTAAAGCCACTGCCTTTTTATGATATTTTAGCTGAATTATTAAAACCTGCTAGTCTTAGTAAGTAAAATTTCTTTGCTTTAACTTTAATTATAATTTTATTATATAAATTGAATAATTTTTTTGTATTTGTGTAAAGTTAAGTGTTTGCATTCTTTTAACATGATTTCATGTTTAAGCTGTTTATTTTAAATGATGATGATATGATTTCTTTTTTCGTGCATAGTGAAAACAATGTTTTCTTACATTTCTTGAATATATTAATTAACAGAAAATATCCTTCAGAAGAATTTCTGGAAATTAGTCTTCCCACAATGTCTTTGGCACAATGTTTTTCTATTCAAATAAAATGTTTTGCCATTTTATTTTTATTATAACATTAAATATGTTTTTTTCAAGTTTTCAAATAATTTTTATAGTTTAGCATTGTTTATTAAGGTAGCATCTTGCTGTACATTATTTTTAATCATTGCATTTGTGAATTGAGAAACAATTGTTTTTCTCTCTGTTTATAACCTTCATTATACAAGATACAATTAGATTTTTCCCTTCCTCTCTATCTTCAGCAAGAATGGAGCTGTCAAAAGGAGCAATTTGTATCCAATAGTTGTTTTCGTGACATCCTTGAGGAGAAATCGAAAGAAGTCATTACTGGCTTAGTCATTATGATGGTTATTATTTTAGCAGAGCTGTTAAACTAATATGGCATTATTATTATTATTATTATTCTCTAAGAGATTGGAATGTTTTTCTATTATTAATTTGATAGATTTCATTAAACTTTAATCTCATATAACAATTGATGTGGTTAATTGTTATGAGATGAGATTACATACTCTGACCACAGTATATTCTGTAGTCAGAGTAAATCTCTGCTCAGTAAGCTTTGCAGTTGATGACTGATCTTAGTTATTTTGCTTTGATTGGCATCTGATCTATTTGAGTTTTGATTACGTTAGATTGCTCCTAAGTTATCCTTTTTTTATAGGGAAATCTGCTCTGAAGAGTCACTAAGTTATTGTAATTGCAAAATTCAGTAAGATTATTTCATTTTTGTTTGTGGGCTGATGAATAAACAATTTTTTTAGTGTTATCAATATTAATTTTGATGATTAAGATTTCTGCTAATTAGGATGAAGTTGTTAGGATACCAACATACAAGTTAGGACAGCCAGATGGCCAAGCAGTTAGGTATTAGACTACCACTCAAAAGAATTTTGAATTTTTTTGAGGGTTCATTCCAGATATGTTGAGTTTCATCCTCACCACCTGACCTCTACCCCATTGTGGACCTGGCCATTATGGACTTGGTAAAAAAAAAAAAGCCTTAGTGCCTTCAGGGTGGAAAGTGTTAAAAATTTCACACACACCTCAAATTTACTAACTTGTATCTTTCAATCAGAAAAAGAAAATATCTATAATGATAAGGTGCATCCCAAATAATTATCAACATAGTATTTTTAAAATTTTAAAACAACATATCAGTTATCTTATCTAGATGATTAAAAGCAACATTGCTATTTTTTATCTTTATTACACAAGTTAAATGTTACAAAGTTGTATCTTCTACATATTTGGTTTTAAATTGGCAAGAAAGAAATTTTACCTTGTCTGAAAAAATTAACTCAAGTGAATTGCATATAAAAAATGAGAATTAGTAACCAATAAACTTACCATTTAAATTAATTAGTTTAAATATCTAATCTTTTATATGTTTAATTAAATTTTTAAGAATTATTTTCGGAATTATGTTCCAAGCATCATGAATTGTAGCCTTCAGGTCTGTAACATTAGAAAATTGTTGACCATCCTTATATATCTGTTTCACAATGATCCCCACAAATTCTCCATTGGATTTATGTTGGGACTTAATGCAGGCTAATCCAAAAGTTGAATATTTTTCCTGGCAAACCTCTGCTTGGATACTGACAGATCTGAACTGAGGCATTATCCTGTTGAAAGATGTAATTCCTAGAACAAATTTTGGTGGTATATGGTAACAAATTAATTTGCAGCATATTTTGATAGTCAACAGAGTTCTTTATTCTATTATTTATTTATACTAAAGGGATTTTACCCCTTAAACCAAAGCTCCTCCCCAAACCATTACTGATCCTCCATCTTGAATCCTTTTGCTCCAGGGGCCATATTCTGGTCACTGTCTCTGGTCTCTCGTCTCTCACAAGATGGTTGCTGATTGGCTAATCCAAACACTGTCAGTTTTCTAGTTCTGGTTATAAAGTTTGTCAAGCTTCTATACAATTCCTTTTTGTTTATTAAATCCTTTTCTTCAGGAGGCAATTTGTTGCCGTAGGTAAGGCAGTCCCTAAAGAGGGTTTAGCCAATCAGCGACCGGCTTGTGAGAGACGGTGACCAGAATATGGCCCCAGTAATGTTCTTCCTTCTTTAGATTCTGCCAGTAAAATTTAAAGTCATCTGGTTTGTCTAAATTAAACTACTTTTTTCCACTAAAAATAAATAACTTTGGTCTATTCCTTGACCCAGCTGAGTCTAGTCTCTTTGTAGTGTGATTTAAGATAAGGTCTTTTCTTTACTCTCTTGAATTTAGCTTTTCCAGATTTTAACAGTGTGATCAACAGTTGGTTTTCAAACATAACTTTGCAAATGTTCTGTTGCCAATTGAAATATATGCCTTTGTTGTTGAACAGACACTTTTGTTATTCTTCAAGAATTTGATTTTCCTGTTAAACCTCCTTTCTACTGCAAAAATTTTCTTATTGTTGACTTAGCTCTATTTAATCTTCAAGCTATTTTACTTTGGCACTAAATGCTATCAACTGTCCAGGCATCAATTTTGACTTCTGCATAATCACTTAAATAATGTTTGGTACTATGAGTAAAAAATAACTTTCCAATGCTTCAACTGTGTCAAATATTTTTATATTCTTACACAGGAACAATATAAATATGAAAATGCAAACTGATGTTCATATATTTTTAACAAACAGTTGATAATTTTTTGGGACTAAAATTTCTGCTGACTTTTAAAAAAATATGGAAGATGCAACTTTGTAGCATTTTATTCATTTAATAAACATGATTAAAAACAAATGTTTTTTTTAATCTAGTTAATATTAATATAACTGAATTTTTTTTTTTAAATTTTAAAACAAATGTTGATAATTAATTGGGTAATTATTTTCTTTTTATGATTGAAAGCTGATTCTGTTGATACATGATGGTTTTAGTTTCTATGTTTAGACAGACAGATATATGAATAGATACATTTTCAATCCTGAAAATATTAATTTTATTATTAAATAGCATGCTAATTTCTTCATTTTTTGTCATTTATGGTTATGGTTTAGATAAAATTTCACTTTTTGTCATTGCTTGGTGCAGTTTGGCCCATGAGATCCTTTGTCATTAAGCCATGCCATCATAACCAAAGCATGATCACTTACTCGTCCGATTTAAATTCTGCCATTTTGTCCATTATTTACCAACAATACTCTTGCATAAAAATTAAATTTTTCAGGGAATTGATTATTCTTCAGCATTTGAGGAACTTATCACATTTAAGTATTCTGGTGTTAAAGGTATGAAATGTTTTTTGCCCCTGGAATTTGGTGTTATAATTTTGTTTTTTTCTGTATTAATCATACAGCTTCCACATGGGTTTTAACCACTTGACATCAGGATTGTGTAATAGATTAGATGATAAACTTGACTAAGGATAAATGCTTGTTGGCTATAATTTGAATAAATTGTAGACCTATAAATTTCCACTGTCATCCATCTCTCTCTTTCCTTAATCTCAATGGGATTAGATAGATGAAATTCAAGGCCAGATATGGAAAGCTTTGGAGCAGGAGGTCCTGATTAACTATATATGAACTTTTGATGCAAACCAGAAGTCATGTTATTTCAGTTCAAAACTTTTTCCCTGAAATGAGTTAGATAACTGGCATGATTCCATTTTCTCTTATTATCTGATAGAATCTATTAGCATCATGCTTTTTCCAGCAACAACACTTTAATATACAAATGTTTTCAGCTACATTCAGGGGCCTGTGTCAGGTTTCAACATTAACTAAATCAAATGTCTATAACAAAATACAAATATTACTTCAAGGATTGTGGCTCCATATTATCTATATTAAATGCTTATTTAATGAAGGAGGCAGTGTGATGTAAGAGTGAAAAATTAATACTTTTAGTGGCAAAGAAGCAAGGTTAATTCTGCATATGCATGGAGTTTGGTTTTTACAAATTCAGAACAAAAATGTATTCTTTTAAATATTGTTTAAATTTAGTTTGAACAGAGACTGATATTTGTTGGGAAGATATAGCTATCCTAATAAAGTACAAAAATGTTCCTTCTTGGTAAATTTAAAAGATTGGCTACTTGAAATAAGAATTTAATGTAAATAACAAAATGCAAGTTTGAAACATTTGTATTCTATTATGTCAAAAGCTTTGAAAATCAATATCTCTTAACTGTACATTTACACAGTCAGAATTACATAAATAACAAAATCAACTGATTAAATATGTTTATACGAGGTATTATAAATAACACAAAATGTTGGAAGAATCCACTAGTTAATGATTAGCCTTAGCAGGCTTCATTCTTACCTCATTAGCCACTGTAGGTTAATTCAACATTGCTGAGAGGATGTCACAAAGTTAAGATTGATTTTGCTCTCTCATATTTATACAAGATTTTTTTTCTGTAATTAATTAATTTGTTATCTTTTATAAATAATACAGTTGATTCCAGATGATAGGGCCATTGGTTAATCACATCAGATGGTTATTTGGGACACCAAATGATTGCCAGATAATATGCTTGTTATCATACAGTATGTTATACTTGTGCTAACTCAATAGTAAAGACGTGTATTTAGTATGATGATTTATTATTCTTATTTTTAAAATTTTGTAAAATTTCATATTCCTGACAAGACTGAAACAGTTTTTTGCCATTAGTGAATTGAAATTGCTTTACTTGAAATCAGAACTGCCTAATGTAACTTACTTCTGTCTGGCAGAGAGAAACAGATGCCAAAATCTACAATCACATGTTTGTATCATATGTGCCCATTCAACATTGAGGAAGTCCTCCATCAATGATTCTTTTGAAACTGGATAAAGTGTGTATATCAGAGCTAAAAACTAAGAATTAGCTAAAAAGATGGGAGATAAATTTCAAAGCAGCAGATTGCTGGTTTCAGTAATAGAAATCTAAGCATGACATTAAATTCGAGAAAGCAAATGACGAGAAGGATAATTTTGTAAGTACTTAATGATGGAAATCCACAAAATTATTCAATTTGCTTAGAAAATTTGTGCAGATGACATCTACAGTTGTATTTTGTAAAATTGGTTAATGGAGGCTAACCTTCTAGACATCAAAAATGGTATTTAATTGAAAAGTACTTACAATCTGATACCAGTCATCTGTAGTTCAATGCTGACAAAACAAGTATGTTTTATCAAGCCATGCCAAACTATTCTTTTAATGACAAACATTTGATATTGTTGAATTTAACCTTGAGACCATTTCAAGAGCAGTTTAACATTACAATTGTTTTTGCTACACAATACCCTGTGAGATTGAGGGATGGTGCTTTCAGTATGTTTCAACTAATAGTTACTCTTATAGCTAATCATGTCACTACATTTTGTCATGAGCAGACTATTGTCTTATTTCTTTTTGAAGTGTGTTGGACTACACTCATAGCCCATGTGAGCTAATGTAAAATGTGTATATTTAAATTCTACCGATTTTCTTCCTCTACTTGTTAACTCTGATGAGAATGATATAGAAAATGATAGTGATGATGGAGAAGAAAATTTTATAATAGAAGCTCTACATATATCTGACACAGAACAAATTGTCAACAAGCCAGAACATGCAGTAGAGGACTTGGATTGTCGACTGTCAAGTTTTTCTGATGCAAACTTCTTAAACAAAGACAATTTCAAGTGGGAAAAAAGTACTCCCACTAAGAACATATGGTACCTATTCTCACAATATCATTGGATTTCCCAGGGTCTAATGGAAATGCTAGGGCTGCAGAGTCACAACTCAAATGTTTGGAACTATTTTTAGATGTAGATGTTTTGAACATAATAGTACAATGTACTAACATTTACATCAAGAAAATAAAGAATTGCTTTAGATGTGAGAGAGATGCAAAGCTTACAGACCAGACAGAAATATGTGCATTTATTGGTATTTTACTGCTTTCAGGTTAAGTAGAAACAGAGAGAGCACAAAGCACATTTAGGATAATTCTAAAGGTTCTGGAGTTTGAATCATACTGTTTAGCAATGAGTGAAAATAGATTTCATTTTCTAATGCGTCGTCTGAGATCTGATGATATTTGTGATTGGGTACGAAGAAGAGAACTTGACAAGCTCGCACCCATACAAAAACTGTTTAAACTGTTTGTTCAAAACTTTCAATGTTTTTACTGGCAGTTGGTGCTTTGTAATTATTAAATTTACCTGAGAAATTAAATTAGGTTTTTGACTGATAGTTAATTCGGCCTTACATGATGATTAGAATATTATATATATATATGTTACAGTAAAAACCCATTTTTAGTGAAAATGCGTTTTAACTAGTTAAAACTAGAATTTACTGCTGTACATGTTTTGATTTTAGATAAAACTAAAATCAAACATTAACTTTTAACATTAGTTAAAACTAATTTTAGCTACATAAATATGTTTGGGGGGGAATAAATAAAGTGATGATTGGGATTAAAACATTTGTATTATTTAATACAATATTTATTGAAAATATTGGTCACACATCTGTGTTATTAACATTAATTAACCCTTTGTCCCTGAAGGTACCGATCGATCGGTACCCTGACTTTTTAAGCAAAACTTCGAGGGTACCGATTCGTCGTTACTTTGGTAAATATAAATTTTTGTAAAATTTATTAACAACAAATATAATCTCGTTCGATACGAAGTGAATAAAGTATAATAATTCATTATATTAGTTGATAGCAGTATAAAATTTTGATTTCAAACAAATGTTTGATATAATGTGCGATAATTTCACAACGAATAAACATACTTGCATAAGTGTTATATCGAATTGTACAAAACAATATTTTACATCTTTCTGGCTCAGTGCCAGCAAACAACTATGTAACTAGACAATGTTAATTTTCACAAAATGTTACAAATTATCAAGTTTGTGTGTCAGTTCTGATATAGTTATTTTTTTTTTCTTATAAATTTTTCTAATAAAATGCATTGAAAAATATTGTATTTAAAACTAAAGATATTAATAAATGTAAGTGATTTTTTTCATATAGATATAATGATAATTTGATTTTTGGTGACCTTTTAAATTAATATCACCTGACTGACCTATATTTTAGGAGGGATCGCAAAATAAACGTAAACAAGATGTCGGGGGAAAAGGGTTAAAGTGATATGAAATTCATCATACACTATAGGAACGTGTTAGCTGAATGACCTTGGTCGAAACAGTTTTTACTAAGCCATTTTGTTAAAATTTGTTTTGTCTAGTTAAAACTAGTTTTAACTCAAATTCATTTTTGACTAACAGTAAATTCTAGTTTTAACAATGACATCCAGTAAAAACTAGTTTCAACTAGTTAAAACACGTTTTAACTAAAAATGGGTTTTTACTGTAACATATACACTATGATTTACTAATTTGGAAAATTTAAATCAACTACATGTTTGAGGATAAAATATTAATATGAAAATACAAAACAATAATCAAATTACAAAAAACTTCTATAGTAACTAATGTAATAAATAAGTCTATAAAATGAATCATTCTGATGGATTTTAATTTACAATTTTTTAAAATAAGTTAGCTCATATATTAATTTTATTTAATATTACTGGATGTTTTGTAATCAAAATAAGACAAACTTCTAGATGTATTTTAACGTCTAAATAAAAGATAGTTTATATATTAAATGAATTGTTTGAAACTGTTAGTAAGTTTTGTACAGACTTCTAAATTAATTTTGTTAGATAATTTTAATAATTACATAATTTATGGTGTTATAAATATTTTTGATAGTAAATTACTTTATCAATTATAAGTGAATATAAGGTCACTAATGACTAATAAGTTCATCAATAGCCCAGTCATTTGTAAATTTAGAAAGTAGCCAGGATGAGTCAATGAAATTCCTTTTACTAGAAATCAAACATTAGATTTAATTTGATTACCATATGATCATATATTAATTTTCAAATTTTTAATATTTTTAGTGCCCTCGGGAAATGGTAGATTTCAAGAAAATAATTTCCAGTTTTTTTTCACACCTAAACAAGCAGGTGACATTGCTATGTCCAGGTAATTATTATTTATTTTTTAACTATCTTTATACTATAAGAAAAAGTCCAGAAAAATCTTTCAAAAATTTCAATAATTGGATAATAAAAATCTTTCAATAATTGGAAAATACCAAAGTTTCTTGGAATCTTATTTTGCATTTCATTATAAAAATTATAACCACATAAATTGTAACATATTTAATAATTTAGCTTTTTTCTTTCCTGTGTGTGTGTATGTGTATTTTTGTAAACTATGGAATAATAATTTTTCCGAATATTGATGTAAACCTGTGACAATTGTTGAAGCATATTGGTTGCTTCAAAAATAAGCATAGTTTGTAATGTAAAACCAGATAATCTGCCAACTTATCAGGCTCTAATAGGGTTAAGTTAATAATTAGGGTTCAAATCCTACTCTAGGCTGATTCTTTTCTTTCAGAAAACCTAAATTAAAATTAGTTTGTTATAATTATTAAAATTAACACAAGATGGCAGCCTAGTCACCCATCTATAAACAAATATTTCATATCAGGTTATAGGAAATCAAATAAACAACCCTACTACTCAATGCAATGCAATAACCACCAACCACTGCATTTGCATGGTAAGCAAAAGTTGCAGGTTTGAGTCCCGCTTCAGGCTGATTCTTTTCTTTTCTTCCAGTTTAATCTAAATTATTTAATTAAATATTATAATTATTAATTTTAATACGAGATGGCACCTAATGCCTCCCTCTAGTGCCAAATTCATTTATAATTATTTATTTCAAATTATAACCAGATTTATGGCAGTAGTTGGTGTGTTATTACAGGAAATCTTCATTAATTCAAACTTGAATAGTTTGAAATCCCTTTAGTTTGTAATTGTACTGTTTGTCCTAGCAGTGGATATAGAGATTTATACATTAAGGAATTCAGTTAGTTCAAAATACTACTACTACTACTAAATTGGAAGTGAAAATTTGTTTGAATGGTGGTATGCATATAATTTATTCAATTAGATCAAAGTACCTCCATACTATAAGAGAATAATGGACCAAGAACAACTTTTTAATCTGGTTAACATGGTTTTGTTTTTACAGTAACACATTTTCAGGTGTCACCTTATTCATAGACTACCCTTTTTTCCTTTATCCCTAAAATACATTTGGACATTTAACAGACTATGTACTGGATATGGAATAAGTTAAAAAAATTACTCCTTACTGGTTGTATAAACCATAGAGATGTGGATGCATTATCTACTGCTTGGAGATCATTTCGCAATAATTAATAATTCTATCAATTTTATATCTTATATCTATTCTTTTTTGTTATTCCGTATTTATGTCATTTATTTTATTTATTTATATTTAGTCTGCAAGGACATTTTCTGCAGGGACATAATTTTTATAATTGTTCCATAATCATTTTGTGTTCTATTTTTAATGTTCTGTTTTCTGTAACTGAGGAAAATTGTTTAAAACAATTGAAAACATTTTTATGCTATTAAATTCTTGCTGGATTGACAAAGGTGTAATTTTTTTAATACAGTTGGGTTTTGGGATTGCAAGATTTGGCTACAAGTAGCAGATTGAGATATTTGTAGGGGTATATGCTATTAGATTTGGGTTCTGGGCTAATTTTGAGTGTTTTGCTTTACTTTTTATAAACCTATCTGGCAAACTGTGAGGTTCTCACTGGACACACGTTGTTTGCCTGCAGTTATGTTATAATGAATGCTACTTTCATTAATTAATATCAGTGGCATAGCGTAGTGGGGGCGGCAGGGGCGGCCCGCCCCGGGCGGCACTTTTAGGGGGCAGCAAAATTTCACAATAAATACACAGTACATATTACACCTGTACAATACACAATAATGATGATTGTTCTTTGCCGAAAAGTTCTTTAGAATTACTGTATATTTTAGTCTTTTGAATTGAGATACCTATATAAGGGGGCGGCAAAATTTTCCTCTGCCCCGGGTGGCTGACACCCACGCTACGCCACTGCATTATATGTAGCTGTATTTTATTTGCTTAATAAATTACATCAGTTACTCAGCATTTGGCATATTGTATAAAAATATGTAAATCTTGGATAAATTGAAGTCCTGGTTTTGTTCCTTGAATTTCAAACTGATGAGAATTTCCTGTACCTTATTTTTTCC
This sequence comes from Centruroides vittatus, assembly GCF_030686945.1. NCBI lineage: Eukaryota > Metazoa > Arthropoda > Arachnida > Scorpiones > Buthidae > Centruroides > Centruroides vittatus. The sequence goes on from NW_027122579.1 coordinate 202,379, forward strand.
TGCAGATTACAGATACAAAAGCTTTAATTTTTTAGTTTTGTAAAACTTTTGTTTCAATATAAATCTGTTTAACATCAAAAGTGAGTTATCTGTTTAGTTAAGATTGTATTAAAAAATTCATAATAATAATTTTAACATTTTGAACTTATAAAATATATAATATCAATATATAAAAATTAGTTTTAAAATACTTATATTATTTCAGAAAAAATTTTAAAAATTAAAGAAGGGATAGTTGATTGAATGCTTTTTTTATGATAAAAAATGTTTAACTAAGATTAAATGTAATCAAATACAAACTGAATTTATGATTTAAACTGACTGTTGTTGTTCAAAGAATGTGTGAATATTTCTAATGAATTTGCATGTTTTTATGAGGACTTCCAGTAGTATTACATACAAGCACAATATGATATATGATTTGTGGGCCTCTGTTACCTGTTAATTATTCATAAAATCATTGTTGCAACTTGAAACATGTAGCATTAAGTGATTTTTTTTTTCATGGTTATTTTCATTAATGTATTGTATCACCACAAAAAACAACAAAAAAAATCTTAAAAGTGCTTTCATAAACAAAGAAAACATATTAATTATTGAAAACAAATTTAAGAATCTTATATGTAATTGTATGTAAACTTAAGAATTGATGTTCTATATAATGAAATTTCAAAAAAACAATTGGAAAATACCAAAGTTTATTGGATTTTCTTCAAGTTTCCTTCAATATAGATAATTGTATATTAAATCTTGTCATTTCAAGATCACAATTGAATATAAATCAAAGTTTAAATAAACTTTTTCAAATTTATGCAAAAATATGTGGTTTAATAGTGTAATGTCATGTATATTCAAAACTATGATGATGTGCTTGTTACCATTAAGCAAAGAAGTTTGTAATTAAGATGCACTACAATTTATGTACTATACATACAACCACCACAAACAATTTAACAGGTTGCTGGAGAACTAAGGTGTAAAATTGTTTAGTTAAATGGAATCCAGTTGACATTTATGGTTTTATATGGCATTACCAGCCAAGAAGTACAGGAAATTGGTTTTGAAGTTAAGTAGGACTAAAGGCAAATTGGAATTTTTTGGTACAAAATTGATACAAAAATATCATTACTGCATTAATGATGTTTATCTTTTGTCTTTCCATTGTTTACAAACTGTGGTATATGGTTTCCTGCTTAAGAATTTGAAGTAGCTAACTTAGACAGTTTCTAGTATCAGGAGCATGTTCAGGGTCCATACAGACCTGGAAAGTCAGGGAATAAGATTTTAGCAGGGAAAGTCAAGGAATCCTCAAATACTTCGGAATCTGTCTGTCACTCTTACTCTTCCTTGATTCGAATACATTTTTAAATTCAGTTTGGTATAGGGAGGCCTACGAAAACTGAAGCAACCAAACAAATGGTAAGATTTATCGCACTTATATCTCGTAAACTATAAATGATGATCTAACAATTTAAACTTCTACACACAAAGAACACCAGGATGAAATCAATCCCGTACCAGGAACCTGTTACCGGTGTGGTGATACGACAGATAAATATATCACAAATGTTTTCGAACATTAATAGTTCTTCCTCAGGCGATACAAAAAAACAAGCAACGGAACATAGGACAAAATAGAACATGAATATTTAAAATTAGAATCGAATCCACGTCTTGTGTAAGAATGTTGTGTTGGACATGCATATTTCATGTAGGTAGTCTGTAATCAAAGATCGGTGTCCGTGAGGGCCTGCCAGGCAACAGACAAATTCAGCTCCTCTTTGAAATTTATGCAGGTGGTGGTGGTGCGGCTAGTTTTTTAAATGGAAATAGCCTCCAATCGTCTCAGGTGCTCAGGGAGAGGTGAAGTGATGATGACACTCACTTGGTTGAAGGTGGCCTCAATGTCAGGGTCAGTCGTGTAAACAGCAAGAGCAGCAGTGTTCCTTCCAATCCGAATGTCTGCAGTGTGCTCATGTATTCTAACTCCCAAGAAGCATCTGGTGGAACCGATGTAAATAAGGTCCCTATCACACCTGTGGTCCTTAAAAGGGATGGAGTAAATGCCTGGGAGTCTGTTCTGATTGGGAGAGTCTTTCCCGTTATCTGTACGTGATCTGAAAGTGGCGTTTGTTGGCGATCTCCATATATAACAATTTAATGTATGGATTAAATGTGTGATGGGGACATATGTTTCATCTTCTGGTCGGTTGTCACTGCAGGTGTGGATGGTGGACCCACATACGGAGCAGTGGTAACAATTAATCAATATATTGGATCAGATTAGGGTACCTGTGGTTGGTTGCTATGTGTTTAATAGATGTTAGTTCTGAGGCTAGAACATGCAGGGTGGAGGAATGTGAAAATGCCTTCCTGATTAAAGCATTAAAGGCTGGTGGTCTTGTACTGGAATGGGTCACATGACCCAACCAGGATGTAAAGCAGGGGTGGCCAACATGAGGCCTGCAGAGCTAGGTCAAATGAACGTAAATGTTAACTTTATTGTACATATCACCAAAAGAACATTACGTCATGAATTATTCGTATCATGTATTTTTAAATTATAGCTAAGAGAAATTTGAAATATCTCTCATTTTTGGAAAAATTCATAGATTTTAGCTATTTCAAACATCCCGCTATTTGACACTCAAGGTTACTTAGTTTTTTGTCCTGATGCTAGATGTTGATAAAATTTAATATGAGACTTCAACTTCAGCTATATATACATAACTCCTACTCAAACACCGGATTGTAAATAATTCTTCACCCAAAAACCTAATAACCGGTGCCAGTCCACTTAAATTATATGGCAAATGCTTTCGGACACTTCACTATGCCCTTCCTCAAGCCTTCTAATCTTCTTATAACGAATTTTCGAACAAACGAACGCATATTTCCGTTACGCACGTGCCAGCCGAATAAAATTTAAAAATTAAAAAATAGAACATCCCAAATTCCAACCGTTCAATTATCTTCTGTAAACGAAGCTTCCTCCGAACATTCTATCTGTTTTGCTATTTACAAATTCCTACAACGCCCCGCCCTTCCTCTAAAGAGCGATGATGTTAGAAAATTCGTTATAAGAAGATTAGAAGGCTTGAGGAAGGGCATAGTGAAGTGTCCGAAAGCGTTTGCCATATAATTTAAGCGGACTGGCACCGGTTATTAGGTTTTTGGGTGAAGAATTATTCAGCTATATATATTCTGTGGTCTTTGGTGTTTTCAGTAAGCTCGCAATGCTATCGGGCTCATACTCATAACTACTATCAGTCCAGCTTGACAAAGTTCTGTGTTATTCTGTAGTTTCATTTTATTATCACCACTGCATCTGGAGAGATTTTGTGATCGACGTTAATATACATATTTATAATAACAGTTCAAACTACTTTAACCAAGTAGCCTGTTTACCATATCGATTCTATAAGTAAGTAAACCCTGAAACGTTTTATTTATGTAATTCAAATTTAAAAATGGGAAATTTTCCTTAGGCATCGACAAAAATTCAACTCGGGACGACACACAATGGACAGAAATGTTTTCAGTTCAAAACGAAGACCTAACATGGCGTCAACTAGTAACGACATTGGACCAAAGAAGAGAAGAATCACAGAAGAATTTAAGTTTCATCAAGATAGGTGGACTATAAACTATTTTTTCGTGGAAATTAAAACAAAGCCCATATGCTTGATATGCAACAAATCTATTTGTTTTGAAAGAGTATAACATCAAACGGCACTACGAGACTAAACATGCAAATAAGTTTGATAAGTACAAAGGGCAATTTCAACAAGACCAAGTAAATGATTTAAAAAAAGAAATTAGGTGCATGGCCTGGCAGGAAATATTATTTCTGAAAAGGTTGGCCACCCCTGATGTAAAGGGAGCCTTACCTGGTCTATGATAGACTGAGGTGTGGACTGTCAACGCTTCGACCTTGACGTTTAGGTCTAAGAAGTGGACCTCCGTGCTGTTAGTCTGTTTGATTTCTATGGTTAAGCCATGTGTGTTGTCATTAATTGATTCCACAAATGCCATCATGTTGGGTACATTTTTCCATAGGATGATGATATCATCTACATACCTTTTATATAAGATGATGATTGAAAGAAACTGAGGCAGGATCTTGTGCTCCAACTATGTGGTGATCATTTTGCATAAGTCCCCAGATACTGGGTTCCCCATGGGGACCCCCCTTTTTTGCATGTAAACAGTTCCATTGAACAGAAAAAACGAATTATAGCATATCAGGTGGGCCATCTCTAGTACTTGTTGGTGCAAGGTGTGATCTCCAACAGTACTGAAGAGACGGTCCCTGAAAACGCAAAAAGCTGGGGGGAGCTCCAGTGAGGGGTATAAAGACTTAAAGTCCGAGATAGTGATAAACTGTGGTAGTGAGGAGAGATCTTTCAGGAGGGATATGAGGTCCTTTGAGTTAGTGACAGGTACCCCTCAAGGTGGGGGGATATTAAGAAGTGGGTGCCCTTCTCCAGTTTACGAGTGGGAGCTCTAGCTTTATCCACAACAGGCTGTAGTTGCTGTCCTTGTTTATGGGTCTTGGCAAATGTGAAGAGCCTGGGAGAGTCGTGGGAATCAACAACTATGTTACCCAATTCCAGGCGTTTAATTAGCTTGGAATGGGCTAATTTCTTGACCCTGGATTGTAGTTTGTCGACCAGATCTTCATCCTCTCTATCACACTGTGTTAGGTTAATGTATTCTGTTAATCTTTGCTCATATGTGGCATGTTTCATAATAACCAATGATTTAGATATATCGGCTCTGACCATAGTGATGTTGTTGAGTCTCGTCCACTTAGTGGTGCACTGTATTTTGCTTTTCAATTCTGCCACTTCAGAAGGTTCTTTAGATTTTTTAATTTTAAGCATAGCCATCCATTTATAATAATCTTTTTGCGTATCAGACAGACCTTTTATTAGGTTTTCCAAATTGGGAATGAGGTTCAAAGCTCTGGCTTTAGGAGGGGGAGGAGCGAAGGATAGTTTGTATTTCAGCACTTCCACGACATACTCAGGTGGTTGTAGGTCATCCCAAATGATGAATGGGAATGTCGGGTGTGCGTAAGTCTTGGGCACTTGAAAGCACAAGATCCACTGTAGTTTATTGTGATACCGTCTCCTTAGGCTGGCACTTAATCGATCTTGGATAGTAATCGATCCTCAATTTCAACAAGATTGAGGACTCTTTGTTCTTTCTGGATCTGGAAACATTAACACGGGAGAATTCCAGACTGGTTACTATCCATACTGAATTAATTATTATTGACTGAGTATATGAATAAAATTTTAATAAACTTGAATTAAATTTTTTGTCTAAAATATTTTTGAAATATCTAATGAGAAGAATATTTTTTTTAGGGATTTGAGACCTGGTGCCAAAAATGATTATTCAGTTCAAGTACAATTAAGGTTTTGCTTATTAGAAACCAGTTGTGAACAAGATGATAATTTTCCTCCCAGTATTTGTGTAAAAGTCAACCAGAAAATGTGTCCATTACCGGTAATTATGATCTAATTAAGAAAGTAAGTTTTTTATATTTAAAAATTTTTTTATTTTGTTTCTTAATTTTTTCCCAGAATCCTATTCCAACAAACAAACCTGGTGTGGAACCAAAAAGACCAAGCAGGCCAGTTAATATTACTGGTTTGTGTAAATTATCTCCTACTCATGGAAATACTATTACAGTTTCTTGGGCATCAGAATATGGTAGAGTAAGTATTTTTAAAACAAAGATTCTTTTAGCCAAAATGAAAAATCAGTTAAATTGATTTTATAGTACATTATCATTATCCTCCTGATTAATGCAGATTTAAAATGTAATATAAGGAAAAAACTTGTCAAGTTGAACTTCTTTATCTATAACTCCAATCTGATATCAAAGAAAATTTATTTATTACAATTTCAGATTAAAACATATCATCTTTAAATTCAATTAAAATATAATTATATGGAATATGAAACGTTACATATATTATTTGCATATAATTGGCTTATTAAGACTTATTAATTATGTTAGCTTTTCTTACTAATTAACCCTTTTGCCACCGTTTGCCCCGCCCCCTGTTTATGTTTATTTTGTAAACGGACTGAGGGCAATATAGGTCAGTCAGGCAATATAAATGTAAAAATTCACCAAAAATCAAATTATCATTATATTCATATGAAAAAAATCACGTACCTTTACTAATATCTTTAGTTTTAAATACAATATTTTTTAATAAATTTTATTAGAGAAATTTATGAGAAAAAAATAATATCATAACTGACATTCAAACTTAAAAATTTGTTACTTTTTGTCAAAATTAACATTGTCCAGTTACTTCATTCTTATTGACACTGAGCCAGAACGATGTAGAATATTGTTCTGTACAATTCAATATAAAATTTATGCATGTATGTTTATTGGTTTGAAATTATCGCACATTATATCAAACATTCATTTGAAAACAAAACTTTATTCTGCTATCAACTAATATAATGAACTAATATACTTTATTCACTTCATATCAAACAAGATTATATATTTTTGTAATAAACATATGATTACCAGTAGCAATACATGTAACTTTTGCTGATATTTTCGATTGAAATAAAAATAAAAACTAAAAAAATATATAAAATATCAGAACTGAAGGTCATAACTTGAATATTTATAACATTATCCTCTTGATATTTTGACGTATTATAGCTGAATGAACTTATTATAGCATGAATGAACTTATAATAGTAATATTATTGCGTGAATATGCTAAAAATGAAATAAAATATTATCAGAAAATGAAAAATTAAGAAAAAAAACGATAATTAAAATTTTTTAAGTCAACAAAACACCACCTGGACAAAAATATGTGAAACAGACAATAAACAAGATGCTGCCGTCAAGTGCTGACATCTGTTGTCAATAAATTTTATAAAAATTGATTTTTAACAGCGTAACGATCAATCGGTACCCTGGCCTTTTTGCTTATCAATTAGGCATATGATGGATTGGGACCCCAGTTGCAAAAGGGTTAAATGTGATAACTGAAATGTAATTAAAGTCAATAGAAGTTTTAAGTGCAAAAAATAAGTTAGTAGAAATGATATTAAATTGGCATCAAATATTTATATGATAAAACTGTTTGATTTTCAGGCTAGCTAAGATCATAAACATTTACAGTACATTTATTTTTTATAACTGTACACTGTATGAAACTGATTTATTTAAAACACAAATTTGAAATTTAAAATAATATTGAATAACTTAAAAAGTACAAAAAGTTTTGAATAACCTTAGAGATCGTAATGAGCTAGCTTCCAGATATTTTGGCTGGCACCTGTAAAAATAAATTTTATCATCCCTGTTAATATTATATATATAATAAAATGTGAAATAGTAAGAAATAATTCCAAATTGTATAGTACATTTATTTTTGTGATTATTATTATTATTTTTATTTATTTTTTTTTGTAAAATTACAAAAATAAGTGGACTACAGTGCAGATGTGAGTTTATGATTGTCTTCATTTGATTTTGCTGGCTGTCATTTTTGTGCAGGACTGACTTTGAGTGACAATAAAATACAAATAAATGAGTTCGCAACTTTATATATAGATACAAGATAGTGACATATACACTATCTATATATATATATATATATTTTTTTTTCCTGTTCATTATAACTGAAATCAAACATTTTTTCCTGCATGTCATATGATGTCCTCTTGACTTCTTTGATATGGTTGGTTGAAACAGAAGTTGTTTAACTGAAAAGCAGCATATGGTGTTTGGAAAGTTTGCAAACAGAAGTGGTACAAGATTGACATCAAATAGTCAGAAAGATCTTCAGTTTGTGAAAGCAACATTGTTGGGTAATTTACAGAAGTAACAGAGAACATAATGTAACAAAGGAAATTTTTTATTTGCTCAATGACTTTTCTTATAATAAACTTACTCAAAAATAACTGAATAAACCTCTGTATAATTGAAGTTATAAATGTCAGAAATTTAAATTACAGTATACATCAAGCAAATACAGTCGAGTTTGCATAAGTCAACACCCCAAGGGGAAGTGGAAATGTGTCGAGTTATCCGATGTGATGACTAAAGTGAAGTTGGGAAAAAAAAACCACAAAACCACAATTAGGAAAATACAGTAGTGTGTTATACAGTAGTATAGGATTACAATACATTGTATCCTCCATTTACAATTACTCTGTCCATGAAAAACTGAAAAATTCGTTTAGTGTTGTTGGTTTTGAGCACTTACTTAACTGTCTTGACTTTCTTTTTCAACGATCACAATGCCTTGAAAACATCATCTTTGCAGTTGTCAATTGTTAGCAAGTAACGTCTAAGGATTCTTAATGTCTCTAGCGTGAGAAAATGCAAAATTGGATTCTGGTGTGACGATGTAGATTGTATATTTTCTTTTTGTTTATCTATTTTTATTTATACATAAAAATACATAAAATGTTAAGGCATTTTTATTAATATGTATATATGTATATACATATATATATATATATATATATATATAATATATATATATTACATACATTAATTATATATTAATAAATAAATCGACCCTCTGCTGAAAAAAAATGAGTTCTCACCACACGTGTGGAGTGAGAATTCATTTTTTCAGGAGGGGGTGACGACTTATCAGAGTGTGGGACAGCAAAAGTATGTTGACTTATCCAGTAGTGACGAGTTAAATGGTGTCAAGTAAACTGGAGTTTTTTAACATTAATGCCTATGTAAGTCAGCCGGGACCACAGAAAACTGACTACTTAACCGATGGTGTTGAGTTATCCGGGTGACGACTTATGCAGAGTCGACTGTAATTAAAATTATTAACATTTAAAGTACTAGTTAAGTATACATCATATTCTTACCCAGCAGAATTAATTAAAAAACTTAATCAAACACCTTAATGTTCGCTGAGAGATTTTTAATGAAACGAACAAACGTTTTCGATCTAATCGTTACATCATCTTCAGGTTCTTAAATGGAACACAAATTTCAAAATTCAAAACATTAATAACCAATAACATTAATAAAATAACTGATACATTATAACAGATACAACAAGTGTAAAATAAGAACTTATTACTCGTACCCATGTATTAATATTACCTAACCTAACCGGAAATAATTCAATTTAAAATATACTAAAGTTCAAGCGCCTCTTATAAGTTTTTGACGGCATATTTCCAAGCCGACGGAAGACCCTCCGCGTCTCTTGCGTTAATGCATTTTTCTTTTAGCTTGCTTCTGTAAATTTCCATCTTTTCAGCTGTTCCTGCCAAAGTTGGGGAATGTACCTGTTTTATGATTTTCGCCTCATTCCATCGTACCAAGGAACCTTCAGCTTGCCCCATCTGGGCTAGTACTGTTGTATTGGACCCTTTTCTAATATCATACTTATGTTCCTTCATCCTTATTCGTAGGTTTCTAGTGGTAACCCCCACGTACTCTTTATTAATACCTAACTTATAAGAGGCGCTTGAACTTTAGTATATTTTAAATTGAATTATTTCCGGTTAGGTTAGGTAATATTAATACATGGGTACGAGTAATAAGTTCTTATTTTACACTTGTTGTATCTGTTATAATGTATCAGTTATTTTATTAATGTTATTGGTTATTAATGTTTTGAATTTTGAAATTTGTGTTCCATTTAAGAACCTGAAGATGATCTAACGATTAGATCGAAAACGTTTGTTTGTTTCATTAAAAATCTCTCAGCGAACATTAAGGTGTTTGATTAAGTTTTTTGTACTAGTTAAGACTAATAATAAAATTAGTTATGTTTTGAGTCTTATGAGGTTTGGAAAGTTTTCATGTACAAATACATTTTGGAAAATACAGAACTAACAATAGATAGAAAAATGCCATAAAAACTTAAGATTGATTTTTCATGTTTTATCTTTTTAATTAATATAATATAAATATTTTTTAGGCATATGCTGTTGCTGTGTATTTAGTACAGAGATTGGGTTCTTCAACATTATTGCAAAGATTAAAAGCATCAGAAGTAAGAAATCCAGATCACACAAAAGCAATGAGTAAGTTGTAAGACATTAAAAATTTTATAAATTTTATCTAAATTACTTCAGAACTTTTATAAATTCTAAAAGGCTTTGTTTTATGGTGTGAATAGGTATTAGTATTGAATGGATCTTGAGATTTTTATATTATTAGTAAGTTTGACATTTGAAATGCTTGATTTGGGTCAAGTCAAAAACATTACAATAATAAAAAAATAATTTGGTTTTTTTCAACTAGCAATCATGATTCAGTGAAACAGTATATTGAAATTATTGAATTCTACAGTAGTTACTGAAATTAAAGTAATTATTAAACATAGTGGAATCCCACTATCTCAACACTCAAATAATTCAACATTTTTCTCTATTTTGGTTGCTCTGATATATTCTATGGGAGAAAAACCTCTAAATTGACATTGTCAACAGGTAACCCATTAACTCTACCTACATTCAATATATATAGTTTTTAAAAAGAAAAGACAAGTTTTTCTGAGAATTTTCACTCCTGTTGTGTGAATGCCTCACACAACAAGGATTTACCATGAACTGGATGTTACAGTACACAAAAATACACCACTGAAAACTTTGCTTCAGTTCAGTTGAATTTGAATTCCATGGATGTTCTTTTGAAGAATTATATTTTTAGAACAAGTTTAACCTAAAGCTGGATTTAGGAGGAATCCAAAAATATTTATGGAGTTTTGAATTTTTGTCACTGGATTGAACTTTTTTTTTAGTGGTGTATTCTTGTGTGAACACCTCTACACAGCATTTTTTTCTTTCATCTTTTTTCAATCTGACTCCCCTACCCCACAAAAACCGCTGTTATCTCAATCCCTTCAACTGGGAAAAACCCTAGGTGACATTTTGTTGTGATAAAGGCAGTGTGTGTCAGCGGAGTAAAGTGAAAAGTGAACTGCTTGGTTTGAACACAGTTTAATCTAGGCTGTATATACTACACATACCAAAAAAACAAAGGGAGATAAGATATGAAGTATAAGAATGTAGTTATATAACAAAAGTCTAGACATCATCTGGAATGTCCCTAGGAGAGTGTCATGATACTCTCACCAACACACTTTCTGGTTACAGTTCTGTCCATTAAGTGTTCAAAGTCCATTTTGTTCATTTGCTTACGGTAGCTGTATACAGCACATTTTTTATTTGATTAAGGCAATGTCACACATGGGTAATCTGCCAAGAGGAAGGTTTTTTTAGGGAAAAACTGGTCACTGTGTAGGCATTACTGATATGAAGAAAACCTAGAATACACCATGTGGCCTGTCCATTGGCAAGATGCAAACACTGAACACTGGTAGTTGGTTGTGGGGTTTTTTCCACTCAGCTACTGGAACTGCACATTTTTATGATGGCTCTACAAAAACTACAGTCATTAACACTTAAAGCAAAAGCTAAAATTTTAAAGGCTTGAATTGACAACCTGTGAGAAAACACATTCAAATGTCCAACTTCAGTCTTGTTGAAGCTATTCTAATGTCATTTAAATCTGTGCAAGAGTTATTAATTCCTATATCTGGTCCACTTATTCAACAGAAGACTAAAGATTTCAGTGAGAAATTGGTTGTAATGGATTTCCCTGCTAGCAATGGCTAGTTAAATTGATTCAAGCAGAGCCAGGAGATAAACTTTTTGGTCTGTTTGTGATGAGAAGCCTTCTGTTCCCAAAGACAGAATCAGGCATTGCAAAGATAACACCTTGAAAAAGAAATGAATTCTATACCAGCAACTTTAACTTTGACCAAAACTAGCCTTTTCTAAACAATTGTTTCCAGATATTGGTTTTTAAAGGGAAATATTTGGTGTTCATAAGAGAAACAAAGAAAACTTGATTATCCTTTTTGTGAAAAATATGAATTGTACAAAAACTGAGACTGTTTGTCATTGTAAATCTAGACATCCTCACTGTTTCAAAGATGTAAAGGCTTTGCCAGTTGACTGTGAAAGCTACAAAAAGATGAGGATGACATCTTTAATTTTTGAATGTCAGATGAGAAAGCTTTGACAGTAAGTTTTTCATGGAAAGTAGGAGTGTTTATGATTATGGATAATTGTACAACTCATCCACATTTAGAAAATCTTTCATCAATACAGTTGTTTCCTTCTTCCAGATATAACTATTCATTAGACCAAAGCATAATTCACAATGTTAAACATTTTTTTATCAAAGGCTAGTTCACAATAATTCAATAAAAGAAAGTTAAAATTTAAAAATTACTGTTCTGGATGCCATAGATATGATTGCTTCTGCTTGGAATTTGGTCTCAGAAGAAACAATTCAGTATTGTTTTTCAATGCTGTTCACCTGCCCAATCAAGACAGATGAAAGTTTGCAAGTAGATAATGCTGTGATGACATCAGGGATGATGGATGAAGAAAACATTCTTAACAGTACTAAACAGTGTATTAAAAGGGCACACAAATGTTGCTGCTTCTTTTGCTAATGATGATGGTCAAGAAAGTTCTAAAGATGAAAATTTATAAGTACTAAACCAGAAATCATAAACACAAGCTTTGCAGGTTGTTTGATTTGTTGTTTTATTAAAACACAGGATAATCCTGACAGTCCTCTATCCCATTTGAAGAGTATTGAAGACTGTATGCTTTGTCAAAACATAAGCATGTTTAAATAACAGTATTATAAATAATGTTTTTTTTTTTATAAGTTGTTTTTGTCAATAAAAAAATGTTTGCAAATTCAAATTTTTCTTGTACATATTATGGTACCCTAATGCAGTACAGTAATTTATACATATGTAAAAAGATTACATTTATACAAATGTTTATTAGCAGGACAATTTCATTGATTTAACTATTACTTTATGTACTGTAGTAAGATAGTCTAGTAACACAAAACTGAAAAATTGCATATACAGTATTGTATTTAATGACACTGCCAACCATTAAAAGTAAAATACCATATATCTCAGCAGATAAGACAATAGTTGAATCATAAAAAAAAAAGGGCCCCCAAAATCCAGGGTTGTCTTATAGGACGGATACAAAAAAAATTAGATTGAAATTTATATAAATTAAAACTATTATTAAAAAAAATGGACAAACTGTAATTATTTACTAGTAGAGAGTAGGGTATGTGCACAAAATAGAATAGCCCATACGACGTTTTTGTGAATAGTCAAGGTCATTACCCGAATGTTTGCAACAATCACAAGGTAGTGCTGCCAGATGCAAGAAAATAAAATTGTTCATTCAAAAAATTACAAATAGGACATAATTCTGTATATGCTATACAGTATTATTATTCAGATGATGCTTGCTGATCTAAACTAAATTCATAGGCTGTTGATAGTTTGGGGGTTGTCTTATAGGACAGATATATGCTAAAACTATAAAACTTCGATGAAGATTTATACCTCGTTTTATCTGAAAATTGTCTTATCTGCTGAGATATATGGTATTTAACCTCACTAATTTGTCAGCTCACATACCATGTTTAGCTTTCCCAGTGAAATGTCAAATTATTGCAGTTCCACTGTAATTTGTAATTAAAGAAATCTATATAAGATTAGCTAAAAGCTTTTTCTATTAGGGATGAAATGTCATTAATACTTTATTAATTTAAAAATTCATGCTACATGAGATTTTTGTACTTATATTTGAAGTAAAATTGGTTTCTTCTGTGAAAATAAAATAGTAAAAGATTGCTTTCTAAACATGGCAAGGTAAATCAGCAATTCAGTCAAATTTTTGTCTCAGGAATATTTTTCTTTTATATTTACTGTACTTCTTGATTGAATAACTATAGTGTGCTGTAGAATGAATGATATAAACTTATTATGTTAATCAATTTTGTGTTTTTTCCCTGGATAAATCAAATTTATGCAACAAATTAAATGAATATTTTAATATTTTACATAACCTGTTAAACTGATTTATCTAATCTAAAGAAAACAAATGCATTTGTGTTATCATTTCACTTCATTTCATTTTGTAATATAGTTTCATTCACAAATAAAAGTTTACTTTATTTATATATTAAAGTTAATATGATTTTTAATTAGTTAATATAGAATCTTCAAGAATAATAATTGATATTGATTTGGGAATGACTTTTATTTTTTAATTTACTACAGTTAAAGAAAAATTACAACATGATCCTGATTCTGAGATTGCAACTACTAGTCTAAGAGGATCTCTGATTTGTCCCGTAAGTTCTATATAGTTCCTTAATATGGGATTAATCTAAAATTATCCTTTGTTTTTTTTATGACAAACTGTCAATATAGATATACAAATAAAACTTGAATTTACGTAAAATTAATGAAAATATTTGACTACTGTTTAAACTTTAAACAGTTATTAAATATGTATATTATATCAGCATTATTAAACGAAATGTCTATCAGCTTGAATTAATTTTTGTTGAATAATAGAACATTTGTTGGTTTAATCATTTCTTGAATTTTCAGTTATATGCTGCTGCTATTTTTATGCTTATTATTCAGAAAGACTATTTATTTCATATTCTTTGTTGTAGTATTTTCTGTATTTTTTTCACATAAATTTCGATGAATTCATCTATCTATCCTCAGATAGGTAAATGTGGGGGCCTTTTTATACTCTCTTTGAGTGGTAAAGGGCCTTAAACCACAAATAAAAAAAAAAAAAAAAAGATAGGTAAATGTATGGAATATGAATAAGTTTTCATCATAACTTTCATCTTATCAAGTTCGTGATTGATGTTTAGTGTATAATATATTTTATTTATTTAATAATATATTCAATGTTTTTAAAAATATTATTATTTTTATTAGAAATTTATTGCTTTTGCTTTTATTATTATTAAACTTTTTTTGGATTAGTACCACCAGAACAAATAGGAAATTCTGCTTTATTATATTTCTATAATCACTTTTGTTTTTAGAATATGAATTATATGAATTACCAGGTTTATTTGAATAATAACAACCCTCAAATAGTAACTGATCTTGAATAGTAGACAAGGCTATTATTTGGGAATTTTTGAAAACTTTGGGAAATAATGTAAAATTAATAAATACAGTGGGTGATCGGTTAATGAACATTATTCATTCCAAGACTTTGTTCACTATCTGAATTGTTTGTTAACTGATTCGATTTATCATAGGTTTTTATGGGAATTTGATTTGTTCTGGAGAACCCAAAAAATAAAAAATATATACTTTTTTACTGTTTATTTATATATAATAATAAAAATACATATATACACAGTCTTGCATTTTTATTAGTCATGTTTTTCCTGTTTGTGGTTGTTAAAGAATCTGTCTAATGTCGATTGCTTTTCTGTCTTCTTTAGGATTTTTCAGAAGTAATTAATAGCATTGTAATTGTAGAGATCCCTAAGCCTATTAACCTTAACCTGTTTTGGATACCATTCTATGATTGTTGTTCTGACATCCTCCCACTGCTTCAAAAGATGTCTAAGAGCATATATCGGCATTAATTTTTTTTTTCAGAAGAAAATATATCTTGCCAAGTTTCTTGGTGTTCTTCATTCAAGAGTTCTTGGCGTTTTTCTGGTGTCAAATCAGTTTCAGGTTCCATTATGAGCTCTTCAATGTTCTTTATTTCTCAGATATGATTTTTGTTACTCATTAATCTATTTTAGTCTTCTTGATTGGTTAATGTTACCCTAGGATCCAAAATGGCAGCCGGGGAAATTTTTCCCTACTTCGGAGACTGTGACGGGGAAAAAATTTTCCCTAGAGTTGAGACGTCGACGACGTGGGGATTTTTTTCCCATTCGGTTTCTACCCTGCGTTTGACACTGCCGAGTATCCTGTAACCTCGAAATGGAGACGGTAGTGTGTAAATTTGCGACGGTAGAGGGAGCCTTTTCGTGACGTCGTGCGAGAGTAAAATCGACGGGAAATTTGTAGGGGTGTTACGAATGAATATGCAAATGCATGATCTGCGACATGATTTCTGTTCATTTCTAGGCAATTTTATGCAAATCGACTAGTTTCCTGTTGGAATCGTTTACTGCTGTGTTGCGACAAATTGCATATTGGATTAATTGCTGTTTTTGGTTTTTTTTTTTTTTTTTCGTAACGATATTTCATTTGCACACAAATTGCTATCGATGAATATTTATTATTATTAATTCCTCCAGTATTAGTAAGTATTGTTATTTTTTTT
The DNA here is from genome assembly GCF_030686945.1 of Centruroides vittatus. NCBI lineage: Eukaryota > Metazoa > Arthropoda > Arachnida > Scorpiones > Buthidae > Centruroides > Centruroides vittatus. The sequence continues at coordinate 218,585 of NW_027122579.1, forward strand.
ATTACAATTTAATCCTAAAAGTTAGAGAACCAAGTAATCAGAAATTAAGGAAAGATCGTGTTTTTTCCCTTTCCTTATCTCCCCGCGTTTAGTTTATTGCCAATTGTTCGATAATGACTAGTTTTGCCGATTTGAGTTGCAACGACGAATTTTGTCGAGATGCACTTCCCATGATTTCTACAAGTTAATGGAAGCTTTTCGGAGCTAGGTTTGCCTCCCCGTATCGATAACGCATCAAATTTTGCTGTAAAATTAAGCATACAGCCGACCGAGTCTGTTAGCATTCATTGCGATGAAGATAAGAAATGCTTCATATGTCAGGTGAACAACAGATCAGAAAACACTGTGAATTGGATCGTTTGTAAATACGTGAATTCCGGCAGTACGATAATAACGGACGAATGGAAAGGATATATGTCTTCTCTAAAGTAAAAGTAAAAAACTCCTCTTTTTGTTGTTTTTTATTGTTTATTTCGGTTAAAAAATCCACGAGTCTGCAGAGAAATTCAAGATGGCGGCCGGAACCGCGGCCATCTTGAATGCAGGGGAAAATTTTTTTCCCGTCAGTCTTTGAAGTAGGGGAAAATTTCCCCGGCCGCCATTTTGGATCCTAGGGTAACATTAACCTCTTGATTATATAGTATTGTTCTTAAGATTAATCTGTGGCCTACTGTATACCTGTTTAAGCCATACTGCCAGCAACATCAGACATCTTCTGCCCACTCTCTACCTTTGCTATTATACTTTCATCTTTTGGAAATAAAAACCCACTCTTGCAAATACTATAAAAGAATTGTTTCTGTCAGAAAAATAAAAGGCTGGAATTACAAGGGAGAATTTCAAAGTTTGGAGGAATACTAACCGATCAGTATATACCGGGTTGAGCCTCGATGTCACATCTCTTGTATTCCAAAAAGTTTTGAATTGTTGCCCAAAGACAAGGAAAGACCAATCAGTATTCATTATTTTACACTGCTGCTTCTTGTGTTTGTTCTGTGAGGTGTTCATTGTCCGAACATAAAAATCTTTCATGAAAGTGTTTGTTATCCAATTTGTTCGTTAACCGAACTGTTTGTTAACTGGTCACCCACTGTACTGTAAATTATGGTAGCTAGGTATATTTAAATTCTCTTATTACTAATATATAGGAAATTATAGCAACTGATATCATTATAATAATTATTTCAAGTATAATTTACTTTAAAAATCAAACTTTCATGCATAAGATAGGTCTTCTTCTGGCAATGTAGAATATATTTAAAAATATCATTAATGCATTCATTTAAAATAAGATTGAATGCATATTTCAACTTACAAACATTAAAACTTGAATGTAGACAAAAATGGGAAGTACTGATGTAACTAAAAAGTTTTTATCCATAGATGCAAAAATAAAAATGAAATTGTGTAATCAGATCTCAATTTAACAAAAATATAATAAATCAGTTGCAAAATATTGAGTTATTCTTTCAAATGTTTAAATAGTATAAGCCATGGTTATGGGATTTATAACATAGATTTATTACACAGTCCTAGTATAGATATGTATAATGGTTCTCATATAAAAATAGACTTACATTCACGACATTGTCTAGGGAGTAATGTTTTGGCCTACAAGGTTATGGTCTAATACACCTCTGAAGAGTTGTATGGTATGTTCTGAACGTTCAATTAGTCAATATGAATGTTTTATGTTTATGACGCATATGTAAAATATTTGTGTTCCTATATGGTTGCTCTAAAGGACCATTTAAAAACCCAATATTTTAACATAGAAAAACTGTCTGTCTTTACAAAGTAATCTAAATAATGGTATTTGTGGCCTGATTAAAATAATCCTATATCTTTTATAAACTCTGGCCATATGTAGTGAGGGGGATGGGATGGCTGGGCTTACAAAGACTAGTTTTTAATTTTAGTGTATGATGGTGTGGGAGGGAATAGAAATCTATGTACTTGATTTTTGTGAGAATACAGAGTTAATAATTTAATTTTATAAGCAGAATTATTGAATTTTTGATAGAAAAATTTGTTATATTTTTGTAAAATTTACAAAGTTGGAAAATAAACTTCCTTTTCTGTTAGATCAGGCATGTCAATGAATTGGCCTGCGGGCCATGACTGGCGAGACAATTAGTTGCAGTTTGCGACATCAATTCAATAATGCTGCTATTTATTTTTTTATTACCTTGATATCAAAGAAAATGTGATATTTTGTACATTTAAGTATGTTATGTTTGAGTTCAGCAATTTTGTTTATTATTACTATTATTTTTATTTTTATTTTTTTTTATTTATATTACTTAGAGATATTTATTTTATTTCATTTATTTTTGTGTTTAATTTCTTGTTTACATTGTTTTCTCTATTTCATCTTTTTAGAATTTCAAATTAAAGTCCGTTTTGGCAAGATCACTTACTGCACAATTCTCACTATTTTGCACATAAAATGCATGTTTTCGACATATTAGTAAATTACAGTTTATGCTTGTATTTTGAGTCTTGTGATTCTTATTTCCAGATCATTTTACAACCTGCTTCAGGCCTGTAAATTGGCCAAAAATGTTTGTTCTGTGATTAAAGTTATTGCTGGAAAACTACAAATGGTGTTTTTTCTATTTTATTGTGAAATCTCGGGTTATTAAAAAAAAATATTTGAACCAGCTACTTTTGGGCAACTTTTTAGAAAATTTTTGGCTACAAAAGTTACAAACATCTGGCCTGCTGTCATACTCAAGACAAAAAATTGGCACTTGAGCAGTTTGAGTTTGACACCCCTGTGTTAGATTCATATAATGCGGTTTTCCTCAAAAGTGAATTTTAACATGAAATCTCGCATGACCTCTCCACTGAACTGCCCACTTCTGTCATGTGTTGGAAGAGTGAAGAACTTGTTTTGACAGTTGTAATTGGAGGAAGTTTTGTTTAAATGGGAGAGGTGCCCATACGGACACGCTTTACTTAGTTCTCTCATCTCTCCTCATAGTCTTCATGCTATTCTCCTGTCACTTAACAAATGCTAATTTTGTTGAAATTTCCTGTCTAAAGTTGACATCGGAACAAAAGAATTTGTTCTCCAATTAAAAGGGAAAGAATACAGAAAGAAGTAAGAGGTCGTATAAATTTATGTAAACGCTCTATCCTGAATGTAGGGAAATTTCCAGCTCTCTCTCTCTCTCCAGAGTAAATGATATAGACAGGTATACAGAGGACAGGAAATGAATGAAGTGTAAAGTTCATCAAATGATCCCTCCCACACTAATAATGTCATGTACGTACCTAATGTATAGGATTGGATAGTGTGCTATTAGGGGTTGAGAAAATTTTAAATTCTGTGTTTCTCATGATTTAATTCTGTCAAGTTAGCTAAAAGTGATGATTTCATGGGTGTATACTACTTTTTTAGGGGAGTTTGGTTATTAACTGAAAATAAATATTTTTATTTCATCAGGAGGACTTCCCATAAATCTAATATTTGCTGTATTGTAAAGTTTTTTTTTTTTTTTGGTATAAGAGAGAAACATTTACTGGACTGTAAAACAAACGTGCTACACCTTTTAAGTATCCAGTAGGAAGTTTATTAGAATAAAAACGTTTTCGGCCGCATTAATCAGCCTTCGTCAGTTAACGAATATCAAAAACGAACAAAATTCGAAATTACAAAATAACGGCGTTCGAAATTTACAAACAACCGTGCTTGCGCATTGACGGGTTTAAGCCCCGTTTTTCGTATCAAAAACGTGTATCAAAAACGAACAAAATTCGAAAAATTACAAAACGGCGTTCGAAAATTTTACAAAAAACCGCGCCTGCGCATAGACGGGTTTAAGCCCCGTTTTTCGTGTCAAAACGTGATGCTAAAAATTTTCGAACGCCATTTTGTAATTTTTTGAATTTTGTTCGTTTTTGATACGGAAAACGGGGCTTAAACCCGTCAATGCGCAAGCGCGGTTGTTTGTAAATTTCGAACGCCGTTTATTTTTGTAATTTCGAATTTTGTTCGTTTTTGATATTCGTTAACTGACGAAGGCTGATTAATGCGGCCGAAAACGTTTTTATTCTAATAAACTTCCTACTGGATACTTAAAAGGTGTAGTATGTTTGTTTGGTATAAGATTGTTAGCTAATGTTATTGCCTCTAAACTTGGTACAAATGGATAAAGTGATCTCATTTTTTCAAAATTGATGATATAAGAATTAAATGGTAAACACCCCACAATTTTTGTTAATGACTGACTTAGCATGTAAAGCTGATGAAACTAGAAGATTTGGAGATTGGATTAAATTACTATGAAATTTTGCTAATACTTTTTGCAAAAAATAGGTTAGGTGTGAGCATTTGTTTACTAAAGGATATAAGGGCCAATCTGGTTTGTGAGATTTTACTTCAAAAAATAATCTTGGATATGCAATCTTTTTTACAGTCAAACTTCAATGTAGCTCTCTCCTAAATAGTGCAGCTAATATTCACAAATAGATCTTTTTAAGTATTAAATAGAAAACCTGTCAATATATGTGAATTATTAATTATGATTTTTCATTGAAAAAATTATAACTAAATCAGGTGACTTTCTCTCAAACTCAAATTTGTATATAGACTTCATTATTACATGCAATTCTTATTATTTCAGGTAAAAAGTGTCATGAATAATCAATAGCTCATTCATAATTGTAACTTTGAGTTAGTGCCATAGTGTTTTCAGACTAAAGTGTTTTTTTTTTAATAGAGAAATTAATCATAATTAAGCAAAGAATGGCTTTTGAGCTTTTGTTATTTAAATTTTATATTATAGTATAATTGAAAGTTATTAAACTTTTTCCCGATTCTCTTAATCTTCTGTTTGAGTACTAGGAAAGGCAAGCAAAAGCCCTTGCAAGCTTTTTTTTTTTTAATCTGCTTGAACAGAATGTCTAAAACCTAGAAGAGTCTTAAAGCAGTCATTGAATATAAGAATTTTTGTAACTAAGGAATTATTATTTATCAGTTAATGAAAAGGAAAGTCAAGATGATGAACCAAATACAAATTACATATGTAGAAAAATCAACTCTAAAATATTCTTTATTTATATTCCCAGTTGTGATATTTTAATAGAATATTTAATTGATTTAAACAGAAGAGAAATAATATAGTCTGATGTTGAAAATTCTGAAAATAAAAATTTTTTGGGATGCTAAAATTTGTTATCAATAGATTGAATTTTTTAAAAAAAAAATCTTACATGGCACTTTCATTTTGAAGATATTGTAAAGAATGTGATTTTGGGTAAAATTGTTTTATTTTTATCACCTTTTTGTTAGATTAGCATTTTTTTATTTTTTGGATTAATTTTTTTTGTCATAATAAATTAAAATGAAATGTTACATGTTAGGACTTTTTCCCATCTCTAATAGATATTAAGAATAGATATTTCAAAGAAATTAAATTCTTCAAATTTGAGTACTCTTTAATATAAAATATTATTTTCGATAGTAGATCCTAGAATTAGTCTATAAGTTTTAGGAAATGTTTGAATTCAGAAAAGTTAAATAGATATTTTATATAAGATTTTATAATTTATTTATTTGTAAACATTTCTGGTACAAATTTTATTATATTTCAGCTTGGAAAAATGAGAATGCAAATTCCTTGTAGAGCAGTTACTTGTACACATTTGCAATGTTTTGATGCATCATTATATCTTCAAATGAACGAGAAAAAACCAACCTGGATTTGTCCTGTGTGTGATAAACCTGCTACATTTAAAAACTTAGTAATAGATGGGTGAGTATTACTTTTTAGTTCCATAAATTTTTTTTGCATTCCAATTAATTTCAAGTCATCAAGTCATATTGCAGTTATGTCGCATTCTATTTCACTAATGTAAATTTAATATTAAAATATATTTCTTTATATATTCAATTTTGTTTTTACATAGTACAAATGTTCCTGAAACTTTGCTTTAAAAAAAAAAAAAGACATTGTTTGTACGGAAAAACAGAAGATTGGTTTTAGACCTTAAAAACCAGAAAAATAATGCAGTGAATCAATTAGTATAATAGGATATATTTATACAAAATATTTCAATTTTACTTGTAAATTGGAAGTTAAACTTAAGAACTTAGAACTTAAAGCAAAATTTATATTGTTCACTCAAATTTTATTCCACTTTTTCAATTAGGGCTTTTAACTTCAAATGGAGTACAAAAACTATTCTTATGGTAATGACTATTGTATTGATTTATCTCTTGATATTGATATACTCATGGTATAATAAAATCAGAAGAAATGTAATCATGCAATCAAATCTAAACTTTGAATTAAATTTTTTCTGACTGCATTACTCAGGATAAAGTTGAAATAAAGGACTGATTACTACATATATTGGAATAAGTTCTAATAAACAGGCAAATCTTAAAATTTACTGGAGCATACGTAGTAGTGTTCAATGCAAGTCTAAAAGATTTTTTAAAGAGCAATTTCTTAAAAGAGCAAGTGTGAATATTTTTTCTTAAATTAAATTGAAATGGAGATTATTAAAAAGAGAAATTTATTGTAATGTATTGGAAAAAACAAATCACATGAAAAGATATTTGAATTTTCCAGACTATTAAATCAAAATGTTGTAAAAACAAAAAATTTTTTTTTTTTTAAATTTGTTAATTCTTTATTCCAAATATTAACTCCAATACATACAATTAGTTATTGTGACGGCACAATGCCGGGCTGCAATTTTCAATTTATTTAATTTAAAATATATGCTTTTCACCTTCAAATTAGTAGTAGCTTGCCCCTATACATCATACTTTTCCTTTAACAATAGATTTGTGCTGGTCATCTCTTGATGACCAGCACAAATCTATTGTTTTCCGGGAAAAAGTTTTGAATTGAAACAATGTGACTTCCAGTTTGCATTGGAAGTTTGTATATAGTTAATCTGGACTTCCTGTCCCTAAGGTTTCCATATCTGGTCTCATCTTTCATCTATCTAACTCAGTTCTTGAGATTAAGGAAAGATGGACAGATGATAGTGGAATTTATAGGTCTACAATTTTTTTAAATTGCAGCCCAATTATTCACATTCTTTATACATATATTACAAACTAGCAGGTAGGCCAAGCGTTGCTCGGGCAAAAGTAACGATAGCAAAGATTAACATTTACAAGATGAAATATTTGATATTATGAAGATTAGCTGATATTTCTAAGAATAACAAGTAAAACAGCAAAAGCCGTATTTGGGACAAGATTATGTCTCGGAGATGCACTAGTAAGTGGGATCACTTTGACGCTTAAGGCGGGTCTCGTTCTCATTACCCAATCTTTCATATTGCTGGTTTTGAGCATGATCTTTCAAACTTCTCTGGCCACGACCATGAGGTCATCCATGATGCATTTTCGGTGAAATTAACCTATCCAATTTCGAAATTTCTCTTCGTTGCATGTCACCCGGGTTGAATTTTTATCGATGCCTAACGAAAATTTCCTGTTTTTGAATAAAATAATCATGGTTATCATGTCGTCTGAAATTATTTTTTTATTTTGCACAAATAATATATATATATATTATTTATTATTATTAAAAACAAATTATAATTCGGAAGTTAGTTTTAATATAAAATTATAATGACTAGCGCCATCTGCTTTGAAAAACGTTCTGATGCTGAAACGAGATATCTCTGGTCAATCAGTCAAGGTCAGCATGTTGCAACCTTGTGGGGAATAACACGGGACAGGTAAATGGGTTTTTGTCAAAATTCAATATCACAATGTTCGCATTTCGAACTTCCCAACGAGCAATGCATGCACAAATCTTGCACTACTGCCTGTTAGTAGAGAGTATCGCCATTTTGAATTTTATTTTGACTCAGTTCTCTGTCCCCTGATTACCTACAAGTCTGGTTTTTTTTTTATGCGCACATGATTTGGGCACCTAATACTCTCTGCAAAATTGCAACTTCTGACATGTACTACTTTATACTTCTAAGCTGGTAACACAGCAGGCAGTACAATTTTATAAACAAGGCATAGTCTTGTCAAAAATTCTAACCAATCTAATTATTTCTAAGAATAAAAATTCTAATAATAGCATTAAAATTTTTGCATCTAAATAGTTTATAGGTTCCAGTCTACATTTTTTTTTTTTTTCATTTGCACTGTGCATTCATTTTCTAGGGATGGTGGCATTTGTTATAACATAGTTGTACAGTTTATATTTCAAACTATTCTATCAGCAAATATAATTTTATTGATTAGAAAAAAAGTTTTCTTGTTTCTGCTTACTTATTGTTTTAACTATCATTTTCTTATTATTAAATAAATAAATATGTGATTGACCGGTTATTAGGTTTGCTTTTCTGACTGGAAGATTTGCTTTTCTAGTTTCATATTAACGCCTTTTAAATTGGTAATACTAACCTGATCATTAATTGATAGGTAAATAAGTGATTAATTTGCTTTTTAATGTTGTCTGGAAAATATTGTAGTGACTGAGTTATCTCAAAACAAAGTACAAATTTTGTTCATAAGAAATGGTCAAGCTTGACCCTTTTTTCAAATTTTGATATATGAGAGATATTTAGAAATGAAATGTGCTCATAAATTATGATTATTTTCATACACTTTACATTTTATGCCTTAGTATAAACAAAATATTTTTCACAACTTTGCATTTATAACTTTAATGAAAATAATAACTTAAATTTGTCAAGGGTTTATATCTGAATTCACTTTAGTAAACAACGATTCAATATAAGAAATCTACCAGTAATGTACAATCTTCAAATCCAAAGCAATTGCAAAATCTTATTAAACAGTTCCTTGTTCAATTATAAAGTATATTTTTCATTACAAGACATGAAATGATACAAAACACTGATATTAATATTACATTTGATTTGATTAGAGAAGAACTATTTTAAAAATATTGATTTTGATTAAAGTAAATACTTTCATACATTTAGGTTATTCATGGAAATCACAACTAAAGCCCCATCAGATTGTACTGAGGTCCAGTTTCATGAAGATGGTTCTTGGACACCACTTCTACATAAAAAGGAAACACATGTTATAAACACATCAGTGGTTCAACATAGTCCTCCTAGGTTAATGTGTAAGTATATAATAACAGAAATTTTAAAACTTATTTTGATAATTCAAAATTTATTTTTATATATTATCAGAAATTTATTATAATAAATAATGGCAAAGAAGAATAGAAACACAAATAAACAATATTAGATGGCAGCACAGCAGCTAAGCAGGCTGACACAATATGCTAATAACACAAATTAATGAACAACAAAGCCCAAACAACACAATGTCCATATCACAGAATACATTGACACAAATGATATAAAATTTGCTCTGTACAGAAACAACAAAATAAATTATTCAGAAACAATGAAAAACTCTTATATGGGCAAATTAAATTAATCAAATCCACTACTGATTCCCAACACAATAGCATGCCAACTGAAGAACAACTTGCAAATTATTGGTCTTCTCTTTGGTCTACTGCTGTAATGCACAATGCTGATGGAGACTGGATCAAAGAGGAGAGCAAGGAGACCTAGTATACATTGTGTTGAAATAAATACACAAGACATTCATTGCACAATGCAGAAAGCGCACAACTGGACAGTATGTGGTGTAGACAACATTCACAATTTCTGGTATAAAAAATTCACATCCCTGCACCAGGAACTAGCTAAATATGTAAAGTACTTAATTTTAGTATCTTAGGAAACCGACTATAATTACGGTCGGTGAAACTTCCGCTAACCTAACGGGTACTTTACGCGGATTCGAGATTAGTTTGCCAGGCCTGGGCTTTTAAGCGTGCACCGAAAAATTAGTAGTAATAACGATAAATACCAAGTCAAATCAAAAGTTCAAATATATTTAATTAGCAACTAGAATGTACTATGTACAAATATCAATAATCCAAACAAAATTTATTAACGAAAATCAACAAGTCAACCCGACAATAAACTCGGCTACTTAGCTTAACTTAATAGTAATTTCCCCTTTGAAAATTCGACAATCAAATACTTAGAAACTATGAACAAAATCTCTTACTAATTAAACGTCTATCCGTCACCTCACTATACGAAGAAACTATTTCCTCAATACTTTCAATATCATCAAATCGTCAATCGAACTCCTCTTTAACACCTTGGATCGTCCAATTATCAATCTGGACTTCTATCAGAAAATACTTCGCTTTCGAATCTACCTCGCTCTCACAGTTGCCTCGATTTGGAATTCACCTCTGTTTGGAAATCACCTCTCTTTCTTCGGTTAACGTACGGGTTTTATACTGTGAGGTGACAGCACACTTGAGCTGGGTTACTCCCCTTATTTACATACTTAGTTGCTAACATTAATTTTCTTTTCTGGCAGCTTTAAGTTTCCGACAAAGCTTATAAACCGTTTACAAAATATTTATCATAATTTTCTGGGATGTTTAAGATGGTTTATCAAGTATTTCTCTACTAGTGATTGTGGGGACTCCTCCCTCCATTTTTTTTTCTCTGCGGACTGTTACTTCCGCCAGGCAGCGCAAGTGCGCAAGATTTTTCCTACGGCGCTTATTTCTCCGTGAGTTGTTTTATCTTCATTTTTCATTACTAACAAGAGAGTGGTGGGAACCTTCATACTAAATACACAAGACATTCATTGCACAATGCAGAAAGCGCACAACTGGACAGTATGTGGTGTAGACAACATTTACAATTTCTGGTATAAAAAATTCACATCCCTGCACCAGGAACTAGCTAAATGTTTATAACTCATATTTTCAACAATTCATAAGAGATGCCAATTTTTTTCACACGGGGCATCACCCATATTAAACCAAAAAACAATAACACTAAAGACCCTGCACAGTTCAAATCAATGATATGTCTTCCAACACTATACAAGATTCTTACTTCTTGCATTGCAAACAAAATATAATCATATTGATGAACATAACATTAACATGAACATAACATTCTTACAAAACAACAAAAATGCTGCCATGGAAATTACAAAGGTTGCAAAGAACTACTACTTATTGACTCTGTTATCCTGAAGCAAGTTCATAAGCACCACAGAAACATACCATGACATACATTGATTACAGAGAAGCATTCAATAGTGTCACACATACTTGGCCTCTGCACACACTTCGCATCTACAAAATCCATCCCCAACTGATTAGTTTCCTTAGTTTTACCATGCTCCACTGGAGACCATTACATTACATTACATTCTAATTTCATAACACTCATAAAAATAAGTCAAATATACAGTAAGTGAGGAATTTTTCAAGGAGATTTCTTGAGTCTTCTTTGGTTCTGCCTTGTACTTAACCTTTCATCTCAGAGCTCCACAATCAGTGTGCCATGGCATAAACATATGCCCAGAGGTGAAGCTAGGTGTGTTGTGGCCTCCTAGAAGAAGAAAAATGCAGAGTTTGTGGTGGACACATGAATATGATTAATATATGTTGCGCTTACTAACGCCATCTATTAGCAAACAGCGGATTTAAGCTTATACACCTGGTACATGTTTATTGTCACTTATGTTTGTGACAGAGGGATTCTTACAAGCTTCAAACATTTACACCTATGCAGTCATATTTCATAGAATATGTTCACACATTTACTCACAAACTAGTCTTTAAAAATTTAGCATCACATTTCACAAAATCTGTATATGTGTAAATTCTCCAAGTCACATGTATCATTCGTTGTATCAATTTTTGTGAAATGACAAAATCTCTGCTGCATCCATCACAGAATAGAGATTCCTATCATGTGCTTTTCATACTGAGCCTACATGATACTTCCTCGGGGTAGTTACCAGGTTGTTAAGAAATAAAATCAAAGTAAGAAATAAGAGAATCAATTATAAACAAATTTAAAATATTTTTATATTACAACAAGTAGAACAACAGTAAATCAGTATTTTTTTGTTTTTGGTATACACTTTTTAACACCTATACTTTTTGTATATTTTTACTTGTGGCATGCCACAGAGTTTTGGAAAGTATCTAGATATGCCATGTGTGAGAAAAGGTTGCAGAGTACTGCTTTATCTAACACATTGAACAAATCATAATATGGCTACAATATCACACACAACAAAACACTTTACATTATATCATCTCATATGTGGACAATATCAAACATTGCACATCCATACAGAATCAGCTTCATCTTATCTTACAAACTACATATACATACTCAAATGATGTATGCTATAAATGGCATTTTGTCTAGACCAGGGTTGTCCACCTTTTTTTCCTTATGGGCCAAATTGGAAATTTACTTATATTCAGTGGGCCACAAAGGTACCTTAAATAAATACAGTAGAGCATCAATTATCCGACTCAATTGGGGACTGGGGTTGGTCAGATAACCAAAAAATATGAAAAAATACATCATTAGTATATCCCATGTAAATAATATATTATTATATTGCTATTACCCTATTTCACATTGAATTTTTATTGATGTTAAGTCTAACAAATTTTTTTTAAAAATAATAATCATTGCTATTGTATTGTTAAAAATTATTTCTTTATTTTGCACAAAATAAATACAAAAATAAAAGAAAAATAGAAAATTAAGCCTGATTTAAATACTGGCCTCCCTTTCATAGTCGAGCCAGTGTTGCTGGCTAAAACATGCAAAAATTTAACAAAAATAATATTAAAGTAGCCAAGACATAGCCAAATATTGTAGCACCATATCACTAGTGGGGATTTGGATTTGCTGACTAGAATGCAGTCGGTTAACTGATGTGATGGTTGATTGGGGGTCAGATAATCTATGCTCTACTGTATATGCTTTTAAAAAGTTCAAAATATGAATATCAAATTTTAATAACAAAGACAGCATTTTTTGTAATTATATATATTATTGACAGTAAAAAAATTATACTTGCACAAAATAAAAATAAATTCAATGCGATTTTTGACATTACTTTCCTTTTATAATAGGGATTGTTCTGGATTCTTCTAAGATATTTCTTTCAGTTTTTATTCACTTCTCTCCATTTGCAAGGTAATAAACCCTGGGTCAAAAAAATAAACTCTGAAGGATACATATATTTTAAAAATAGTCCCTTGAGTTTAACTAGGAAATATGGTATGTAGGAAAAAGCATTGTTTATTATAATCACATTTCAGATTTTTGTTGTCAATCAACTCCATCTAATGAACAAAGTGATAATACAAATACGTCTCACTAACCTTGTATAACTTTTCAGGTAAAAACTCAGAACGTATCACTAATATTTTTGATCCACTTTTTAGGGTCTTCAGGTGTTCTATAAATATTTTCTGGTTTTATTCTAATTTTCAAATTTACAGTTTCCGATGTTTTCTATCCTCAAATTTTATTTTTCGAATCTTTTAAAATTTAAATATTTGAGACGTGCGCTTGTGCTAGTTGTTATAGCGTTGTGTCATAAATAATCTACCACGCTCTCAATAGTTGTTTCTCTTCCTTAAAATTGATTGACAGGCCTTTGCAGTATACAGTCAAACCTGTTTTTATGCGGTCTTTTTTTGTGCGGTATAGTTGGCGACTAGTCTCGTGCGATTTGTCATGTCTCACGTTGACTTATTATAGCTAAATAAACTTATTATAGCATAAATGAACTTATTATAGTAATATTATTGCATGAATATGCGAAAAATGAAATAATTTATTTTTTAAGTCAACAAAACACCACCTGGACAAAAATATGTAAAACAGACAATAGACGAGACAATGCAGTCAAGTGCTGACATCTGTTGTCAATAAATTCTATTTCGTACGGTTTTGAGTTATTTTCTATGTGAGACTTTTTTTATGCAGTCCCTATCCACCGCATAAAAACAGGTTTGACTGTACTTTAAAAATTTCTAACACTTCCAGATTTTGCAGTTGGTTTATATGCCAGGTTTGTCTGATTATTTCTGCTTTCTGTAGATCAGGTGTAATGCCATTTTCATTAGCATACATCACTAAGGCGGTATTATTTATCTGTTTTTCGATGTCTGTTTTGTGCTTGCGGAGGCATTGTCTGAGTGATCGTTTTGTAGATCTGACATATATGAGATCCCTATCGAACCTGTTATCTTTTAGCGGAATTTTATATACTCCCGGCATTCTTCCAACTTCCGCCCAATCTTTCTCATTTCTTAACACGCTGAAAGTATCTGGCTTATGTCTATAAGTTATTTTTGCATTAGTGTAAACTCCAATTTCTTTATATAGGGACTGCATAGGGCGTGATACATTATAACCATACGGTAGGGCGATGTATCTTGTTGTGGATCTTTGTTTGAAACCCTATTTAATAGGGCTTTGAGTTGGTTTTCTTATTTTTCTGCCATTCTATATATTAGGCTTTTATTGTACCCATGGTCTGCAGCAATTCCTGCTATTTTTCTTACTTCCTTCCACTTGTTCTTTGCTACAGTGTGTGTAGGCCCTTCTAATAAGCGCTCTAAAAGATGCTATTTTGTAGCTGTATGGGTTGTTGGAGTTGGCAGGGATGTATGTTGGATGGCACTAGGTTTTCGGTATATCTTGGTATCATATCCGCTATCATTGAATACTATATTAACGTCCAAAAAATGAGCCAAAAAATTTTGCTAAAGAGAACTAATTAAAGAAGGAACACACCAGTAATTGACTATGTCAACCTTATTATACAAGGAAATTCATTTTGGGCCTTTTTGCTCCTCTTCAGTTCTTGATTACAAATCTACTTAATTAAACAATAAATGCTATATAATTCTAATACACCTTACTAAATACATAATACACAGATTACTTTTGACCTTTTTTAAATAATATTAGTGACCAGGGATGAATAAACTTTGTATTCATAAACTAATAAATAAAATTAAAATAACATAAGACTATGATGAAAAAATTTTTATAAAAAATTGAAGAAACAAAAAAAGCTTTACCTATATTAAAGTAAATGTAAATTGGTTTAAAAGATTGATTAAAAAAGAAAAACCTTTTTATAACAAATCTGAAAGGACATTAAGACAAGAAAATAGAAGTACTGTGGGACAAGCCTATCGCTTATTGACTTCTCACTTTCAAACTTTCAGTGACCCTGTTGGGAAGCCCTGGTTTAAACGATCTTATAATAATCTGACTATTTCATCTTCATAAAAACACATAAAAATATTAACAAATGTTTGTTTGTAATTTTTCAAAATAACTAAATGTTTTTGAAAACTTGGGCTTTTAAATTCTGATGATATTTAAACTTTTACTTTAAAATATAAGAATTTAAGGAAAAGTTTTTAAAAGATGGTAATGTCTTTTAAAAAACGAATTTATTTTTGTTTGAATTATTATATTTTCTTGTAATATAAGTTTTCTTTTTAACTTCTAGCTCCTCAGACTGAAAAGAAGAAAACTAAAGTAGAAGTAATTGATCTCACACTTGAAAGTAGTAGTGAAGATGAAGCAGAACAACTTCCACCACCACCAAGAAGGCATCAACCATTGATGCAGCAGCTACCAGTATCTCATCCACCTACTACATCCTCATGTTCTATGAATCAAATTATAAATTTGCCATCACCATCAATTCAGCCCTCCTCCACAAGTGTCACACCTCTTATATCTTTACCTTCCCCATCTGCTACATCATCCCCTTCTTCTTCTTCTAACTCATCAACAGCATCATCGTCGTCATCGTCATCATCTGGTGCATCTTTTGTTAGTGTGATAAATCCAGCTCTTTCTACAATCAGTTCAGCTACATCATCTCCACAGTCATCCATACAACTTACGAATCCTCTGCTGTCAATGACTGCACGACCTCCAGCTACAACATCAGCTATTCCTGCCTCATCTGGGTCAGTGCTAATTTATCTTACAAACTAAAATTTAATAAATTAACTTTAAATATTCATTTGTAAATTATTGTAATTTATTGGTAAATAAATTTCATAATAATGAATCTCAATCATCAAAAATTATAATACACACAAATTAATTTTTAAGATTTGCTTAAGTCAGTGCATGATTGCATGCAAATTTTTTATTATTATATCTTCAAGAAAGCTTTCTATTGACTGTTTCTTTGTTATATTTTTAAGCAGTTATCTTTTGTTTCTTTTAAGTGTATGGTGTTAATATACTAATTAGTATGTTAAGTAATAAATTGTAAAATATAATTTTATTACAGTTGATTTATATAATTCTTAGTACAAAAATAGATGTGTATTGTAATATAAATGTTTGGCAAATTATTAAGTTATTTATTTGTTTGCATATTGAAATAAAAAAAAACTAAATTTATTAAATTCCTCAATGTATTTAAATTTTTTGGTGAAAATTGAACTCAATACTATTTTAGATAAATACAGGCCTCGGAGTCACTCACTTTTTTCACTTTTCAGGTCATTTGCTCACTTTTCTCACTTGTTTGGTCATTTCCATGTGCTTCATTAGGAAGATGTGGGACCAATCAAAAATAATTTTAAAGCCAAACGATCTGCCGAATTATCTGACTAGAATTTTCTGGAAGAAAATATTTGGTCCTGAACAGGACTCAAAACCGCAACTGCCGTTCAGTGTGTTAGGTTAGATGAAACAAAAATTCCTTTCACATATGTAAAAAATCTTCACGCACTTAAAAAAATTTTCATTACAAATTCAGAAGCCAATGTTGAGTAAAGTTATGTACTCATGCTATATCATTAGCTAAAATCTAGTTCTTTAGAGTTGCATTTTCTTCTATGGGGATTAAAAATGAGTATTCTAAGCATCCTTATGTTTTTGGCTGTTTTCTAAGAAAATCCCTAAACTTCCTTTGCAGGGGAAAACATACTATGCCAAGGGATTAATCTCTCAAGCTGACAACACTGCTGCTGCTTCTAAGTTTAAAATATATTATAATTATTAAAATTAACATGAGATAGTGGCATAACCTCCTACCTCTAGATAAATTTTGTTTCTGACCATTTAATTATCCTTGTTATAGCCCAATAACATGGCAGATCATTTCATTTTAATTAACAATTGGCTTTTAGAGTTGTTTACAAAAATAATTTTTACTTTATTTTTAAATAATTTCATAAAATTGAGTTAAATAAAGTTATTTTAATGATTTCATAGCATATTGTTAATGTTAAATCACATCTATATATTTCTAAATGTATTTTTAAATTCACTAAAAGTGTAATTATTCCGTGTAGTAAGTATTATTTTCATAAAATGTGTGATTACTTTATTTGTGAAATATCCATTCTTTAATCTCTTTTCTTATGCTGATTATAATTATGCATTAATTAAGAGACTAAAAAAATAAATGAAAATGTAAATTCATATTTATGTGAGATCTGGAAATTTCCCTGATCATAAAATTATAATAATTGTTCCCTATATTGAATTGAGAATTTTTTCTATTATAAACATCCTCGCTAGAAAATATGCGTCCCCAGCCGTATAACTGTCAATTATCCATTGTTCTTACACTGAGTACAGATCATCTTGCAACTTAAGTTTATAGTTAGCGCCTGAATTCTCCGTATTGTTTCCAATCCCGAGAACACCTACGGCCTAATCACATTCATGTGACCAACTTTCCTAGCAAAAAGCTATATAAGATGCTTCCTTCCTCCCTCTCGGGAGTCAATCATCGATCTAGATCGAGTCACGATCTAGTCCATCTTGTCCTTGTGCCTAACGAAAAATTTTACTTTGTGCCTCTAGAATTACTGACTCTTACACTTTAAAGGAATTATTGATCCTTGTGACCAACGGAATATTTGAAATACAGATGTTCTAAAAGGTATGGAACCCATCTATGTGACCTCTCTCTCTCTCTCCTCACGTGTTAGGGATATATATAGATATATATGTTAGATGTTTGTAACATTTTCTCTTAATTCCAATAAATCACTGTTATCCTGTTAAATGGTGTCTTGTTTGCTCGAATATTCGCCTATCGCCTTACCACGACTCCACTTTCCCTCCTACACTCGACCGGATGAAGTAGTAGTTCCATCCCTGCGGGAAACCCTACCGACAAATAAGCCATTTCTGACTCATGGGCAAGTCCCTCCGACTTGCTAGCCGAAATTAGACAGCAGTCCGACTTCGTCGTACCTCCTCAGTACCCACAAATTGGTTTTTCAGGAGTGGGGTTTCGACTTTTCGGAACCCTGGTAAGGCGAACGAAAAAGGCCATATCCGAGCAACACCACCGAATTGAATTAGGTCTCTTTCCCTACCTTAGATACTAGAATTTAAGCCGTAAACGCAATGGAGGACAATCCCCTTCCTGCGGCTGAGCCAGGCAACCTAAATCCGAATCCAGCGCCGAACCCACTTACGTTGGGTGGTCTGGGCAGTATTATACCCTTATTGCCCGTATTCACGGGAGAAGCATGTGGTCTTAGAATAACTGATTTTTTTTGATTCTTTGGCGGACGTTACCAAGGTAGCCGCCTGGTCAAAGTCACAGATGTTAGTGGTAGCTAAGCTAAAACTTATGGGTTTAGCTAGAGAATTTGTCCGAAAGGTCAGACAAAGAAGTCAATGACTTCGACGAGTTTAAGCGGTTGATGCTAGCTCGTTTTGAACACGAGCCATTTACTTTTAGATTATCAAAATTTTATGCCTGCGTCCAAAAAATGGGACGAGGATGTACAGACCTATGCCGCTAGACTCCAAGCGCTGGCGATGGAGATAGAAATTGAGCCCGACACGAATGCTGCGGAAACTGCGATTATCGAAAGAGTTCAAAGGAAGGAGTTAGATGAAAGGCTCAAGGCGCAATTCTTAAATGGGATCAATATCAGAATCCGGCAGCGCGTAATGAGCCACAAGGCAGAAACATTCGATGAGGCCTTAAAGGTTGCTATTAGCGAGGAAACAATCGAGAATCTCACCGCACACCCACGAGGGATCGTGCGTACAATTAGGGAAAATGATAGGTCAACCGATTCTCCCCCCCTTCTTAGACGATCTACAATGTTTAACCTCAGCGATGGAGGAGCTTAAAGCTTGAATGGATAATTTAAATCAAGACTCTTTGCAAAATAATTCTCGGAACC
Source organism: Centruroides vittatus (assembly GCF_030686945.1). Taxonomy (NCBI): domain Eukaryota; kingdom Metazoa; phylum Arthropoda; class Arachnida; order Scorpiones; family Buthidae; genus Centruroides; species Centruroides vittatus. Next base: position 237,634 of record NW_027122579.1, read on the forward strand.
CTACATCAGGACGGAATATTCAAGGGAACTTTAATAAAACTTATAATAATCCGCTTTTCAGGTGAAGCGAATATCATCCTAGTCCTCCCAATCGTCGATCTGATTGACCAAATAATCAACCTAACCTAAATCAGAATCGGAACTCGCCCGATAGCAGAAATAATTATGATAACAATCGCGGCATGCAACAACGAAATGACTCCCCACAGAGACATGAAGCAAGACCTGATCGAAACAAGGTCCGTTTCCAACCGCAGCCTACTGCTGAGGATCGAGCCCATTGGACAGGCAAAATAGGACTAACGACAATTTTTTCAGGACCTAACTATATCATATTAGTCTATGTTAACAATGTTCCTGTGAAAATGCAAATTGATCCTAGAGTAGAGGGCACACTCATATCAAATACCCTAGCGTTAACTAAATAACCTAGGAAAGGTAATTCGCTTTTACCTAGTATGCATTTAGCTGGATTTATTCGGATACCATATTCTGATAAACGTCCAAGTACTTTTTCCAGATGAACGTAATGTTCCTCCTTTGTCTTACTTGCCAACAGGATGTCGTCTATGTAAACAAAAACAAAATCTAATCCATGCAACACTTCGTGCATAAACCTCTGGAATGTTTGTGCCGCGTTCGACAAACCAAACGGCATGTACAAAAATTCATAAAGGCCGAAGGGTGTTGTAATTGCGGTCTTAGGTACGTCTTCGGGGTGGACCGGGATCTGATGGTATGCTCGCGTTAGGTCTATTTTGGAAAATATGGTCTTCCCGTACAAATTCTGGGCAAAATCTTGTAGATGAGGCAATGGGTACCTGTCCGGCACTGTTATTTTATTAAGGGCACGATAATCCCCCGTGGGACGCCAGTCCCCGTTCGGTTTGGGTACCAGGTGCAAGGGGTTAGACCAATTTGAATTACTCGGTCGACAAATGCCTAGTTGTAACATTAACTGGAATTCCTTTTTTGCAACTTCTAGCTGTTTTGGATTGAGACGGCGGGGACGAGAAAAAACGTTATGTCCTTTAGTAATAATACGGTGGACCGTGTTATGCTTGGGTTTAGTGTCAGCTGGATATGGCCGAAGAATATCCTTATACTTGTTTAAAATGTCGCCAAATTCCGAGTTAGAAGCGATTAAAGTAATGTTAGTTTGTGCGCCGTGGTGAGTGGAACCTTTTGTTGTCAAGGACGTTAATGGGTCTTTGATGCAGGCGTTTTTTAAGTCGATCAGAAGACCGAAATTTCTTAGGAAATCGGCACCTATTATTGGTTTGCTGACGTTTGCGATTACGAAAGGCCACGTAAATTGGCGCCTTAAATTAAGGGACAAGGTTATGTTTTTTATGCCATAAGACTTTATCGGGGTATTGTTTGCCGAATAAAGTGTCAATGAGGCAGGTGCCTTTAATGCCATAGCAGCGTTATATGGTAGAACGCAAACGTCACTACCACTGTCGATCAAGTAATGACGACGTGAGGTCGGATCGTAAACAAAAAGGCGGCTTGTGTTATTAATTCGGAAATCACATTCCGCCACCTGTGATTTCCGAGCTAGTTTTCCTGATCTCGAAATTTGCAAGGAGCCTTACATTTATTAGCTTGATCACCAAACTTCGCGTGGTACCAGCATAGGTCCTTCACGTGGGGACGAACTGGTGTCTGCGAACGCCGGCGATTCCGGGGGTGTCTATAATTGCGAGATTGCCTGTCGCTAGGCCTTGAGAGGCGATTAATCTGTTCCGTTAATTCAGCAACCTGCGTTTGGAACTCTTTTATAGCCGCATGCGTGCAGTTTTCATTCGTTGCTAAATTAGTTTCAGCAATTTGCAGAGGTGTTAGCTCGAGAATTTTATCAGCCATTTGGGCTAATTTGTCTAAATCCTCATCGGAAACAGAAAGAATTGCCTGTGTTTCTTTGGGTAAACGCTGAATCCAAAGTGTCCTTAAAAACTCTTCCCCGACTTTATTATTAGCTAGTTGACGCATTTTACGTAGGAGGTGAGATGGCTTATCATCTCCTAAAACGGCATTTGACAGCAAATCTTTCACTCATTTTTGTTCGGAATCAGAAAATTCCGCTATGAGTCGATCCTTTAATGTTTGGTATAAATTTTCTTTAGGAGGGTTTTTAACGATATCGCTCACGTACGATAACACTTCCGAATTGAGGGCCAAAACCACTGCGTAATATTTAGTCGTATCATGGGATATGTCGGCGAGTTTAAACTGGGCTTCGATATTGATAAACCATAAATCGGCTTCTTTGTCCCAAAATTGAGGAAGTTTTAGAGCTACCCGGCTGACTTCGGGCATGAGATCGTTTTCGTTTGGCATTTCGGAACACAAAGAGAAAACCACTCAACGGAACGAAAGTAAAATGGAACAGGAAACTCCACTTACCCGTGCTAGATGACTTACACTGGCAAGAGATTGTAGTTGCGGACAGACAAAATGGAAGACGAATTTGCCGGTCTGGAGTGGCCACGTGGGGCGAGTAGTTCATTTTCTCAAAGAGCGTCGTCTACGTTGTAATGATCTTGCTTTCTCTTGTTTTTTTTTTTTCTTTTTGTTCGAATTCACGTCGAATCACGTTCGGGTCACCAGTGAGGGCAATGGCGGATCACACGTGGAATCAAAGGACTGTCGGTCCATCGCCCATCCATTTCCATCATTACACAGACGTCGCTTATCGAGATGAAACGAAGGAATTAAGTAAAGTCCACGGCTACCATTAAAACTATAACAATATTTATTCGTGAACAATCGGTACAAGTACAGTACACGTTAGAGCTACACGTGCTCTAGCTGCTAACATCCAACAAACTAAGGTATCCCAGAATCCACCGGAATAAACGAGTTCTCGTGTACGAGGCTATGGGGGCCTCTAGAGGAACGGCGCCATCTGTCGAGTCTGTGACAAGTTACTGGTCGCCGCAATGCTATAGAATCTCTATCTTCTATTCTTTCATCAGCAAGTGTTTCTGTTGTAACATAAGCTTAGTTTTTCAACACTGAATTCCTTTCATGGTTATATTGTATTATAAATGACATTTATGTAAACATCAATACCACAAACAACCATTTAGCATTATTGTTTCTTTACAATGGCATTTGAAGACAAATAATGTCAATATAAAAACAAAATATCAATTGCAATTTTATTATACAGTACTATATTTCACAATAAATCACTTATTAAAAATTTGTATAATTTATATTTTTTAATAAAAATTATAAACACAGTAATTGAAAGTTTTAAAAAATAAATATGGAACATATAATAGGACATCAAAACATATAAAATTACAACAAGTAGAAATTCTCTAAAAAAGCAAAAGTTACAACTGTATAAAAATTTTAGAACTTTCCATTCAGAATTAAAGACATTTTTCTTTACACATTTACACTGTAAATTCAAAATTTTGAACCTTTATATGAATTGATGGTATTGGTCAATTCACATAAAGGTGTGAAATTTCAAATTCCTAGAAACTTGTAAATGAGGGGAGAGTACTTGAAACTGATAAACAACTTTTAATATTAAAAGGAAACAAAGGATAAATGATCAGTCCACCTGTTTCACATATTTAGATCTTGACAAATTTATTTTTCATCTGCAGTGGTAGTTTCAAAGACAGTGGTAGAACTAAAATACTGTATTTTGTTGCAAATAGAAATTAATGGTAATTGATAATTTAAAATTTATTGACTCAAGTGCTTTTAAAATTTGGAGGACCAAAAAAATGTGATATAACGAGTGGCTACTGTATTACAGTATACAGTCAAACCTGTTTTTATGCGGTGGATAGGGACCGCATAAAAAAAGTCTCACATAGAAAATAACTCAAAACCGTACGAAATACAATTTATTGACAACAGATGTCAGCACTTGACTGCATCGTCTGGTCTATCGTCTGTTTTACATATTTTTGTCCAGGTGGTGTTTTGTTGACTTAAAAAGTAAATTATTTCATTTTTCGCATATTCATGCAATAATATTACTATAATAAGTGCATTTATGCTATAATAAGTTTATTTAGCTATAATAAGTCAACGTGAGACATGACGAATCGCACGAGACTAGTCGCCAACTATACCGTACAAATAAAAAATTGCACAAAAAAAACCGCACGAATTAAAAATTCGCATTAAAAAAATCGCACATAAAAAGAGCGCATAAAAACAGGTTTGACTGTATACAGAAATTTTTAAAATGTTGATTAATGATAACAGAATAAAAAGGAAAAAAAAACTTTTACTGTTATTTTGCTGAGTTTTCCTTCCATGTTTTCATTTTGTCATGTCACTATTGCACTCACTTTTTCAGAGGGAAAATGGCACTCTGAGGCCTGTAAATAGAATTTTTATGATTAAAATATCATAATACACTCTTTTTTTGTATTAATAATTTAATAATTTCATTTGATTTATTTTATCAGCAAATATATATTAAATAATAAAAACATGAAAAATCTTTGATGCATTAGGATTAAAAATCTGAAAAAATTCCATATTTCAGTGTATGCAGATTTATTTATACACTGAATCTGTACATATTAATCTGTTTAAATGTTAAAAAATAAATAAAAACCTTTTCATATGAAAAAATAATGGACATATAAGCTATTTTAATTTTTATGGGTACATAATTATTTCTTTTTCAATTAAATGATATTTTAATATGAATTAATGTTTTTCAATCTGTTCAGTTCTTAAGTATGTTATAACATTCTTACAAATATTTTATAGATTTAAAAATAAATTCAAAACTTCACTAAATTTTTAAGAGTTTTACCTTAAAAATTAAAAGTGAGGTTGAGGCTGAAGTTTTCAACGCAAATACGTGTACATCGGATGTTCGGTGCTGCTTTCCTGTAAGCCTAGAAGTTTGGCAATGGCCTTTGGAATGTCGAGCATGATTCCACTGACTTTCCAAATGCCATTGCCAAACTTTTACGCTTACAGGAAAGCAGCGCTGAACGTCCGATGTACACACATTTGTGTTGAAAAGTTCAGCTTCAACCTCGCTAAATTCTTGATTGGATTATGAAATACTGTTAGTGAAGATGACAAGATTGCCAGTGTAGAGTAAACACCCTACAGAAAATTGCTAGAGTGGAAATAAAACCTTTGCATAATCCACCCCATCATATACAAGGTGCAACAATTTGATTTTCAGTATGGCTGTATAGTGTTATTTGTGGCATAGTTGTATTGAAATTACATAATTATTCATGTTTGAACTAATATATGTGTAAATTGCAAACTGATAGAGCTAGTTGTTAGTTAGCTATTGCAAAGGCAATAAAGATCTGCATATGTATTTTGGCATAAAAATGAGCAATTGAAATTTAGAGCAGCTTTTTGTTATCAAATTTTGTGTGAAAAACTGAAAGTGCTGCTAAAACATTACAACTGAAGAAACTGGAATATGTTGAAGATGCTATGAATAAGTTGTGTGTTTCAGTGCCATAAAAGATTCAAAGATGATATGACAGATAACCAAAAACAACAGACACACAAGATTAATAGCTAAAGAATTGCACATTAACCAAGAAACAGACCAATTTTAACTGGAGAATTAGACATGAGAAAGGTGAACAGAAAAAGCATTGGCTTAAGTAAATTTTGAACATTTTTGAATGAAAATTGCTTGAACCAGTAATGAATTGATAATAAAGATTCAAATGAATGTATCCCAAGACTGTATTTTAATGCTGTGGGAAACCCATGAGGGAATCAGATATACTTATTGATGCGTATGGTCTTCACACACACCTCCCAGGTACGATATTGCATTACTTTCCTTGTGGTTTACACAATTCCCCGATTTGCTTGCCTTGTAAATTTCGAGTGTTTCTAAAGCCCTGATGTTGTCTATCTGGAAAGATTTCTTTATGATGCTAGTGTTGTCCAAGTTGGCCATTACATCGGGGTTGATGGCATATGTTGCCAGGGCGGTGGTGTATTTTTTTTTGGCGATGATGTATTTGTGTATAGATTCGATAAAGGGACCAAAGTACACTACAAGCCCAGCTTCCTTCCATTATACATACCGGCAGATTCGAAGGACCTGTATCCTTATAAGGTTGCGCCATTCAAGGCATTAACCAAAAGAGCTTTCACACACAACTCTAGATGAGAGGACACACTCAAAGAACTTAAACACCTATTGTGGATATTGCGAAAGCTCACGGGTACAAAAGGAAACTAATTAGAAATTTAACTTGAATTCTCCATAGTCTACAATGTGAGTGTCACACCTTCACAGACCAGGAGCCAACGAGATCCACATTTGGAATGATTGTGAATCTAAAGCAGATTCTGGAGGAAGAATTGAAAACATTTGTTCATCTATTATATTCGAACTGTACCAGAAATCTAAAGGCTTAGAGGTGATACTTATTTGTACCAGTATTTTCTCTAGAAAGTGGTAAAGCATTGGCTTGAAGTAGTGACTGATCTTTCTTCAAAGGCACATTTGTTTCCAAGAGTAATTACAGGGGATGAAACTTTTGTGCTTCCAGTATGTTTCTGGTCAATGTCAGAACATTCAGTATTCACCATGTCCTAAAAAAACATCCATGTCACACTCCATGGTGTAAGACCATGCTGATGCTTGTATCTTTGATAACAAGAAAATAGTCCATCAAGAATTTAATAAACAGGAACACAGTCAACCAACAGTGCTATTTAGAGGTGCTGAAAAGATTCTATTCAAAGAAAAGCACCTAAATTATGGCCTGACATGAGGATCATTCATCATGACAATACACTAAGTCACAGAGAGAGAGAGACTTTTTGGTCAAAAAAAATAATTACCCTGTTAGATTATCCTGCTTATTCACCTGACTTAGCTCCCTGTGATTTCTGGCTATCTCCAAAAAAAGTATTTTCCAAAATTATAATTGGTTATGTAGTATGTTTTGAAAGAATGTCACTGGATAAATATTTCTCAGCAATAGTGTATGCTCTTTGGTGTTGACAGTTTGAAGATAAGACAGTTTGTTGCAAATAGCTTAATTCATGTAATGCTCCAAAGTGCTTATGTTGTAGAAAAGTACATACAAGGTCTGTTCAAAAAATAACCAAACTTTATTTTTTTAATTTTTATTCTTCAAGTTACAGATTATTGGTCCTGGTCTCCTTCAAAGTACTTCCCATCCCTATTCGCATACTTATCCCAGCAGTGTTTCTACTTTACAAAGCAGTTCTAAGCTTCTTTCGGAATGTCCTTCAATGCTTGTGACAAATTTGTTTTAATGTCATCAATTATGTCAAAACACGTGTCCTTACAGCAGGGATTTTAATTTTGGAAACAAGAAAAAATATTGCAAGGAGCCAGGTCTGCTGAGTAGGGAGGCTGGGGAGAACAGTCATTTGATTTTTGGCACAAGACTTATTGAGCAGGTGCATTGTCATGGTGAAGGAACCATGAATTGATGAGTTGTCTCACCACAACTTGGTTGGTCTCTTACTGCAAATTTTTTCATGCAATCGTTTCAAAACACCTGTGTATTACGGATGGTTGACTGTTTGACCTTGAGGCAAAAATTCAAAGTACACAATTCCATTGAAATAAAAATAAAGACCGTGATGATCATCTTGACATTGGATCAAGACTGTCATGCTTTTTTCAGACATCAAGAACCTTTGCCAACTCACTGTGATGATTGAATTTTTGTCTCAATGTCGTAGCCTTAAACCCAACTCTCATCACCCGTTATGATCCTTTGCATGAATGTTTCATCATCATCGGGTGAATCCTGACCAAAATTTTTGGGCATGCTAAAAGTTACGATAAGAATAATAGGCCTATCTCTAGCACTAAACAATAGGCAGAAATGTTATATGGTGTGAATAAAAAAGTATGGACTATTATAAAGCCCTTTATATCTACACACAAAATATATGAAATACAGTGGTGCCTCATATAACGTACTTAATCCGTTTCAGGTGCACATCTGTTAAGTGAAAAGTCAGTTATACGAAATGCATTTTCCCATAGAAATACATGTTAAAACATCTAATTCATTCCGTAGCATAAAATAACAGTACTGTACCATTAAAAAATGAAAATGGAGCAGTCACCAATTATGCCGGGTAGTCAAATGTTGTGAGGAGGAGATGGAGGAACACTTTCTTCACACATTCATACAGACACACACTTTTTACACATTGCAGCAGGTCTCTTTTTATTGTTTTTTAATCAAAGTCAGATTCAAGAGAGGCTACTAGGGCTTGTAGGGTCAACTCCTCTTGTTCAATTGTTTGTTTTTTGGTAGCTGGCTTCTTGAAAAACATGTCTAAGGTTGTCTGTTTCTCTCTCTTCTTCAACACCTGTCAGAAGTGACGGGCAAGGGTGTCATTGTAGAGATCATTGATCCTGTTGGCCTCAGTCTGTGTTTGGATAGTGAGTGTTGATAAACTCCTGAACCTCTCCCCATTTGACAAAGAAGTCCTTGATGGCAGCAGTTGAAATTGGTTGATTGGATTGCTCCTCCTCGTCATCAGATGAAGCTTTCCTTTGAGCTTCATCATGTTCTTGGAGAGACTCCACAACTGAAGAGCTCTTCTTGGTGTTCTTCAATGAGCTCCTCCGCCTCCAATTCCAACTCTCAGGCCGTTGAGATGATCTCCTGCACCAATTCTGTATCCTCAGCTGGTTCTACCTCGGTCTATTCAGGAACAAGCCTCTTCCAGGCTGAATTGAGGGTCTTCTGCATGACTTCTCCCCAGGTCTTCTGGATGAGTCTGATTGCAACAAGAACATCAAACTTCTCTTTCCAGAACTTTCAGACAGTCATGTCTCCACAAAGCTGACATTCTTCAAACACCTTTATGAAGAGAGCTCTGGTGTACAGCTTTTTGAACAGAACCTAAAAAACCACCCCCTGCTGGCTTTAAACTCCTCTTCTTCATTGCCACTGCTGCTGCTTGTTCAAGGAGTGTTTTTCTTCAACTCGTCATAGATGAGTTTGGCTTTTTGATAGACTTCTTAGGTAGAGATATATCACCTCTCACCTGCCTGTCATGGATCCAACCACCAACAACCTTTCCATTTCGTCATGGAGTGAAGACCTACGCTTCACATAGAAGATCTTGGAGACTCCCTTGGCAACTTTGCTGACTTGATGGCATCTTTCTTGCTTAAAATGGTGTTGATGGTGGTCTTGCTGAGACCAAACTCTTTGACAAGGTTGCTGTTTTACCCCACTTTCACTCCTGATGATTTCTTGCTTTGTTTCAATTGAAATCACTTTTGTTTTTTTAGAAGCCATGATTTGCACAACACTTGAATAAATGTAAATACCTTGCACTGAGGTGATGTACTGTACAGTACATAATAAACAAGGGAGCAAGCTGAATCTCAACGGAAGATCTGTACTTCAGGCGGCGAAGAAGCTCGACCACCGGGGCTATTCGTGAAGAAGAAAAAAAAAACAGCTTACACTTCTGCAGCCAAAGAGCAACTGTTTTCAAAGGCTCTTAAAATACCTACATCAAGAAGCTATTTTGGGAAGCCAAGCGAAAAACATCTAAAAATAGTAGATTGGCAAAAGAGTGGAAACATTACTCGCACTCGTTCACCTCATGTAACTGCCGAACAAAAAGTCCATTGTTTGCAGCGTCCATTATACGAGGTATCACTGTATATTATAATAAAAAAGTTTTAAAAATTTATGATAATTCAAATTTTGTGGGCCCTTGACACTGGGGGCCCAGGGCTTAAGCCCTATTAATCTTGATGTAGATTTGCCCCTGTATGCAATACATGTATGCTGACTGGGTACCACAAGCTTTCAATACAATCCGGCCATGTTAAATGCTTCGAATGACCTCATATGCATGCACTTGTTTGCTGTGGCAAACCTCCACATGAGCAGTGATTGCATTCCCACAAGCATCATACTGACTTAAAACAGCTAGCTGATGGCTGCCAATGTAAAAGCAAACACAAATGATAAAAGAGTTTACATATTAAAGTAAATTATTATTGGCATATTTGTTCTCATATAAAAAGTATATTGACAGTCAAAACTTTCTCTTAAGCATGCTAAACAAGCCCAGAGAATTTGCCCCTGATCATCGTTGGTTTGTTGAATGAGTTCCAGGCAAACATCCACTTTGATTTTTGTTTTGCAGTTTGGTCATCAAATGAGAAACAAATGTTGCCCCAACTCAATGCTTGTTCAATGTTTCCTTTAAAAGTCATGGCACAACCCTATTGAGATACCAACCTCTTCTGCAAATTCTCTGACAGTCAGGCGATGATTTGCACACACCAGATCTTTGATTTTCTGAATGTGAGTGTCATCAGTCGAAGTCAAAGGCCTTCCTGGTTGAGGATCATCTTCAACTGATTGACGACCGCTTTTGAATTGGGTAAACCATCTGTAACATTGCATATAACCTAGAGCATTGCCACTATAAGCTTGATTCAAAAGTTGAAGTCTTTTCATAAAAGTTTTCCCCAGTTTCATGCAAAACTTTACATTGCATTAAATAAATTGCCCATAAATTGCACATTGCAAAATTCACCACAAACACTAAACACCTTTTACTCAAAAAAAACAGTAATGTGGGAAAGAAACAAGATAACAATCTGAAAAAATCGGCTTACTCAGTAGGTTATTGCAAGTATAGTGTTGCCAAACTCATGATGCAAGGGCACATCATTTCCTCCCAATTCAAAAAGTTTGGTTATTTTTTGAACAGACCCCCATAAGTATTTGGATATTTTGTCTAATGCTAAGTATAATAATTTGTTATATGGAAAGTATACTTCAGTGAAGTTTATTGAATTATTGGATTTAATGACTTGGTAAATACTAAATTGTAACTATATAAAGATCATGAAAGTTACAGAAAATACTTTTTGGAAATGTACAAATAACATGGTTCAAAAGTAGGCAGTGTTCAATAAACAGATTTGTACACTACAGAAATTTACTTATTAAGTACAGTGGAACCTAGGTATACGACCTTAATTCGTTCCTGATGTTTGGACTTATACCGAATAGGATGTATACCAAACCAACCTTTCCCATAAGAAGTAATGTAAAAATGATTAATCTGTTCTCATGTAAAAAAAAACTCCTCTTGGTATGGTATATTAATGGGGTTGTAAAATAATTGAAACACTGTTTGAGCACATTAATAAAAGAATAAATTTTGTTATAGATTTCTAAAGTTATTACAGTATAATCGCAAATAATTGCTTCTGATACGCTGTCGCCAGCACATTGTTCTTCAGTTATCGAAAGCAAAAGCAATTTCTCAACATGATCTAATGTCTCCGATCTCTGTTTAGAAATTGATTTAACCCCTTTCGCAACGTTAGCAGATTTAATAATGTCTTTATTTTTCATGATTGTCGACACGTCATTCTCTGAATACAGTATGCAACAGCTAAATCTCAAACACGCATGCCACCTTCATATTTCTCAACAATCTTTTTTTTTTTTTCAGTTCCATTGTGATTCTAGTCATTTTTTTTTTTTTTTTTAGTTTTCTGTTGCTTTTCATTTGCCTTTTTGCAATTCATGATTAATAAAAATAATAATGTTTTACTTACAAATTAAAATCAGAAGATATTTAACAAAGTTATAGACCATGGCACCGCGAACGTCTAGTCTGGTCTAATACACCAATAGTGCTACTTGTTCATAGATGGTGTGTATAATTGAATTAAGTCGTATACCGAGCAAAATTTGTTTTGTCCAAACAAGACGTATTCTGAATTGGATGTATTCTAAAGCAGACGTATACCGAGGTACTGTACCACTGTACTTATTAAGTACTTATTAAGAATGAAGCAAAATAAAGTTAACTTAATGGTAATGATGATGTAAAGTTTATAGTTCTTATTGGAAGTTCATCAATTGAAGCAAAGATGTGATGTTTATTCTAGCTGATAAGAATGACACTCAACAGTTGTAACCCATTTCATACCCAGAACATGGCTGCAACATGTGTGCCTTTAGTAAAGGAAATTTCTTTTTTACTTTCAGTGCCAAAAGTATCATAGTGGCAAGTTTCAGTATTCATTTTTACAGAAATGTGTTCTGCATGTCGTGATTTGTCATCAATCAGATTTGGTTGCATTTGGACTGCTAAATATTTTTCTAGTTAGCATTGAACAAGAGTACTTTAATTACAGTCACCTGATATATCTATAATGAATTGCTAACAAAAGTGAAACAGGAAAAAAAATGTTTAATGTTTGAGATGGTACTTTCTAAACAGCATACTAGTGTAGGTGTTAAGCATGCTCTCACTATTGCAAATACGCAATAGACACATTGAAATGTCACTATTATCATGACAATTATGCCCCTGGCTGTGAAGCTGACTCTACTACTATAACATGTTTCTTCAAGCATGCGATTGGCCAAGAGAATGATGCTTATGTTTTAAAAACATTCATTCATTTAAAATTCAAATTATTACTACATAACCTTAAAGTTAGAAGATAGTAGTAAAACAAATTAAAATTGTATTTTAATTTGAGAGCTGAGTGATTGACTCCAATAAGTATCACATTGGATATTATTAATATTAAAATTATTTTCTATTTAGTTTATTTTAGCATTTATGATTATTATTATTATTATTTAGTTATTTTAAAAATTTTAAAGACTGCTGTTTAAAATATTGTCTTGTCAATTTCACTGTTGTACTGTTCCAGTTTTTACATGTGTTATTTAAATATTGTCTTTCTTTAATTATAAATTTAAATATATTTAATTTGTTAAAATTAATAATATACATTTTGTAATTGTGTTTTAAGATTTAGATGATAACTCGTTTTTAATGCATTATTTTTTATCTTATCTTTATTATGAAAATATTAATATAGAACTGCCAATCTAAACATTAATTAATGAGAATTTAAAAAGCTACAAGCTATTTTAAATATGAAAATTGTCTGAAAAAATCCCAAGGAAATTTTTTGAAGATTGGGTAGATACATCAATGAAGTAATGTGGTAAATTTTATTCCTTGGCAACCAACTTTTTCAAAAAGTGACTTCCTTATATGGTGAACTTGATAGGTTGTAATGGTCAGATCATGCAGTAGTATACTGAAATTCTGTTTTAGCATCTTATTACATGAAGATTTATTCCATATTGTTTTCTATCTCAAGTCATTAAATAATTTAAATTTTATGTGACTGTCACTTTAATGTAAAAATTCATTTTGTTAATTAGTTTAAAAAATGAATCAGTAAATGAAAATTATAGTAATGTCATCTTTAGTTTAATTTTGCTAGCAAAATGTTGCTGTTTTAAATACATATAATTATTTTTAATTGCCAAAATTTACATTATAATAATAAAAGAGCAAAAACTTTATAGTTTATTAGGATAACAAGTTGGGTATCTTAACCATTAGAGTTTTCTGAAATTTCGTTATGTAACTAGTGGATAATTACTAGAAATTTATCAGCTTACAACATACAAATTCAAGTAGGAATGTTCAATAGTATCAATTTCCGTATATCGTGGATTGAACATTTAGAAAACGATATAGGAAAGAACTAAAGGTGAAGTATGCAGAAGTGTGTATTTGGTGATTTGGGGGGGGGAAATCACAATCGCAGATGATTATTTATGACACCCAAAGGCTTTTTCACATTTTCTAAACATGCTCTTTGTGATTTTAGTCAAAGGAAAAGCAGTTTGATAAATTTGTAATTGCAATTTAAAATTGGCATAAAACTCTTTATCATTGCATAACTGGAACCCTCCTTCAAATTTTCTTTTAGGTCTAGATAACTCGTACAAAAATTACAGTACAGTAGAACCTCACTTAATGTGCCCCTCGCATAACGAGTGACGAGGAGAGGGAAAGTCCTGATTGTGCACATGCTTCATCAGTCTGTGTTTAGCACTCATTCTGCTAGATCTTACTCTCGCTTGTGATCAGATATTTTTCCAAACTTGTGTTCACACACATTGCGTATAAACATCAACAACCATTGCCCGTTATATAATAAACATGCCAAACAATATGCCAAATTCTTGGGCTATGTAAAGGCAATAATTAAATATTAGAAATTAATTACCGTATTTACTCGGATATAAGACGATCTCGCATATAGGACAAGGTGTGACTTTAGAGATCAAAATAAAGAAAATTAGATTTATTAATACAATTTCTAATTTATTTAGTTTAATCACAAATAAAATATTATTAAATGCACGTATTAACTAAACGACCATGTTTGCCTTAATACGTGATGAATGGAAAACAAAACCAAAACTTTATAATAATCATGACTGGAAAAAGTTTATTTTTAATGATTCATAATAGCTAATATTCATTAAAAATAACAATTTAACTAATATAAAATAACTACATTTGTAATTATTGCTAAGTGACCTGTATTTCATTAATGTTTTTATAAATAACTAGAAACTATTTTCTGTGAACAAATGAGATGCAATGCAGTTTTTAATTAATTGACATAGGATTAAACCAATAAACAAAGGAAAGTATGTCTTAATTTGTTTACAGTAGGTGCCAACTTATGCTAAATAGACTGTAGACCTATAATGACAGCATAAAGTATATATGGTTTACAGAAATTATTGCAAAAACGCAAAGAATCCTTCGCTCGCACGTATAAGACAACCTAGGTTTTTGAAGCAGTAAAAATTGAATAAAAATCCAGTCTTATATGCGAGTAAATACGGTAATTTGACTAGAGGTAGGCAGTTATCCTGCCATCTTGTATTAAATTTAATGACCAATTCCAAATTAAATTTTAGAAATGCATAAATAAAAAAATAATTATAATTATTAAATTTAATTCGAGATGGAAGCATAACTGCCTACCTCTAGTCAAATTATTTAATTTCTAATATTTAATTATAACATTTACATAGCCCAAAAATTTTGCATATTGTTTGGTTGTTTGAGACATACTTTTCAATTTTTTTGTTTTCTGCAAATCAAATTTGCATTCCAGGTTGGTTAATTCCACACTAGAAGAAAAGATGAGGATGATTCACACTCCTTAACAATGTATATTGCATAATTTTCTTTGAATGAACATTATGAATAAAATATTTGAGTATTTTTTCGGCGTGGAATGCATTATTGTATTTTACATTAATTTCTCTGGGAAATATTGTTTTGCTTAACGAGTGTTTTGCATTACGAGTAAGATTCTGGAGCAAATTATGCTCATTAAGCAAGGTTCCACTGTACTTTACTTGATTAAGTGAGGTTTCTTTTTTATGAAAATATAAATTAGAACGATTGATCTCTAAAATTGTAAACTTGCCATAAATTTATTTTGTTTTTTTGATTTTCTTTAAATCAGAATGTGAAGTGTTTTCATTTTAACAAATTATTACAGTTATAAACAAACAGTATTTAATCTTGTTAATTAATTTATGCTGAAGAACAAAATACTTTTTTTCAAAGATTCTTTGTTTTTTTAATTGAAAAAAGTATATGAAAAATTAATGAATATATTTAAACAAAAATTGGAAACTTCGTAAATAAATAAATAAAAATATATAGGGTTTAGTTCGAAACAATGAAAAAATTTATTTTTCAATTATAAAGTAGCTTTATTCAGTAATGTAATCACTAATACAGTATATCAGGGACATTAAGCTAATATAATAAAAATGTTTACTGTAAATGCAATAATTTTAATGAATATGTTATTAATGAATACCATGTTTAGTGTAAAAGTGATTTGAATTATGAACAACATAGGTTAAACAAATTTCATGGTTGTGATTTTATCTTTAAAATTTTATATTAACTTGGTTATCAAATATTTTTGTTAGTGTAATAATTGAATGAAAGGAAATTATTAGTATAATTAAGATTAATAACTAGAACAACTCTATTTGAAACAAAAATTATTTTAGATTATATATCATTAATTCTTAAATATTTAGCATTACTTTTATAAAAGATTGCTTTTACTGCAGTTCTTGAATTTGACTCCTTCAGATCATAAATTCATTAACTTGCATAGATATAAAATTTTTATTGGAGAGAAAAGATGATATTTTTGTTAGTTACTGTTGTCATTATTAGCTTTAAAATTATTATGGATACTTAAACTCTAACATGATGTCATGATGATTATGGCTTGAAGCTTCTGTATATAATTGTACCACTGTTTTTTCAGTGAATTGTTCTAAGTTCTAAAATGCTTAGAATAAAGCAAACTTTAGTTACGAACAAGTAATTAGTGGGACTATTGTTATCAATGAATTCCAATTAATCATCTTTGTATTTTGTGAGAGCAAGATGATATAGAATGAAATAAATGTTTGATTTAAACAAAAATAGGAAATTATATATAGTCCATGCAGCAAGAGAGTAAATGTTAGTCAGCCTGAACTGAAGGATCTATATCAGATGAAAGGAATGGAGTTCAGACACATGTATCCCCCTTGGGCATTGAGACATGGATTTGATCTCTTTCAGCCGTTCTGTTTTTACATTTTAGAAATGTTTTTATACCACTTTCATCATAAGTAATTTTATTGTTTTATTTTTTGCAAATTTTATTACAGTACTCTTAATTTTAACACTACTCATACATTAATTCTGTTGCTCTCCATCCCTTTCATCTGACATAAACCCTTTCAATTTAGATTGACTGGTGTCTATTCTTTTGCTCTATATGTTATAGCAAAGATTAAACTATAAAAAATTTTTTCATATAAAACAGCTTTTCATTTCAGTCTTAATAAATGTATGATAGTGTAGACATCAGTGGATTGTCATTCCAATGAAAAACCATAATTTATTTAATACGAAGTGATGGAAGTTTATGTATATTGTTTTTTTATTTTTAATATTACCTAACAGATTTTTATAGAAGAAAATTATAAAAGTTGTTAAGATTTTTTATTCTGTATCTGTTAATAAGCTTACAAAATCAATTGCAACACAGGCAAACTGAGTTCAACTCAATAATAACAACATTCTAAGCCTGCATCAGATCTGCATCTGAATTCAAACTTTTGTAGGGCTGGAAAAGTGTTTAAGGTGTTGTTATTGTTGAGTTAATAAACTTAGAAGAATTTTTAAGATATAAAAATTGTGCAAGTTTTTTTAAGTCAATTTTTATTTCTAGTTTTTAAAGATTGAAAGATATATTCATCTTTCAAGCAAAAGGCATTTGTTTCCATTCATCAAGAAATTACTCTAAAAACAAATCTAGTCATTCAGTATATTCACCTGGATTGTATGTCATATTTATTCTATTTTTTAATATCAAGAAGAAAAATTGAGACTCATCTCCACTTAACAATATCAGCAGTCGTATGTCATAGTTTGTAACTTGTAATAACTATATGAATCCAAAGAATTAAGATGAATCAACCATTTTGTAGAAACTGAGTTTTGCTTTTAATATTTCTTCCTGTCAGCAAAATATTCTATTTGCTTTCTGTTTCATTGCCAAAATGACTTTCTTCAAATATAACATGTAAATAAAGTTTAGAGTTTGAGAATATTTGTTTTGGTTTTTTTCTTCTTTCATTGATCATTTTCAGGCACTTTAATGAAGAATTAATCCACTTTCTGAAGTAGATTATTAATTTTTAGTATTATTTTCTTAATTTGTTCTTTAATTGAAGCATTTTTGAGAAAGAATACAAATTTTTTTTTCCATCCTTCTTATTTTATGGTGTTTAAAACGATTTTTATTTCATATCCATCTATGCTAGGGCTTTAGTAGGATAAATGAAGTTATTTGAGAGAGATGATTGAAAATATCTGGACCAGACTACTATCTTTGAAAAGTTTCTAAAATCTGATATGAACTCACTGGATCTTTCAGAGCGACAGATAAAATTAGTTATCCAGTCAACTGCTTTGGATATATTATATACTGATGAGTTTTTCTGTTATCAGAGTTCACTTCAAGTTTTTGTCAAAGATCAGTCTGTTAGCTTCAAATGTTTTAATATAGCAATGCTAATTATTTTTTTCTAAGGATTATAGCAATTTCACAGATTCCAATAACTTGTTGATGACATTAAGTGAGGACTTGCTGTTTTTCTGTTATTGAAAGAACACAAAGTAAAAAAAGGAAACTAAATCGAAGTTTAAAAATATAAAAGTAAATAGAAGTAAAAAGAAAGTAAACCAAAACACTTTTTGTTGAAATAAAGAAAAGGATAATTTAAAAAAATGCTTTGTTTCATTATTTTCTGTTTGTTTTTTCTGGAAAGTTACAAGCCCATTTCACTTTTGAATGTAACCTGTCTCACTGTACCTCAGATGTGAAGAACAATAGTTAATACACTGATTGCCACAAGCATTTGGCACAAACATGTCTTGGGCGCCATTTTGATTATGCAATGTTTATTTGTTGTTTTAAATTTTTATATTTATTTTTAAGTATAACTGGTAATAAATAATATTTAGCAAAAATATTGATGCAAATTATCTCATAACAGACATGTAAAGTAATTTTCTTTTTTTCTTTGCAGATAAACATAATTTTGGTAATAGAAATAAATATTTTTCAATATTTTTTCAATTAACTTTTCCTTTTGACACCAAATTGATTTGTCATTCATATTCCAGGCACAAATTATTCACTTTGGTAGTACAGTAGACCCCTGTATAACACGGTGAAAAACTTGTGATCGTGTTCGTATAACACACTAAAAGAGACTTGTATAACATGGTAAAACGTCATTGCCGACTCGTGTCGCTACAGGATTGGTTGAATCTGGACCAATAGCAGATATTGTACAAACCGTTGAGTTTAAACGAGCACTGGACCTACTAAAAAACATTTATTATTCAATGGCCATAAAAATTATATTTTTATTAATGATATCTCCAAAGTTAAGTTATTTTTCTGCGAAAAATCCGCTGGTCAGGAAACACATGCCCGCCGTTCGATGAGCGCTCTTATATCTGGCAATCAAAATAGAAAACTCATATTACATTTTAAACTTATTTTGTTCTATAATGTCCAATCAATGTATTGTTCTCATTCCTGATGCTTACTAATCAGTTATGACTATTTCCATAGTCAGTAGTTGTTATATCTGGCAAAACATGACAGACATTATACAAGATATCTCATAGATGGTGCCTGTTGTTTGATTCCAAACTGAGATAATTTGTAGTTTGTAGTCAACATGTTAAGGCAATTTTCGAGTACACAGACTATTTTTTGTAGAAAAAGGTGCCAGTGTAATGCATGATATTATGTTGCTTAGGTATATTAAATTTTATTTTAAGCAGGAATGAATTTTATACTATTATAGTATTGAAATAAAATGAAGTGTCTCACTATTACTGATTTTTCTCCTACACTCATTGACCAAATAAAAAACATCATGCACCCAGATAGAATTGTTGATTACTACAAAACTGGCTGTCTCTAAGGGACAGGGACTAAGTTTCAGGAATTGCAGGAATTCTATTTCCAAGAAATCTTGGAGAAATTACAAGGTGACACCTCTCTTCCCAGTTCATGTCATTATGATCTTGTGAATTGGTTATTCTGGATGATGGTCAAAATAGTCCAAAAACATTAGAATTTCAAAATTATACTGTTGTATTGTTATATTAGGGCCCAAGCCCCTAGTATAATATCATTCAGCCTTGTTTAAATTTTAAAACATTTGATACCTTAAAAACATTGTGTTAATTGGGCAAAATTGTAAATGAGAGAACTCATTATAATCTAATATCAATAAAATTTGTTTTTGAAATATTTTAATTCTTTCTGAATTTTTCAAATTACTCTTCACACACTCAATTTGAGGACAGGTGTTAGTAAATTATTCCAAAATTAAACAAATTGTGCAAAATGGTAAACAGTGCAGTTTAAATTACATCTTTACTTTCCCAGCTGTTATATATATCAGAGGGAAAGTTTGGTGATCGGTCAAAAAATGACTCCCCCAAGATTTTTACATTTTTGGAATCCTTGGAATGTCAAGAAAGGCAAAAAATTTGGGGGTTTTTTTCTGTATGTATGGATGTTGTTTGTGTGAGGAGGCACAATTTTGTTCATCTCTTTCAAACTTAATAAGGCCGCGACTCCACTAGCCGTAAAACAGCCGTAAAATCCCTTGCCGTAAAAGCTTTTAATCACGTGACCTATTTGTGTTTGCGCTCGGATTGCGGTGGAGGTCCGGCTAGCGAAGCTTTTTACGGCGACAGTACTATTACGGTGTATACGTGATATATCAATATAAAGACAATAATTATATTCTACAAGTTTTCTCTATACTATAATTACAAATATAGTAAAAGTAATATCTTTACTTTCATATGTTGACTTTTATTATTATATTATTAAGATAATATACAGCATTTATAAGCTTAGCTTTTTTATTATATACTCCTCTAAATTGAAGGATTTTCCTTTGGCCGTTCATATCGCGTGTTTTAGGCATCCATTATTATAATCGGGAAACCTCTTGTCGTAGATACATGAATACTTTCGGATGTTTTCGATAAATCTTTCCAGATCTTCTAGAGTAGCCACGAGAGAACGTACACAAAAGCTCGTTTTCCACCATTTTCGCACCGTGTCACAATGACCTAGATTTAACTGACTTCTGATTGGTGGATGGTACCGGTTTACGGTCGTATTCACTTCGAAAGTTGAACACTGCTCAACTCGCTTTTACGTTGGTTTTACGACCTGCTCAGGCGTAAAATATCATGGTCACGTGATTAAAAGCTTTTACGGCGAGGGATTTTACGGCTGTTTTACGGCTAGTGGAGTCGCGGCCTAACTCCAGTTCTTTTTGTTAAAAATTTCTGAAATTTTGCAGAGAGGCTTATTTATTAGGGGATTGATGTTATTAAATTTTGGTGATTTAAAGGTCAAGGAGTAGAAAGATAAAGGGGGTTATGTATATCTCCAGTAGGGTCACACTTAATGATGATTTTACTTGTTATTAGCAATTACAATTTTTTATAAAACCCATCCCTACCCTCAAAATTAAGCTTTTTGCCATTTTATAATAATAATAAATATAAAAAGCTTTTTTAATAAAATATGATAACAGATGTTGCCAGAAAAGTAAAGCAACTCGTTGCTGGATTTTTTTTTTAAATTTTGATTGTGTAACAAAAAATTATTTTTGGATTAAATTTTTTCCGGTTTATTAATAATTTATAAAATCTGTAAGATTTATTAAGAGACAGTTTAATGAATTTATACTTTTTGTAACAGATTACACTATTGTCAATAAAAATAGAACATTGTTAATCACCTTATTTCTTTCTTAATCAAACTTTCTTTGAGTTTGTGACAGAATGAGCCATGGCTTCTAGTCTCACCAAAAAAATAAATAAAACTTATTCTGAATATGAACATGCCATAATGTTGACAGTGGAAGTGGGATAAACATTTTTTACAAGTTTCCTCTAAAATTTCTTTTGCTGTCTCCTGAGAAAGGTAACGGGAGTCTTCCCAGTGGTAGACTAGCCAACTAGGAAATCAGAAATTTCCAGATGATTCATTTGCTTGATGGCCATTCCTTATTTTAATGTGTTATGTTATGTTTTACTCAAGAAAACTAAATTGATAGACAAAATAAGAGCACTATATATTGTATTAAACTTTTAAAAAGTTTTATGCTAATTTGAGCCATAAGCTATTGTGGTATGACACACACAGACGTCTAGTTTACAAGAAGTTAATTCTACTATTCAAAATTTTAAAATGACTGGTCCTGATTTAGAAGTGAGCTACCATGAAATGGTCCATGCAAACTGACATTCAGCCTGTCACAATGTGCATTTTGTAACTTCTCATTTGAAAATAACTTATCACAACTTTGGCTGTATACTGACATGATGATGATGATATCCATATTGGACTAATACTCGGCACTGCATGGATTTGATCCCAGGTTCCTCAGAACAGTAGGCCACTGTCTTAATTACCTTGGCCATCCAGCTGACTACATAGAAGCCTATATTTAGTATATATTCCTGGACTGAAATTTATTGCCAGTCTGATGCTGAGTCTCCTTCTCATTTGGAAACATGGATTTTAACCCCTGACAGATATGTAAATGATTACAATTGTGGTCTGATTGCATGCTAGGTAATGTCATCAAATTGCTTTAAAATGCTACCCTAGTATTATAAAAATATTGAGAGAGAAAGACTCACTGTATTCAAAATCTTCATTGTACCTGTTTGGAGGTCTTTGAATACCATGCATGCCTATATGATAGTCAAAAACAATACACACAGCTGACAAAGTTTGAGTAAAACTATATTATTACAAACAATAAGAAATCAATGTGCTCTACTTTCATGTGGATAATCTAGAATGGCATACATTTCATAGAAACTTTTAAATAAAAATAAAATCTTCTCTTAACCCATGCCATTGTATACCTATATACAAGTAACTCTCAGTATTCACAAGGTTAGATTCCTTAGAAATCTTGCAAATACCAGATTTACAAATTACAAATAGGAAGGTTTGTGAGAAAATCAAGTTAAACTCTTGTGGGTTGAGACTGTATGGCTAAGCTCAATCATGTTACGGTCTCAGGAATATTTAGACTTTTGCAGATAATTCAATAAGCAAATAATATCAACTAAAGTTTATTTTTCATGTGTTTAATTATATTAAAAACATTATACTACACTTTAAGACTATATGAGAAGTTACAACAATTAGGAAAAACTAAGTTAATGTAGCTTGACAGACTTTTTTATTCATGTCCTTCAAGACTTCGGTATACAGAAGCCAGGCTGCTTCCAGAGCTTGATTAAAATTGAGACAATGGATCATATCTAGCAAGGTCATAGGAAAGAGAAAAAAAGTGATCTGGTCTCCTATGTTTCTTTATAAATACTTCAATTTCAATAGTTACCTGTTGTTTCAACTTTTCTAATTTCTAAATATGGGTAGAGATATGTTGCCAGAAAGGAAGAGAAAGCAATACCTTTGGGATAGCCCTTTGGCAGCCATGGCCAGTAGCTATTGGAGCTCATTGGCAACTTTGGTGTTTTTCTTCCTATTCCTAAGGGCTTGAATAGGATCTGAATCTTGATATTCATTGCACAAACTATCAGCAGTGCTATATATTTTTAAAAGCTTGGAAGCTGTCATTGGTAACTTTGGTGTTTTTCTTCCTATTCATCATCATCATCATCATCATCATCCTTTGCTTTATATAAAAGATCACAGAACAATTGGTAGACAAATATAAAGAAAAAATGAAGTTGAGGCAGGTGCAGACCCCTCTGTCAGATTTGATTGATTTACTATTCATAATTCAAACTAAAAAAAACTTACTGTATTATTATGGAAGTAAGTACAGTAACACCAAACAAAATACAGTAACTAGTGTATTTTGTTTGGTTATGTAAAATTTAGAAATAACAAAGAATATGTTCAATTGTAGAATTTCATCATATGGCAGTTAAGTTTAAAAATAAAAGTTTTGTGTCAACGTTTTGAAAGATTGGGACATTGAAACTGAATAAATAGTGATTCCTTCTTTAACAGACTTTATCTTCATTTTTATTTTTAAAGAATGTTTTTTATAAGTGCTGTACTGTAACTGAAATATTGTAAAAAAGAACAATTCAGATGCAATTTGCAAATAATCATGTGGTTGGTCACAACTTTTCTATCACAAATAAACAAAAGTGCAAATACCAAGAATTACTTTTTATATAGCAGCCATTGAAAGCATGATACTGGTATTCAGTTTATAAGGGAATATTTCAAACGTTTAAAATGTTGTTCATCTATTTCACTTCATTGTAGATGTAATTATAAAATAAGTGGAACAAAAAAAATGGTGGAATGCTGAGAAGAGAACCTTCTAAATGTTTTTGTATAAGATACAAATGCCTATTGAATAATAAAAGTTTTTGTAACATTGTTTTATTTATCATATAAAAATAAATAAATGTTAAAATAAACTCAGAGAAAGTTAAATAGAAAATAATTTTAATGAAGATAATAATATCACCGTCAAGGATTGGAGAATCTATTACTCAGCTGTTATTTTCTGTTGAAAACTATGAAGTTTAGTTCATATAGTCATTTTTTAGCAAAAACAAAATACAAAAACACTTATTTTTGTATAATGAATTTGATTCTTGTTGCTATTTTGGAAAATGAGAACAGTGAAATTGAGAATTGTGTGAATTATAGTAAATGTCATTAAGCAAGATGAATGCTGACAATTGTGATCCTTCACATTTGCTTTGTTTATTTATCAAAATAAAATTTCAAAATTAATTATATGAGGGCTATTTTTTTAAATAAGGTCTGTTTGTGAATGAGAGAGAGAATAATGCGCAATCATGGCAGTATGCATGTGCTTCTGCTCCAAGCAAGCTTGACACACATTTTGACGCCATTTGCAGCCATATTGTCTGTCTGTATGCTGAGCTGTAGAAGTTTAAAATGTTTAAGAAAATTGAGTCTCTCGCCGACTGTGAGATACAATCTGTTTGATTCTTGAGTGCAAGAAACTTGGCAGCAGCGGAAATTCACCATCAGATTTGTGAAGTTTACGGTGATAATGCTATGAGTGACAGTAAAGTTCGAAAATGGGTAAGAATGTTCAAGGATGGGCGAGTTAATGTGCATGATGAGCCACGCCCTGGCCCACCTTCTCTGATTTCTGAAGATTTGGTTCGTGATGTGGATAACAAAATTCGAGAGGACCGACGATTTACGATTTCAGCGTTATCAATTGAATTTCCACAGATTTCAAGATCAATTTTGTATACCATTGTTTCGGAGAAACTGAATTATCAAAATTGTGTTCTTGGTGGGTTCCAAGACTGCTTTCTGACGATCACAAAACAAAAAGATTAAACAGTGCTTTATCGTTTTGACTCAATACGATCATCCACACAGTCCAGACCTTGCATCCAGTGATTTTCACTTGTTTCGATACTTAAAGGAGTTCGTTGGTGGTCAACGTTTCAACGACGAAGAAGTGAAAACTGCAGTCATGGATTGGGCTTCTTGACAGGCGGCAGATTTCTTTGAAGTCGGAATTCAAAAAATTGTTGAGCGGTAAGACGAATGTTTAAACAAAATGGAAATTATGTAGAAAAGTAGATAAAAGTATGTAGAATATGGAAAAAAATATATTTTAATGATATTTCAGTATTTTTCTTCTTATTAAAAAACGTACCTTATTTAAAAAATAGCCTTCGTATTAACTGTAAGATTATAACTAAAAAATACAAGCTTTGTACTTCTGTTTAAATCTCTCCCTTATCTCTAAAAATTTGTCATTGTGATTAATGGTGAATGTTTTTCACTAATGGAAAAGTTCAACATTTCAAGATGTAATCATAATTTGCAAAACAGATAAATTAGCTTGAAACAATGTCACTGCTGATGCAATTTTTGTTGTTTCTGATTTTCACCAGTAATTTTCTTTCTAAGAACTATGCTTAGATATACAGTATGAGACATTAAAATTATTCGCTATTTAATTTGTTTAATTTTAACA
Organism: Centruroides vittatus; assembly: GCF_030686945.1. NCBI lineage: Eukaryota > Metazoa > Arthropoda > Arachnida > Scorpiones > Buthidae > Centruroides > Centruroides vittatus. The sequence goes on from NW_027122579.1 coordinate 263,124, forward strand.
ATTACTGTTATATTATTAGATAAATAAAAAAGAAATTAAGCAATATAAAAATAAATTTCGTTTTTTCAGTCAACTCTTTAAAATTAAAGATGTTCTACCTTATATGATAAAAACTTGATGGATCAGACCATCCAATAGAATGCTGAAATTGTTTCATTCATTCAATTAGAGTTTAGAAAACATTGTATAAAGATTGATTTTACTATTGGATTGCACTGTAATTGGAAAGCTATTAAATAATAATTTAAATTTTGTTTGAATGTTACTTTATTAATATAAGATAAATTTCTACACTATGCAGTTTAAAAAATGAAGTAAAAACCCAAAATTGTAATGAAACCATTAGTTTTAGTTTGTTAGCAGAAATGCAGAACTAATGTTTCTCTGTGTAAACAAGATGAAATAATGGGCAATTATACTAGGATAGGGATGACAAGCCTTTTTGAGTTTGCATGCCTTATAATGAGCATAATTGTTTAAAAAATTTTTATGCATGCCAAAGTTCTAAACTTTTGAATAATGATATTTAAAGAAATAAAATGAATATGCTTTAATTAGAATAATTGTAAAGAAGCTGATGAAAAAGAAGGATCAGGTAATAAACTGAAATTGTATGATGAGTGTCATGTGATTTCTTCCAACATGGTCACCACTCCCATACTAGGGTTGTCATTTAAATGTATATAATTATTTTTAATCATCAAAACCTACTTTATAGCAATGAAAAGAGTAAGGATTTATAGTTATTAGAATGACAAATATCACATTGTCTTAACCATCAAAATTCTCTTAAATAATGTCATTATACAGTGGAACCTCTCAACGAGCATCTCTCATAACGAGTAATTCACATAACAAGTAAAGCAAATTGTAAAAAAATGACTTGTTTTACAAGTGATGATGAGAGGGGGAAGTCCCAGATTGTGCACATGCTCCATTAGCACTCATTCCACTAGCATCTTAGTGTCGCTTGTGATGACACATTTTTCCAAACTTGTGTTCAGACATTACATATAACCATCAACAACCATAGCCTATTACATAATAAACATGCCAAACAATATGCCAAATTCTTGGGCTATGTAAAGGATTAAATATTAGAAATTACTGCTGTATTTCGATTTTTTTTCCTGCAAATCAAATTCGTATTCCGGGTTGGTTGATTCCACACTAGAAGAAAAGATGAAGATAATTCACACTTCTTAACAATATATATTGTATAATTTTCTTTGAATAAACGTTATACATAAAATATTTGAGTAGTTTTTTCAGCATGGAACACATTGTATTTTACATTAATTTATATGGAAAAACTGTTCTGCTTTACAAGTAACATTCTGGAACGAATTATGCTCATTAAGCGAGATTCCACTGTATATAAATTAATAAATTTTTAATACTTAACCTTTATTAGTTCAGACATGAAGACAGACAGTTTGTCGGTGTTAAATTTACAAAAAAGGACATTTAATAAAAATACTTCAATTTCAACATTACAAAATATCATAAAGAACTGAATAGAAAAATTTAGAATAAATTTAATTCAAATTCTCACATGTTGAGTAAAATTAAAAATAACCAATTAGAAAGCATCTTTTTAACCAATATATAACTAAAAATAGAATAAAATGTGTAAATTTTAATCACTGTAAAATTTATAACAGGCTAAGTCATGTATGATTAGATAAAACACCTGAACACTAATGGTTTTTAGTAGGTTTGCATTTTGCCAGCAGACTGGCATTATGGAGTTTTCCAGATTTTCTTCATATTAGTAACACACAAATAGGGACCAGTTTCCCATAAAAGACCTCCCATGAGATATTTTCCCATAGACCATGTGTTGTATTGCCACATATGGATAAAATGGTTGGTTAATGGGATTTTGTTTTCTTATCAGTAACATTTCCCAAAAGAAAATTTGCTTCGGATCACGTTACTTTAATAATGTGATATCCTTCTAATAAGGAGTGTATCTGTTCCATCTTCTAAAACATATTTTTCAAGCTTGTATGAGTATGACCTTTATATGGGAATATCAAATTATCATTAATATGTGTCTTTATTTGTCTCAATGTTGCAACTATATATTTTATAAATGTTGAAGACATTTGAAGTATTTTTATTAAATATGTTTTTATTTGTAAATTGAATACAACAGACTAATTGTCTTCAATTGGTGTATGCCATCATTATTTTACAGTATAAATTTGTCAGCTTTCAAAGTACAAATTAATTAAAGCATAGATTGAACCTATTTATGTTCTTGATAGTTTCAGGAAAAATTATGATGGCAGAATGTCTGCAGTTCAGAAAGGATTTTTCACATTTTCTAAAGACACGCTTCAAACTGCTGCTTTTTTTTTTTTTTGAGTTTGTAATTATTATTCAAAATTGGCACCCACTACTTAACCCACACCCCCCTTTCAAATTACCTTTTAAACATAAATAATCCATGAGTTACCCACATACAAATTACAGTAACTGTTTAATCAGCATAGCTTATTATTATTTTGATACAAATAATAATACAATAATGAAACAAGTAAAAATACCAAAATTGAAACTTATTAAAAATGCTTGAATTTATACGCAGTTCTTAACAATATATTATTTAACATACATATCTATAAATTTTTATATATATGTAACTTTATTTTTGAAAATTGCCTATAAAGTAGGTTAATTTAAAATATCTTAATACTATAAAATGTATAGCAATTACACAATCTTAAAAATATCCAGTTGCCGATTTAAAGGTGGTGCAACAGTTATTTTGTTCGTTTAACCAGTTGGTGGTAGGTTTTTTTTACTATAAAATATATTTCATTAAAATTAAATATGTATGAATCAGCGGTGTAGCGTGGGTGTCAGCCGCCCGGGGCGGAGGAAAATTTCGCCACCCCCTTATTTAGGTATTTTTACAAGATGATATTATTTATTGTGAAATTTTGCCGCTCGGGGCGGGCCGCCCCCACTACGCTACACCAGTGGTATGAATACATGTCCTATGACTTTTGTGTCTATAAGATCATGTTAATAAGATAGATACATAATTCAAAAGTGTTTTGATTATATTTATTTCTTGTTTGTTATTTCATTAGTTTAAATATATACTTTCTGTAACAGCTTGATGGCCCTTTTAAAGGATCAAAAACATTCAGATTGATTTAAATTAAAAGTATTTTGATCAGCTAATTCAAAAGAAAGTTTTAGTGTGGGTTGTTATTGGTCTAATATTCCATTAGATCAAAAATCTCTGATATTTTAGAATCTAAAAATGTTGGTTTTGTTGAATTTTATAAAAATTTTACAGAAAATTTTTCTAATTGAAAATTATATTTAAAAATCATAAATGCTGCTCAATTTACACAACAGATACATTTCAGAGACTATGAAGTTAATCATAAATTTCAGACTTATTAAAAACTACAGGTACTCCTCACTTTACGACTGAGTTTCATTCCGACAACTACATCGTTAAGTGAATTGGTCGATAAGCAAGGAGCTTGTGCCGGGAATATAGGATCATTGTAAAATTATACAAATTATGCAACAAACTTCAAATTTATTCATAAAACGACTATTATAGTATGCTATTAGCCTATTATAGTACGCTTAGTGTGCATGTCACCATTCGCCACTGACTGACACTCAAGCTGAGAAAGGGGATTCCTCGAATTGCAGATCAAAACTCAATTGGTCGTTAAGCAGATAGGTCATAAAGTGAGGAGTACCTGTATTGTAATTTTTTAGATTGTGGTAAAAAATAAAATTTATAAAATACATTGTGGATACATATATTTATTTATAAATGCTTATTATCAAAAATTATCCATATTAATTTCTTTACAAAGTAAAATGAAAAAATAATAGAAAAACTGATATGCAGGGACATGGGCATCTGCAGAAAGTTTTCCAGGGGGCATAGCTTGGAGACAATAATTACAGCAATGAATTTTTATTTAATTATTTTATTTTCATGTTAACATCGTCTTGTTGTTGGATCTTGTTAAGAATATAAATTAAGGTTTTATTGAATATCTATATGTGAAAAAACATTGTCAGCATCAAATAATGAATTAAGTACTATAAAAAAAAAGTTGTTTATAATATATGTTTTTAATCCAGATTTCCAAATTAAGTTTCAAATCCGAGAGAAATCATCTTTCAGAAAGTGTAGAATTTTGTCATTTTCTTGGATAAAATAAGAAACTAATAAAAACACTCAACATTAAGAATTTATAATTTTTGTCTTAATGTAGATATAATGAAAAAATTGCTTCAAAGGAACACAAAACACACAAATAAATTACAATTACAGGGTATATTTTTTGGATCATTATCCATCAACAATAGGATATACTTAGGGCCTTCACTTTGGAGACAAAAGTTCCAAAAGTTCTCAATGGTAATTTGTTTTATGCTCCATTAAAGCAATTTCCTCATTATATTTATTCTTGTGGAGTCTTATTCATTTTAATTTAGATATTGATACCAATTTATTTGAAACAAACATGACAGCATTTAGTGTTTTCATTTGTTACATTCATATTTTTTTGATTTTATCTGTTCTTCAATATATTATAACAATTACGTAATCGTCTGTCATTAATTGCATTTTTTATAGCTTGAATTTGAACACTGGTCCAGTAGCAACATCAACACCAACTCCATCAATGCCCAGTAGTTCTTTATATTCTAATATTCCAGTCATCAATTCGGGTGCACCATCCTATTACCCACAAGCAACATCTTCATTTTCTGATTATATATCAACTGCACCTCCTCTGTTTAATTACCCAAGTAAGAATTATTTTGTTTTTATATTAAAATGTATTAAATACCTAAAAAATATAAAATTTAATAAAAACTGTTTTGTAATTAAACACATCGGTAGATGTTAAAAGATAATTGAACTAAATTGACTGCATTAAATGATTTATAAGAAATTAATTTCATTTTATTTTATTTTCTTTCTTTATTTTAGTTGTAAATATTAATGTTTTGTGCATGTGTATTTTTTGTTGTTATAATACTTATATTGAAATAAAAAAGTTTGATATTTGAGCTACTATTTAATACTTGCAACACACCTGGAAAGTCAGGGATTTTCATTAGTGTTCAGAAAAAGTCATGGAAGGTTGGGAAATTTGCCATCTTGGCTGCCCTGTTGATTTTTTGCTTAAATGTTCTTGACTAAGTGTAGCCGTCTGCAGGGCAGCAAGAAGTAATATGGTGCAATACAACTTTTGAAAAGGGGGGCAGAATATTTTCAGGACCCAAAATTTCTTCAAAAATTTAGAGTACAGAAAATAATAAATAATTTTAATTTAAATGATATTATTTATTATTTTTCATTTTAATAATTTTGATTGCAATAACAAAACAATTTGATTTTTTTCAATTTTTAATTACATTTTTGTATTTCTCGCTGTAGTAATGGAAAATAGCAAAGTTTAATCAAAATCAATCAAATAAATTTTGACAATGAACACAATTCTGTAAGCCCCATAGAAGAGGCTTTGCTAACACTCTGCCTCAATTAAGAGCTAAATTTAATAAATATATTCTTTTGTACATGGATTATACAGGATTTGTTAATGAATAATAAATTCCTTTTTTCCTTTTTTCAAAGCCATGTAGATTTATGGTTGTAAATTAATAATAGAATAACCTACTTTGATTTAATAAAACATTTTATATTTAGTTTTAATAATTAGGCAATTATAAAAAATATATAACTTAATTAGAAAAAATAACTAACTAAAAAGTTGGAGAAGCAATACTATATATGCATAAGTCAAATGCTTTTATTTTGTCAATATGCCATATTGTAAGGGAGTTTCTACAAAGTTATTCACGGAAAGTCATGAATTTTAAACAAAAATTTGAGTAGGAACCCTGTACTAATTAATATTTTTTAGTAGAAGTGAAAAAAATCTTAGCATTTTTTATTGAATTTTTTTTCTTTAATTTTTTAGTTATACTAGACTCCTAACAACCTTCATGTCACCAGTAAAATATTTAATTATAAACAAACTCTTTCGACCGTAAAACTTCCGGTCTTCATCAAGTTTTTTAGTTATGAATTGTACATACTATAGTACCTACAATTCAATATAAAAACAAAAATTACTTAAACCTTACATCATTTTTTAAAAAATTATAATTTTTATACCATTAACTATAGAGGAATTACTCAATATCTGAGATGAGTGAAAGTTTTCCATTTTAATAACATTTGAATATTATATACGCTCAAACCTGTTTTTGTGCGGTGGATAGGGACCGCATAAAAGAAAACACATTTAAAAAAAATTGCACAAAACTTCATGAGTAGCTATAAAAAAAAAGTTTTCGCAACACAATTAAAAAGTAATTGTTTTTATGCGGTGAATAGGGACCACATAAAAAAAGTCTCATGTAGAAAATACACTCAAAACTGTTTTTGTGCGATTTTTTATTTTTCCAAGAGTGGAAAACGCAACCGACGTGGCATCAACGTTGATGTCATTTCTGGCAAACTTTTACGTTTGGTCGACAACACCGACATTCCAACACGTCGAACTTTTCCCCCAGCCGGGAATATCTGTCTCCGACTGAAACGACGAATTTCTTGAGACCAGAAAGAGCGAGATTTAAACTCATAAAGCTTTCTACTGCAATATTTATAACTATCAGATTCGTCAGAACTACAAAACAATCATGGCGAAACTAAAGGAAGTTATTATTAACCGCACAGATAAAAAATCGTACAAAAAAAGACCGCACAAAAACAGGTTTGAGTGTAATCAATGCTATTATACACTTCGATGATTGAGAAATACAGTATATATTTTGCTAAGAATCTATAACTAAGGTTTTAAGATTCCTAAAAAGATTGAAGTAATTTCTTTATCAAAAATTAATTAACTGAAATTATTTATTTAGTTAGTTTACTTGTATATTCATAAATAAATATAGCATACTTTTATGCATTACAAAAAAAAATTTAATTTAAAACTATTTTAAAATGTTTTATGCAATAAAATAATTTTTCATTTATATTTTCTGCATATGTCATTCTGTTTTCTAAATTTACATTGTCATTTTCTGATTACTATGAACTACTACTATGAGATGATATTTTAACTTGAATTAGAATTTCTATCCTCAGATCAGAGTATATCATAAGCGTTACTATTCTCTCTCTTTCTCTCTCTATTATTTGGTCTTTTAATTGAAAGTTAAATTTTAATTCTAGTTAAGTTCATAACATGATTTTATTATTAGTATTGTTTGCATTTGGAAAGACAGTGAAGACATCTGGGAATTCCATCTGTAGGGATATAGTTGTAATTGTACTTAGGTGAGGTATTTTCAGTAAAAATTTGTGACTATTAAAAAATGCTTTAATGAAATAAGTGTACTGTTACAATAAATGAATACTCTAAACCTCCTTCATTCATCTTTAGGGAAATGTCAAAAAAGAATTCTGATGCTATAGAAATCATACTTAGAAGAAACAAAATAAATGAAAATCCAAATATTTAACACAAATGCTAGAAAAACACAAATTAATGTTGTAAATTGTAAGATTAAAATTATGAAATATTGAGAAATATCTTTAAAATAATAATTTCTAATTGTTTTATAATTTTAATTTTATGATTCATACACAAGGCTGAATTAACTATTATGCAAAATGATCACCTGCATAAAGCCTAAAACAGACTGACTTTTTCTTTGTTTTTAATATAACTAAAGTAATTAATTTCCTTTTGCCAACTGTTCAGAACTTTCCAAACTGAAATAGAATTTGTTTATTTAAAAACTGTTCAGAAGTATTCTGAAAAATGAATGAAATGTGTATGGAGGTTGTCCTATAGACATTAAGATTGCTTTAATCATACCCATCTTGGGTTCAAGATGAGATGGTCTGGTTCCAAAAAACATTTAATATTATTAAATAAACCTGGAATCCTTCAAGTATACTAACATTAATTTTTTTCCTTTGTTCATAAATAGTATTGTAGCTATTGTTCAAATTTTGAATATTTCTGTAAAGCCACAATGTGTTCTGATCATTTTTTCTCAAGCATTTTCAATCATTGAGTTTAACATATACAGTAAGACCCGCTTAACGCTGATTCGATATAATACGGTCTGCTCGAAGCCTAAAAAAGCTCAAAGTTTACACCGATTTCAATTATCGCGGCATTTCATTGATTTGTATATAATAAGATTATTTACGAACACGAACCAATCAGAAGAAAGTGGCAAAAAGATGTACTTTCTTTAAATTTATGTTTGTTTGGTGCAAATTTGGAAAAAATATAATATCATGGGTGCCATAGGCAATATTAACTTCACTTGGCAAGAATTAACTGATAAATGCACGAACGAAGTGTGGAAGAAGTTATGGATAAAGGTATCCAAGAATTCTCTTACAAAAAGAGCCTGTCGCTGTATTGTTAAGTTGACCAAACTCAACCTAATCAATACAGCAGGACTAAGAGATGTAGACAAGCAGGATATTGAGGAGTCACTGCAGATTCTTGTGAGAGTCTAACCAACGACGACTTTCAAAAACTGGCGCAGAACAAGGAATTCATGTAGAAATGGAAAATAGAGATTCTGAAAATGAAGGACCCAAAATATTTCTCTACAGATTTCCTTAATAAGAGTTTGGTAACGATAACCGAAATTGTTGATCAAACTGTAGAGAATGATCCAGATTTTGAAAGGAATGCAAAAGTGAAACGAGGCATTTTGGATTTGATCTTTCTGCTACCGACATTTGCTTACAGAAAGAAAAAAAGCAATAAATGAGACTTCATGACTTTATTGCAAAAAACAAGAATTTTAGAATAGTCAGGACTTTCGTCACAAAAAATGAACTTTACTTTTCTCTGTGCATATGTTTGTGTGTTACTTAACATATATTATTATGCAAATTAATATAAAAATAACTTAAAATTAAAGTAAAATTTGTTTATTTTTGGTCACGTGTTTCCTATCCCTATTTACTCTATGTTAAAATGACCTCATTTAACGCTGTTTCGTTTAGCACTTTGTCGTCTAGGAACACATCTCCTGCGTTAAGCGGGGTCTTACTGTACATTGCTAAAAAGTATATTTTTCTCATTTCATTGAAGTGATTGAATTGGAAAAGATTACAAAAGATTGAAGATACATCTTATAAGAAAACAGTTTATTAGATAATTACATATTTACAGAATATTCCAAGTAGTTCAATTATTTCTTGTAAGAAGGAAAACATATGATATAAAATATTTACTGTATATAATTTAATATAAACAAATTAGAAATAAACTTTTAATTGTATGTAATTAAGGAAAAAAGAAATTAAACCAAATTTATTTTGTGCCAATATATTTTAATTAATTAATCAGAAAAACAAAATTCTTTAATGAAAAGTTGTCTTTCATAAGCAAAGCTCATAGCAATTTGTGTGTAGCTAACAGAAATATTTTAAAAGTTTATTTTTTTAATACATTTTAAAATCTTAACTTCTAAATTTTAAAATTTTCTTATTTTATAGATTAACATATAAATTTTTAAAAATTAAATTATATACTTTCTTTGTTCATACATGTTATTTTCAATTACTTTAAAAAAACCTCTTAGTTCTAAGGTATGTCTCAGAACATTTAATATGATAATATATCTTATTCAATGAAACTTGCACTGTTTTTTTTAAATGAATTTTCAAATGAAAAGAAAAAATGTTATTAAGTGGAAATGCATTATTGACAGATTTTTTGATTTACCATTGTATCATGACTAAAGTGGTGTGTTAATGAAATAGTCTGTTAAAAAATTTAAATAATATAATATAATATATGAATTTGGTAAGCCTTAAATACTGTCCAGCTTCATTTGAGAGAATGGCTAAGGAAATAAACATGATTCAGGTATCAAATTAAAGCTCTTGCCCTGTAGATCAGGGATGGGCAACCTGCGGTCCACATTAGTATATTGTGCAGCCCGTATCGCACAAAATATTACAAAACAATATAACAGTCTATAAAATAAAAATTTTAAATATTGACATCTAGTCGTCTGTTATCGTACTACATACCAAGAACCAGCTTTGTATATATATTCGATGCAACTAGAGAAGGTGCAGTGGTTTGGTTGTGACAGAGTGGCAAACAGGCAATGTTAAGTCTGCAGGGAAAACATGTCAGATACTGAGCTTTATCTGGCAATTAATTTTTTTTCTTTTTTTAACTATTAGAACAACCCATTGTCCTATCTCTTATTTTGAATTTCTGGTTTTGGTGGATTTCTGCTAGTTGTTATGTGATTCTCATATATAAAAAATTTCTTTCCACCCAAAGCAATTTATTTAAATTTTACTTGAAATATTCATAACTATTGATATTCTAAAATATTTCTTTGTTGCATATAAATGAGACTTTGTATATGTAAATTTTTTTTAAATAATAATAATAATAATATAAATAAAAAGAATAACATTTATTTAATGATTAATGCTCAGTAACTGCTATTAACAAAAATCTAAGTACATTGTTGTTTTTATTTTTTGCAGATTTTGATTTATTTTCACTTCTCCAATCTACAGAAACAGATAGAGAGGTAATGTTATCTCTAATTTTATTAGATAATTACAATAATGATAGTAATAATTGTACTGAGTCATAAAAAGATCTTGATTATCCAAAATCTTTCTCAAATATTCTTTTTCGGATAATCAAGATCCTAGATTTATTGCATGAAAAATGGTATTATTAATTGAAAATTGAAATAAATTTAAGATTTTTTTTATAAGTATGTTTGTTGAATAGTTTACTGTATAAATTGATATCAAAATTTTTAAATTAAAAAATCTCTTGTTTCTGTAATAGAGTAAAATTTTTGTACATTTTTTATGTAAATTAATACAAAACATTCATTAATTGTTTAATTAATCACATTTTCATCATTGTTTTGTGGATTTCACTTGTTAATTCTTCAACAAAAGGAAACAAACATTTTCTATTTTAAAATCATCTTAATTTTATTCCAATAACTTTTTACCATAACTTTGAATATATGTTAAATCTTTTATTATAACTTATTATTTCTTTTAAAATCCAAGTAATTTAAAATCTATATTTATTTTTTGATTTTAAATGCCTTTTGTTCATCTTATACTCTAACTTTATTTTCTGATTTCTCCCCCTCTCTGTTGTATTCAATTGGTAAATTGTTTAGAAAAATTCAATAGTAACTTATAAATTTCTCCATCCTTGTCATTAATCATTTTACAAATAGAATGTAATCTTGTTTATCATTTAAAAATACATATTTTATAAATATATTATATTAAGAAAATGAGTAAAATTAAAGATAAATACAAAGGTTCAAAGGTTATTGTTTGCAGCATGACTTCTAAAAATTATTTGGAAAAAGTCAAAAGCAGAAAATTTATTATATATTTTGTTTGTGGTATGTCATGTATGGGGTATATGTTGTTGCAGGTTTTACACACAAAAACATGTACGCTACATGTAAAATCTAATTCATATTAATTATATTATCCAATCATTATAACATATTTATTTAATATGTAAATTCAAGTTTTATTTAAGCTAATCTTTTCGGGTGATTCCAAATTAATCATTTAAATTATAAATTTATTTAATTGTTAAAATTTCTTCTTGAATGCTATATTATAAACAACTTTTAATCTATAAAATCAAAGTATTTTGAAAGTATTGAAATTAATAAATCTGATCTTTTCGTATCTGCATACCGTAATAATGATAAAATAAGACACTCTACAGCCAATAATTGGTGCAAAGTAAGCTAAGCAATAAATAGCAAACATTTTCATAACCCCTTCTGAGTTCTTCCTCGGGTTTTCTTAATTCTAAATAAGCTGGATCTTCCAAAATCATTCAAGAATATAAAATCGAACAGAAAGATGAAGAGTTTGAATAACGGGAATTTATGCGCAAGCATTTTGCTTGTCATCTCTAAATAAGATTGAACACTACTATCGATTTTATATTCTAGAATGATTTTGGAAGAGCCAGCTTATTTAGAATTAAGAAAACCTGAGGAAGAACCTAGAAGGGATTATGAAAATGTTTGTTATTTATTGTTTAGCTGTACTTCACATTGGTTATTGGTTGTAGAGAGTCTTATTTGTCTTTTCTTTCTTTAGTAAAAGTTATATTTATTAATTTAAATGGTTTTTTTTTTATGTTCGAAAGTTGAAGCCACAAAATTACTTCAAAAACTTGTAAATTGATAAATCTGACTTCTTTATTTTTGTTACTGTTCTTTTTTATAACTGAATGATTTGAATTAAATTGATTAAACAATTTTTTAATCAATTGACATGATTAAACAATTTACCAAAAGTAAAAAAAAAATGAATAAATAGCTGTATTAGAAATAATACTATTAAAAATAATAAAATTATAAACATTTCATAATTTTCTTTGATATTATCTTAGATTGAACAGCAGTTTTTATAACCAATACCACAAACTGTCAAATATCCATCAATATTTCTTTGTATTTACTTCTTGATTATTCTTATAAAAATTATTTTAAATGAAAAATAAAGTTATATCTATAACTTTATTGCTTAACAGTAAATCAGAAATTCTCAGCTTTAATATAGAGATAAGTCATTTAGCAAACAAATTAATGTTTGTCATTTAAAATATGCAAATGTGTATGTAAAATTTATTTGATTTTCATTGATGCAATTTTCGTACATATATAATTGTATGTAACTTTGCATTCAAGGAAATTTTATCATGCTAATTTTCCTTTGAAACATAGTGATCTCTGCCAAGATTCTTACATGAGAAAACAAAACAATGGTACTTTAGGAAGATCCTAAGTTATTTTGGTCATTTCTAATATCAATAGCTATTGAATTGTTCTTTCTTACAATAATGTATTATATATAACCAATTCTCTCATGCTAAAAACATAGATAATAGATGAGACATAAACTCTTTGAAATTATATCTTGATGATTTTTCTTTTGCAATCATTTTCTGCTTGGCAAATTTTTCCAACTAATTCGTAGATATCACAGAAAGTATCTGTTATTTTCATGTTTTCTACAAATTTTACAAATTTATTCTGCTCTCATACCCATCAGAAAGATAGAAAGTCATTACAATGTTGTTGTACAGAGGTGAGTGTTTGCAGGTTTACATACTAACATAACATATTAGAGTTAGTTTGAGAAAATAACAGTGTCATTTCAAAAGAATATGAAGAAATAAGCTGTTTTTACATTTGAATTTTAAGATGTTCTTTATTCAGAATATTGTGTACTTTGAAAACTACTTAAATAAAGTTTAATCTTCTTTCAGAAACAGTGAAATTTTTACCTATTATCAAATTTGGTTTCTCAATAAAAACAATTTTTTCAAATAAAATTCTGTTTTGTTATTCCCAGGTTTATGTTTGATTATTTTTTAGACTATACTTGCCTAAATGAATACAAAATTCATATTTTTCAAAATTATAACATAATTAGCTTTTTTTTTTTTTATTTTTCCATGATATGCTTTTAAGTCATATAGAGTTAAAACAATATAAAGTTATAAAATTAGAACATAAAAACTTGAAAAAATATATACAATATTTTAATATAATTTTTGTTTCTTTTGTTTTTAACACTTATCCTGCTAGAAACATAATATTATATTTTACAAATTCTTTGGTAAAAAAAAAGGCAAATGTAATATCACATTTTTCAATCTATCACGTTATTTCTAGCTTTAAAATGTAACATTACGTCTTCAGGAATCAATAAACGAATTTTGTGTTTTTGTGTATTAACAGTCAGCACCATTTCTTTAGAAATTTGAAATAAAAGTTATTTCTTGGAACCACATGCATTGTTCGATTCGGAGTTTTGTCGCCATATTTCACAAGCGAATTTTAAGTTGTTTTATTTTGTATATGTGAGTTAAGTTAAGATATACCAATGCCTAAGTGATGGTAGATTTAACGACAACAGACGAGGGACAACTCTCGTCCGTTGTCGCTAAATCCACCATCACTTCAGGCATTAGTATGATACAAGCAAGCACCTACATCTTCTACAAACTAGATGTAGTATCCTTGTAAGTTAAGATATGGTGCATAAATATACTGAACAGGAATTGTTTGAATTTATTAATGAAGAAATGAACAAATATAGTGACAATTATATTGATTCATATGGTGAAAGCAAAGCAATTATGTTTTAGGCTCAACTGAAAATCAAAAAAGTACAAATAAGCCATGTAGTTTCATTATTATTTTTAAACCGATATAATTTATATATAGTGTGTAATGTATATACTTTTTACATATTCTCAGTGCAAGAGTCACATTCTTATATTTCTGACAGTGTTAATTCCATCTTATCCACATTTGATAAATCATTGCAATTGCAAAAAACAGCTAGAGTTAGAGCCTAGTCTACTAATGATATTGATACAGTACTTCATTATTAAAAATAAATTCAACAATGTACTATACATTTGTTAGTTAAAAAGACAAATGTTAAGAGCATTATTGCATTTTTTAAAATTTTTTTCATTTTATCTCTATCTCTAAAGATAGAGATAAAATGAAAAAAATTAAAATGTCCAAATAACATTAGAGCACAAGACATAAAAATAAAGCCCACATACATCAAAATTGAAGAATATATAGATAAATGTCTTTCAAATCAAAAACTGCTTTCACTTTTCATCTAGCTTTAGTCAATTATTTATTATTCTCAGTTGAAAATACAGTAAAACTGTTTAAATCAGCCAGCATACAGCAAAGAAACTAGGTCAACAGAACCAGCAGGGTAAGTGCTAAAGGAAAATCATTGATAGACTTATAGATATTATATTAATGAAATTATTAAATAGGAACTCAAAAAACTTACTAAATTAAATTTTAAACAATATTTTAGTAATATATTATTTGTGTGTTTAACTTTTGAGTATTTTCACCATTATTTATCATTTAAGGCATTTTCAAGTCAAGAATGTGGAATAGAAGAATCTTCAAACATATTAATAATTTGTTTTATAGATTATTATTTGTCTTTTCCAGATAAAATTATCCTGACAACAGAACAGTGTGTGTGCATAATTGAGCAATATTTTAAAAAAGATCTCAAATCATTTTTATGAACAATGCCCAATAAGGATTCATCAAATAAATCAGCAATACGGCACTTGAATTCAGAAGTTTTGAAATACTAATAGCAAAAGTCTGTATGTAATATAATTTAGATATAATGTTTCAGAAAAAAGAGAGCAGTCTGTGCTTCAAGCATTTATATCTGACTTTTTTATATTCTAAAGCAGTGGCAGAACAACTTCATTTTCGGTCATGATTCAAAATTGCAATGTGGGCTCTTTTCCCTCCCAACTTACCCTTGCCGCAAAGAACAGAACATCTTCCAGAAAAGGCCTATAGACCTTGACTGAGAAAAGGAGTTTGCAAGAGACTGATACAACTTTACATTTATTAATATGAATCTTTATATTACTACATTATTTTACATTACTACAGGGTGTAGGAGTATTATTTTAAAAATTAAAAGTGATAAATAAGTCTCTTAAAATATTCAAATGTAGAATTCTTGCAATCTTCAGTAATTAACATCATAAAATAACAATAAGGCAAGCTTAAAATGAGTTTTTTGTAGCTTTTGCAAATGCAAACTATTTTAAAATTTCAGATGTAACTTATCTAATGCCATGCCCATTTATATTCTATTGACAGAACAGCCAATGTAGATAACTACTAAATTAATCAATTAACTTAAAAGTCTTACATAATTGTATTGTAGAGAAATACACAAAAAACCAATTTTTCTTTCTATTCTGACTTACAGAGGGCAGATAACTATAAAACTCTAAAACACTATATAAATAATGAAATAAAAGTTAAAGGCTAACCCAAATGCAGAGAAAACACTTTGTTACATCAATAAATTTCCTAAATGCATTTTGCCAAACAGGCCTCTTCAGTACAGTTCAAATATATAATTTATATAAATAAGTTTATATAATGTTTTAGAGTTTTAAAGTTATCTGCCCTCCGTAAGTCAGAACAGAAAGAAAAATTGATTTTTTGTGTATTTCTCTACAATACAATTACATAAGAATTTGATAAATAATCTGACTCCATCGTTTTAAATAATTAATTTGGATATAACTTAAAAGTTTTGAAAATGAGGGTCTTGCAGATACTATAATTGACACTGTGGGAAAGCAATTGTATGACCATACAATTGCTTTCCCACAGTATCAATTATAGTATAGAATAAGAGCACAAGAATAAGAGCATAAATTGGAAAACTGGACAATAGTATATAAAGTAATTTTGAACAATCATAAGCTTGGCTAGGTTCTAAACTATTCTGCATTTTCAAGTATCTGATTGAAATGTTGACCAAAGTGAAATGATAGTAACTGTGAGGTTAAACCAAGACATGTCATTTGGAGTTAAGATGAAGGTTGAGTTGTGTCATTTTTGCTAGTTTAGCATCTGCTAAGTCTTAATTCATTTCTTCTTCTTCTGTTTGATGCCCACTTCCATGCTCATATTTTTATATTTCATATTTGTCTCCTACTTTAGCTTCTACAGACTAAAAAATAAGAACTATATGTAATATGTCTCTCAATACTGAAAGCAGGCCTTATCCTTAAGCCATGGTATTGAATTGCCGTATAATGAGGAAAATTAAGCACTTAAATATATGGTTTATGTGGCCAAAAATAACTCAAAAGCAATATTTTGTTGAAAACAGAGGGAGTATTGTTTTGCTGTTTTTTTTATATATTCGTGTAACATAAAATTTGTTATGTAACCCAAACAGCACTAAAGCATCTATCTGCCACAGTGTGCATTTAACTTTGAAATAAATGTACAAACCAGAGGTCATGGGTCATGTTGCCCATAAAGAGGCTTTAATACATCTGGATAAGCAAGACAATGACATAATCAATTTCAAATGAATTCTTTATTATTGGTTTGCATATCCAGCTATATTAAAGTTGTTTTATCAGGCAATGTGCCTACAATCTGATGAGAGCTGCTTACTGTAGGATAGTATGTAGGACACTAAATGTGCTATAGTTTCCTAATAATTGGAACCAAGGCAGTTTACAAACTGCTGCATATACAGGGATCAGCTTCTCTGAAAAGCTGCAGACTGTTTAAAAGTAATATTACATAAACCAAAAAGTGTTAAAAGAGAAAATTCAAATTTATTATTTAATTATATTTGACCTTGAATTTTTTGCTTAAGGTTTTATACTTATGAAAAATTTTTAGGAAAGAATGTCTTTGCATTGTTCTTTCTCACATCTTAGGAATTAGCAAAGTAGTAAAGCAGAGTTGATTTTTTAGAGGCTCTTCACCTCTATATGTAAACTGCGTGACTGTGTATTGATTCTTAAGATGTGAGAAAGGACAGAATTTAAAGATGTTCTTTTTAAAATATTATTTATATGTTACATGTTGTAGCCTTTTTTGGGAATGTTTCTTTTATAGTTTTAAAAGTTATCAATAAAAAACTTTGTCAAACCCATGATCAAAACAGTTGTTTTGATCCATGTGTTTGAATGGGTCATAGGCTTTTGCTTGACACATTCAGGTCCCTGTCCTAATGGATCAAACCACTTTTTACCATTGTAGTTCTGCCACTGATCCAAGTTTATCCAAGTTAGCATGTTTTTATAACTTTATTTGCACATCAGTGTTTTATAAACATCATTTTAAAAAACAAGCTGTACTTCAAATACTCAACAAAACTTCTCTAATAAGTTCATTTAATTAAAATATTCTTTTTTCAAAATTATTCATTTGACAATGCTAATCAAATTTTAAAAATGATTTAAGTTATAAATTAAAATCACTATGAATGTAACTAGTGAATTGAAACACTTAGAAATAACTCACAAACTCCAAACAGTTTTGAACAGTTCTATTCATCCTTAAAGGACTAGTTTTAAGAAGAAAATGTGAAGAGAATTTACAAGAATTCAACAGTATGAAATTCTGTGTGTTCTCTTTCAGTTAACAAAATATGAGAGAGAATATTTCTAAACACTCATTATTACTTGGTTATTATTAATTGGTAGCGCACCGCACAGCAAGCGGAGGCTGCAGGTTCAAGCCCCGCCCCGGGTCAGTTATTTTCTTCCAGAATGTTCTAAATTATTTATTAAATTATTAAAAATTATAATTATTCATTTAGATAAGAGATAGCGCCTAACGCTTACCTCTATACCAAATTCATTTGTATTTATTATTTAATTATAGCCATATATTAGCCCGATTATTTCGGCACTTGTTGGTTTATTATTACTTAGTTTGAAGATTTATTTAAAATGAATTTTTTATTGGATATTTTTTTGTTTTTTAATAGCAATATGTTGCAAATGTTTGAGAGCTTTGAAATGAGTTTGGTGACATTTGTTATAACTTCAAGTGAATAAAATTATTTACTTCTTCCTATAACTGCTTACAATTTGACAGATCCGTCAAATGTCATATTGTAGCAAGAAAAAAATTAATCTATTTAATAACAATAAGTGGATATTTGACAAGTTTGTGGTTGGTGAATTATAACTGAAAAAATCCTGAGGTAATATTAAAAAATTTAAACACATGCAATTGGTAGACAGATTACAATTAAACAAGCTGTAGATACTTGCTCAGATGATTTTGACAATGAAATCAAAATTGCACAGTACACTCTAGCTAATCCGAACCTACCTTAATTTGAATTCCTGTTAATAATAAAAATTGGCTCATATTATTACTATTTTTACCAAGTTGTATAAAATTAATTATTAATTTTAAATTGTATTTAATTATAACAAATTAATGCAAATAAAATATGCAGTAAAACTGTAAAAGAATTATTAAAAAAAACTGTTTTCAGAAAGTCATATTATTCAGATTTAACCATTAGATTATCAACTCCATTTCTTAACTAATACTATCTCTTAAGTAGAATACATTATAACCCCAGGCATAGGCAACTTGTTATCTTTTGCGACTTCTATGGTCCATATACTATCGAGATCCATAAACATATTTGTCATAAATTCATCTGTCCATTTAACAAAAGTTATAATGCTACAAGTGAAAGATTTCAAAATTAGTTATCCATAGTATTTGCATCTCCTTTACAAATTGATAGACTTAGCAATGTGTGTGAACTGCCAGTTGTAATTAATGAGTTTTATTAATCATTTGAAATATTGAAAAATTGATCAAAAAGTTTCAACTTCAAAGTTGTCACTAAAACAAATATTTTTTCTTAAAGTTTTCGTCTACAGTTTTTAAATGAAAAAATATTATGTAAGTTTATTGCTTACATAATATTTTTTCATAATAATTATTACAAATTACATAATAATGGATTTTAAATAGATATGTAAATTGTACAAAAAAATCCAATGTCTTTAGTGTTTCTGCCTAATCTTACATAAAAACTATCATATGGCACTTTAGTACAGTAAAGTTTCTCATTCCTGGTGCACCTCATATGATTTTTGCTAAAAATTTTTAAAGAACATACAATGAAATACTGTAGTTGCATCAGATTTTATTAAAAATGATATAATCGTCCCTGTATGCAAATATATTAAATTAAAAAGTAGACAAAATTCTCGTGTAGCATCTTCATCTTGGCCATTATCAGTTACTGGAATCATTAATATTTTTATCATTACATGCCATATGCAGTTCAAGATCTATGCATGTCTACTGCTGGGTTATACTATAACTTCCCCTAGTTATATATTAACATTACATTATTTGAATTATTTAAAAGGATCTTAAAACTTTAAATTAATCCAATAAATAATTATTTGTAATAAGTGGACCATATCATTTATGACCTATTAGAATCAGTGAAAGTATGGTCTAAAACTGATTGAACTTCAGTTATTTTTAAAATTTATTTATTTATTGGTTTATAGATTTGTGATATATTGATGTGTTAATAAATTTGCTCCATTCAAAGATTGATTTTACAATCAAATATTAAAAACACACAAAATTAGGGACATCTGGTTGCTATATTTGTAATGCATTATGATGACAAATTATTATTATGTAAACATAAGGATGATGACTTCACCAAATGACTTAGTTGACCTTGTTAGTCACATTTTATTGTATACATCTTCCTCTTTTAACCTCTAATGAAATATTTCTAGAATTTTAACCTTGAGTTTCCAGCAATTTAATAAACTTGGTAAAATAAGTTTAAATAAAATTTATGATTAATTTAGAGATTTAGTAAAAACAATTTACAGTTCTTATAATCAATACAACAGAAAACAGTACAGTGTTTTTTAAATGTATTGTTTCCTGAATTTTTTATTATTTCATTAGACTTTTCTGATAATTTGAACATCAGATAATTAAAATGTTTCTTGTGTCCTTGAAATTCGAATTAACAAGAGTTTACTGTATTTTTATTAGTCAGCAACTAAACAGTCAATCATAATGTTTATTTCAAGTAAAATTTAATGAAACGATAGCTTTTTGTAGAGATGAATGAACAAATGCCCTTTATTAATTTATTTTCTTGTGGAATAAACTGATAAATTTCACTTTTTTTTTTTTTTTTTTTTTTGTTCATTTAATTAGTTGAGATTATTTTTGCATTTATATTTTCTCAAACATTGCAGTCATATTGTTTGAAATAAAAGTGTTGTTTTGCCAAATTAAATGTTTGGCATTTTAAAATTTCCATGCTGTAATGATGATATTTTCTTACACTTTAATAGATGGTGTCTGTGAATATTTTTTTTAATTTTGAAAATTTATTACTCAGTAAGTCTGCAAGGTACAGTACATACATGAAACAAGCATGAGCTGAAAGTCAATTCAAAAAGTTTATTTACACAAAGAAAACAAATCAAGTTCAATGTGAGCACCACAAATAGCTCGAATGACATCATACCAATATTCAGTCTCTAGCCACATATTATGCAGCCTTAATTGGATGAGAACATTCAGAACTTAAGTGTTTCGGTAAAACAAGGCTCCACCTCACTTTCACAATGTTAGATCATACGTTGATCAAATCTACCTCAATATTGGATTTAGCATGGCCTCCCAGGTCCCCAGGCATGATGCTCCTGCATTTCTTTCTATGGATTTGTTAAAGACAGCATCTACAACCACGGCCAACAAAGATTAAAGAATTGAAACAATGAATAAGTGATTCCTGTGCAAAAGTTGATCCTGACATGCATAATGTTTGGTGAGAGGTTGAATATCAGTATGATGTCATTTGAACTAGTCATGGTGCTCATGTTGAACTCGACTAATTTCTTTCTGTGTGTAAATAAACTTTTTGAGTTATCTTTTAGCTCGTATTTATTTCATATATAGCTGTGCCTTGCAGACTTGCTAAGTAATAAATTTTCGAAATCAGAAAGAACATTTACAGACACCCTCTATATTTATCAGGAAATCATTCATGCATTTAGAATGTCAACAATAATTAAAAGTGATATTTTTATACTTTGAAAAATTAAAACACAGCAAAATAAAAATTAATACATATTATATACATAAGTAAGATAGTATAATTACTGTATGTTTTTTTTTTTTTCGTTTTTTGGTTTGTTCTAGAGCAGTGATTCTCAGTTGGTGTGCCGTGGTCCACCAATTGATCGGTTTATTATTATTATACTTTATATTATACTAGTAGGTTATGGCATACCTTCTGAGAACAACTGTTCTAGAGTAGCAAAATGTAAAATTCCCAACCATTTTTACATGCTGACCTTTTCTATTAATATAAAAATATTTTTACCTAATAAACACTTGAATTAAATTATATACAGATACAGATGAAGTCTACTATGAAAAAAATACTTTAATTTCAATAGATATAAACAGTTTTCTTACAATCTAATTGTTATTTTCTTATGTAAAACTGATAATTAAAGTTTGTACAAGTGGATAGAAAAAGCCTAAAGCATCTTAACTTAATCTTGTACTGTGTACCAAATCAAAGTAATTGATAATCATGGTAAATAATTGATTATCAATACTAATGACTGAAACAGTTAATTATTTGAATATGTTCAATAGCAGAATAAAAGTCCATGCCCAGGATTTTCAGATGATGGGTTTTTAAAAACCACATTTTCTCATACAACAGACTAAGGAGGAACTATACTATTTTATTAACACAATTACATTTTTCTATTCGAATTGCTAAATGGGAGTTAACCCCAATGTATGGCCTTAATAAATTAAATGTCAAACAAAAGTAGGATTTAAAAATTATTGAATTTATGAAACTATTAATAGAAGAATGTTATTTTTATTTACAAGGTGTGTTCAGAAAGTTCCAAGAATGGGCATGTTAAAAAAATGAAAGAGAGAATTTTCTGTAATTTACATGTGACCAGTTTCATGCTAGCTCTTGATAATTCTATGATTACCATCTCATGACTGCATGTAATAGTATTTAATTTAATTTAAAAAAAGAATCATGTAACAAAATTTTTAAAAATTCTTCATGGAAGGTTTTGAAGAACCAAGAAATTGCATAAAATTTTGCTTTAATTTGGGAATAAGTTCAACAGAAATGTAAATCATGACAAAACAAACTTTCAGAGAAAAAGCTCTTTATCAAAATCAGGATGTTACATGTGAAATAAACAATTCAAAACTGAATGAATTGTAGGTCTCATCACTAACATTAAGACTGTTGACATGTTAACGCTAACCTTTATCTTTGGTTGATATATGTTAATTTCCAAGTGTTTTTTGACCTTTTTAAGGCCATCTTCAGTGTAAATTCTTCTGCAATGAATAACTGAACAAACCAGCAACCAATATATTGAGAAAGATGTTTGAATTCCTATCACAATGTATTGGTTGCTGGTTTGTTTGGTTATTTGTTGTTGAAGAATGTAAATTGAAGATGGCTTTAAAAGGGTCAAAAATATTTTGAGATTAACTTATATCAACTGAAGACAAAGGCTAGTGTTAAAATTACATTCATTCAGTTTTGATTTAATAAGAGGTTGTTGATAACATTTTTTTTTGACATGGTTACTTTGTGAATTTATTCCTGAAGGTCAAACAAATAATCAATATGTTTATCTTAATATTTTACAGCAATATATGAAGTGATTTGATGAAACAGTTTGAAAAATTGGTTGTCCTATCGCAATACTAAGCCATTGCAATAATTACTTATCTGGCAAAACATGGATTTGCTGTTCTTTCACAGCCATTATATTTACTTAATCTATCTCCTAATGACTTTTTTTCCAACTTTAGATTAAAAAACTTTAAAAGGAAAGCAGTTTGACTCAATAGAATGAACTCATACAAGATGAATCAAGCTGATGTTTCTATATTTTTCCTGAATTGGCAGAATCAATAAAGTTTACAATATTAAAGCAGAATACAAAAAAATATTTTTATATTCTTTTGAATGTCCATTTGCAATCACCAGAATATAATTAATGCTAGTGGAGTCAACCTTTCTTTACAGGCTCTTCTCTGCATGTATGTATGCAAATTGTTTAAAAGTTTCTGGATATTTACCAAAAGTGTATAAAGGTCGACTCCACTAGTGTTTATTGTGTTCTGGTGATTGCGAATGGACGTTCAGAAGACTTCAAAAACATTTATAGTATTATTCTGTCTTAATTATTGTACAAATATATTTCATCTTGGATTTTTTATCTTTGATAAAGTGTACGAAGCTTGGGGTGATGTTATTAAATAAATTTCCTAACATACTTTGAGTTTTTGATCCCTTCCTGGATCTTTTTGAACACATTTTATAAGAAGTTTGTATTTTTGAAGGAAACCCAGTAAGGCTCAAAGTGCTAGAGTTTGTAAACCTTGTCTTACTAAAATATTTCCTTTTCATCACCAAGTAGTTTGTTGTGTTTCAAAAAAAGAAATGAATTAATATTTATAAATTACATATATATTGACTGCCTATCTCTATTTGTCTTCTTGGCATGTTTTGAACCTCCTCTGAAATTGATTGGTTCTCAAAAAAAGATTGATGCCAACCCTGTTTAGAGTATCTGTTCTAGAAAGATTGGTCTATTTTATTATTGCTATATTAATTAACATATAATTATAGAACAAAACCTTCAAAATATGCAAAATTAACTAAGAATTTTTTTTATATGCATAATGATATAAGATGGTGATAGAACACTAAAAAATGATTTGTATAAACAATAACTTATTTTCACAAAATAAAAGGAAATTACTGTAGCAATATACTAAACAAGTTTGTAATTTACAAATATTGTACATATTATATAGCTAGTTTCTGGAATTTAATTTGTTTATTTGTCATTAAATCTTTTAAAAAAGCAATAAAATATCATAAACAAAGTCAACTTTGTATAATTAATTGTATGAGTAATATATTTTTATGTTTATGTTAGGTGCCATACTCGACTGTACCATCTGCCGTTGGTGGGAGGAAAGCATCCAGTACGACTCCCGACGTTATTTCTCTCGATTGATAAGAGGCAAAAATTGGACATGCCAGACTAGATATGGTGTTTCAACATCAGTTGTATTGTTGTTAAAACTGACAGATGTGCAGATCTTCATTGCATAAAGGGTGTCAGCTGTGCTGCATTCAGGAAATAATTTATCAGTATGTGATTGCACAATGAGTGTCAAAGGAGTTTTTCAAGGGAACAATTTATTTCAGATGTTACTGGCTCTTAGACACAAGAATAAGTAAAACTTGGAGATAACTGGTAGTGCTGTCAATATACAAAATACTATAAAGCCAAGCCCACAATTTGTACATTGGAACAAACTGTTTTTAATCTGCAATTTATCATCATTTTCTTTCCTCCCCATCCATTGTTGTATTCACATGTACATATTTAACATTGATGTATGTAGGAGGAGACGACGAATGTCTCACGTATCACTAAATATTATCAGTACACTCGTTTTCTTAGAGTAATGTTTCTGTCATTGAAAATGTGTATAATTTTTTTTTTTTTTTTTTTTTTTTTTTTGAGATTTTCGGTGACCTTTGTAAATATTTTTTTGCATTAAGAATTTTCTGACGTCATATATGGGGGAAAATCATTTAGTTTAACTAAAATTTATCTAAAAATGAAAATACTGTATGTAGAAAAATTATGACAAAAATATTTATTCAATGATTATATTGTATCTCAATATATTAAAATATAATGTACCAATGGGATATTAATTTTTTATATTTCCTGATAAAAGTTAATTTGTCTCTTGCAAATGAATGCTGATTTGCAAGTAGATGACATCTGTTAATTTGTAATGTCCATTTATTATTTTATATTTAGATTATTTGCATGACTATTATTATTGTATAAATAAATAATATTTAAGTGAATATTTTTGATTTTATCAATAGATTGAGATCATCTGCCTAAAAAGATTATTTTTTCTCAATTTTTTAAACATTAAAACCTAAAAATTTTCAATAAAAACTAAATTTAAAAAAAAAAAATACTAAAACAAAGGCAATATATTGTATTTTTCAGCATATTGCAAATATTACACACTATTCATCTTATATCTTATAATAATCAATCTGAATTATTATTATTGTTTAATGATTATTCTTCATTTATTTTTGGATACATTTTTATTTGAAAGTGGAGAAATTCAAAATTAATGCCTTTGATAAGATGATAACACATTAGCATTGTCAATAACTTTCTAATAATAGAAAGTTATTGACAATTATTGATTTCTATTAATAATTTAAACACTGACAAAACACCAGTATGCCTCAAATTAACATATCTTTAGGTATACACAATGCAGAACAAAACAAATTTGTCCATTTTGTTGTGTTATATATATATATATATATATATATCTGAAGATGTCTGTTATATACAGATGAAAACATTAGTAAAAATGTGTTAATATGAGGTATGCTAGTGTTTTGTCTATGTTTAAATTATCTTAACATTGTGTTGTGAATATAGTCATTAATATGATAGTCCAAAAAGACTAGTTACAGCTAAAAGACTACTCAATTAAATCATTTTTAATTCCAAATATACGTTCAAAATTTATTTCGGCAATTATTAAAAACATGGGTTGTGCACGCCTGATTACATCTATATGACCAACAGATCTCATGTAGCCCATGGTGGTTTTAGTAAAGATATTTTTAGGTTATTAGGCATACCCAAATATTCATAAATGCACTAGTATTATTTTGATTTAAAGCCATATAATGTGTTTCAGTTTAACAAAGTTTGTACTTTGTACAGAAATATTTTTTTGTTATCCACATCAGTACACTTCAACTTCATATTATAATACAGCACACTTTAACCCAACGTGGCCCAAGATATACTGGTAGTACACATCTGTGTTATACTGGTAATAATTAAATTTGTCAAAAATCGACTTTCTAATTGTTTCTTACTAAAATGAAAGCACATCTTTAAATGTTTACACGCTTTTGCCTTATTTACTGTGAAGTGAGATTTTAGCATATAAAATTACAATGTTTGGTAAATAATATGTTTTTGATAAGTTCTTTGTAGGTTTCATTTTAAATGCTAGCTTATAATGCTGAATTTAATAATCAATTCTTTTTAAATCTGAGAAATTAAAAAATTCAATTAGTGTCATCAAGAAAGAAGCAGCATTTTATCTGTTAAATGATGATGAAAAGTAATGGAATTTATTGTCTAGAATTTAACAGAAATAAATTAGTAATTTCCTTGTTTGTTATATGAAAATAAAATCGATCAAAGAAATATAAATTGGTTTTCACATCAAATCTTAATTTATTTTCCAAAATAAAATATGTATAATTATTTTTCAATTAAGTTAGTTTTGTTTTAAATAAGATAGGCAGGATTCACATTTGATTCAATAAGAAAATGCAATATTAGCTAATTAGAGATAAACATTACATTAACGATGAAAAGAATTAAATGCTGAACAAGATACAATTTCAAAATGAAACAATATATTTGGATCATATCGTTCCATTTCTGATCAGACAGAACAAAAATAAGTAAATGAAAAATAATGTAAATGACAATTCATTTGCCCCATATTGTATTTGAACATTCTATTGGAAATGAGCTCAGTCAGCTCATCCTGACCTACCGAACTGGGCAGGTTGTACATGTACTGTACATAGTCAAGTAGTGAAAAATGTACACTAATCATTTGGGTCGTTTCATTTATGAAACTTTCATAGGATCCAACCTGACCCAAATCTGAGTTCCCCAGAGCAATAGGCCAAATTACTGCCTCGGCTATCTAACCATAACATTATGACGACAATAGTAATAAGTTAATTTTAACATTACACCAATGATGATTAAAAAATAAAACATTACCCAAATAATAAATTAATATGACAATATAATAATATTTTAACAGAATGCATTAACTTTATGTATGCAGTTATTAATCTCTGAGGACAATGAAAAAGTTCAAAAATATTTAGATTGATTTATATAAGAATGGATCCATCTTCTAACAAAACATTCACTGAATTTAATTTTATTTGATTCAAAGTCTGTGATGTTTGAAAAAGTATTATTTTACTCTATTCATCATTCATTAATCACCGTTGGAAGAAATGTTAATATTATCTCAAATAAGAATACTCTTAGGATTCTTTAGTTTCAGTTGTTTATCATTAGTTGAAATCATTATAATCATGCATAATGTGTGTTTCTTCTACAAAGAAAATATATTTATGATGATTATAGAAAATGTTGGTTATAAAAATAAGGAATTTGATGTCGTTGTTAAAAGGTATTATAAGAATTGATAAAATTTAATCTGTCTTGCATAGGTGGCATCATGGGGGATTCCTAGGGTAAAATCATAAACCCAAAATGAACAGTGTTCTTAAAAATAATTTCAGATAAGGTAATAAACACTTGATCTCTGGCTACCTACAGTATTTATAGCTGAATTTTCTGAAAGCAAAATGTTTATCACTTTCTGTGCTGGTATAAGAAGTAGAATGAAGTAAATTAACAAAAGAACTTTGATTTATTTCCATCTTTTAGAGTTCATTTAGAGTTATTTCCATTGTATGCTGAGTCGGTGGAAAGGCGTCTTGTAAATCTTGGTATGCTTGTAGATATGGTATTTCCAAAAGATGGAGGTTTTGTTAGTCAGATAGTTGACAATATTACCAAGCGTGGGAGTTTGTTTGCCATAGTTACTTCACAACAGCACAAAGCACATAATTCTGTAACATTAAATTTACTTCAAGGAAATCCACAAGAGCATCTTCTAAACAAATAAATCCATAATCATATTTTTAATGTAACTTTATTCATTCTACTGTCTAATTTTATTAACATCTCAACCTCTTTACCGAGTAAAGCAAAGCACTCCAAATATTCTCTTTTGAGTAAAAAAAAGGCAAATATGATGATAGATAATTAACCTTTTTATTTTGTTTTGCTGCATTGTCATCAGTGGTGACCGTACATTGGGCACATGTCCCCCTTTTCCTAATCCCCAAGGGGGCCCCAAACAACAGAAAATTTATGACTTCTAGCCTATCTTGCAAATATAAAAAAACTAATGAATGATATTTGTCCGTCGACCCATGCACTTCGTCATATGTTGACCGAAACCCATTCCTTGTTTTCACGGCTAAGTTAGTTCCGAGTGCAACTAGTGGTGCTGGTCCAATGTTGAATTATAGTGTTTGAAGCTTTTTGCATAATGCACTGCTGATTGTGATCAATATTTCATTCTTAGATATACATTTTTCCTTAATGAATTAAATGAGATTTAAATTTATACATTAAAATATATTTTAAAAAACAGGACAGAACACAATTACTTAATTTATATCTCAATAAAGCAATGCATAATATTGCTTGAGTAAAAAATTATAATGCACAAATCAAAATATTCTTTATCAGCTTGTATTACAAAATAAATCATAAAAATATCAATATATTTTATGTTTAACAGAATGATGGCAAATATTCAATTTCCTACTCATTTTTAAAGTCAATACTTGTTCATATTATGTTAAAATATGGTATTTTTTCATTTTTTATATGTATGCAGATATTCAAAAGAACTTGAGTTTATGTCACTATTGCTGATCTAATAAAACAATGTAAACTTAAATTATTTTAAGGAACTAATCTTTTAAACTAATGCTGTTAACTCAATTATGTATTAGAATTAAAAAATATTCCGATCATTTGTTTTCTATATTTTTAATTTGTCTTCAATATTTCATTCATTTTTTTTCATTTGAATATTAGATGACAGAAGCGAATACTAATGCATAAATAAATTTTAGTTTAGTTCAGAGGGTTTCAACCTGGTCCTGAGTGACCACTGAGGGATCTATCAGTTTATCTGGAGAGTCTATAATAAAAATTAATTTGTCCATTGTTAAAAACATATAAATAAAAATAATCTTTGTATGTTTTACTTTACTAAAATTTAATTTTGATTTATGTTTAATAAAAATTTGTTATTAAATTCTTATATATGACTTTTCATTTCATCCTATTACGATTTATTCTTATTGTAGATCAGAATAGAAACTGGTTAACAAATTAATTCTATTTTTTCTAACTACAATTTATAACACACTTTTGGATACAGAACACCAGTAAAAATTTTCGTAATTTAAATATATCAATTGATTAAAAAATAAATTTATTGAATGATAGACAGAATTATATTCAAAAATTTTAATTTCTTATAATTGAAACAATAAAACAATGATGTTTATACATATATATATATTAAGTGTGTATATGCATGATTAGTATTATTAGTCCACGGCCTATCACTTGGAACCTTTGTAACAATACAATATATATTGAGAACTGTCTGATATTTCATCTATTAATTACTACAGTTTGCATTTTATTCATAATTAATTATTTGAATTTTAAAAAAAACATTTAACGTAAGTAAAAACGAATAAGAATGGCATTATCAATCTTCATGAATTATTTCATAAAACTTTTATTTTGCATTGTCATAATTAAAAAATTACTAGTACATGCTCTGAGTTAATTGAAAAACATTATAATAAAAATTATACACACCTTTATAATACAGTATAGTGCATAGCTTCTCAAAGTAGGAGCCACAACCCCTGGGGAGCTGCAAGATGGCCTCAGGCTGGAAACAAAAGCAATATTTTCATTAAATAAAATTTGTTTGCATGTAATGTGATGATATATTATTATTATTATATGTGAAAAAATTGAAAATAAAATGATTATGCGGTGGAAATAAAAAATACTATGCAAAGATAGAATTAAAGAAATTTACTCAATAGAACACGCAGGGTATACTGTATGCAGGGCCGTGAGTTATAATCGTCGTTCTTGGAACCATAGTTTAAAAAGTTAACCACTGGTATAGAATAGTAAGCATTTTTATTTTTATTCACTGAAGAGTATGATAAATGAAAATGCTTAATACCAAAACTATATATTTACATGTAATATATATAATATATTTTAACTGATAGTATTTTCTATAAATAATTTACCATCACCTCTGTCCCAAAATAATTGTCGCATTTGCAGATTTTTCTTGTGATTTTTGACAGATTCTCTTTAAACTGATTTTTAGCCAGGCTGACTAACAAAGACTTCTTAGAGTTCCTGTGTATTTGCTTCAAATAACCTCTTGTTTTTTACTTATTTGTTAAAGCAAGCTTACAGAGAATCACAGGAAAAAACAGATTTTGAAAAGCATTCACTGTCAATGTAAAATTATGCTATTTGAAAAGTTACAAAAATGAGTGAAAATTTATACCCAAACAAATAACAATTACTGTTTATTGTACAGTTGGGGCCACCATGCCAAACACTCCTTAACCTAAAGAGATTTCATTGGAAGACTAATTCCTTTTTAATTAAAAAAAGACAGTAGACCTCTGAATGAAAGCTAAGGGATGTCACAAGAACTCAAAAAGGAAAATCCAGATAAAGTTTGCCAAAGTAAAGATGTGCACACTCAGAAATGACAAGTAGAGAAATCTCCTCAGCAGATCCACAAAAGCAGCAAAGAGCTGAAATGTGCTTCTGCTTCAGGTGTTGATCTCCAATGCTTAGAATGATTGGAGGTAGTCCATTCTTTGACAGCTCTGAAAAAAGTATTACAAGAAATACCAGTTCTAAATGCCTTTCGTTTCAGAATACAATTTTCTTGCCAGGCTTATGAATAAAAACCACATTAACTGGCCACTAGGCCAAAGTTTCATAACCTAATGCTAGACCAGCCATGTCAAACTCAAGTAAAGGTGGAGGCCACTAGTTCTTATGTAAAAATATCTGTGGGCCACATATTGTCTTAAATACACACTCACGTATACAAGATATATATATTTATTGACATATTAATAAAAAGTACATTAAAATCAAAAATCTAGATATAACTAATATCAGGGGTGCTTATGGTGCTACTGCACCCTCTTGATACCAAATCAATTAGTTTTTTTACTTTAAAATAAGTAGCAAGTGCCTTATTCCTCTAAATCTGCCTTGAGCAGCATCGATTTTTCCAAAGTCCTAGATACATCACTGATTAATACATAAAGACAAAAATAATAATAATAAAAATTTTGACAACTTGCTTTTTAAAAAAGAGAAATACATAATACAATAAAAAACGAGTAAAAAAACAAAATCTTTCCCCAGAAAGGGAGAGCAAGGAAGTCACTGTCATCATTAGCATGTCATAGATTGAATCATTTTAACTCTAACATTATAACATTACTTTTTTGATAAATATGTGAAGGAAAATACTTGAATTCATTTAATAACAAAATTCAAGTACGCAGATCCTTGGTGAGTGTCACCTAAGTTAGACAAATCCCTAACTTAATCATTGAAAACCCAGGGCTGTGTCAATGCCTTCCGTCATTAGAGGGTGGCTCAACACTATAGAAACTTTCTTGCAGTATAGAAGATTGATCTGGATAAAACTTAACATAACAATTTACCCTTAATAGGAGCACCACATGTTATGATGGAGTTCCCTGTGAGATAGCAGCAAGCTGCTATTAAGCCATAAAGTTGCCAACAATGAACCAAAAGCAGCAGGCTTGATACTAAGTCCTGAAGCTTCCAATCTTAAACTCCAATAGACACTTCACACACACTTTTAGATTCAAAAACCATGTATGGGTTATAACGTACATGAAATATGCAGACATTGCTACAATGGGTGTCACTTAGTGCCTCAAGGGGATAAGTTGTGGCATTTGTTTTACTACCTAGGTATCTTCCATCCCTTGGCACAATGTTTCTCACCTTGGCATTGGCAGGGTGTCCCTTTTAGTTGCATCGGCCATGGCACATACATGAGAAAAACCTACCGAAACACTACAGTACATATCACCAAATCCCTCCACCACAAGATGGAGACACGATGGGGGAATAAACAATATCCTAAGACTTTTGCAATTTCTACTGCAATGCTGTAAAAAATGGATCATGGTACTATATTTGCTGCATGAAAACAATTTAAATTTCATCACTGAAATTTCCTAATTAATGAAGCAAGCAATACATTCAGAAAAACAAAAAAAAAATGATGATAAATGGTATTTAATACATACAAAATCGTCTATAGGAACAAAGAAAAGGTGAAACATGGGTGTTTACCAATTAATATCAAATGTAATTCTGAAGCTGCATTAAAAGCCAAAATTGCATTAACATTACAGTTTATTTATTGCATTAATTTAATCTTTATCTATGTTAAATGAATACAGGTTATTGTTTCCGTTAAAAATGTTCATTTGTTGAAAATGATTATTTATATAATTAAACTTTATTTTTTGCTGGATTTTCTGATGCGTATGAATTTATATCATATCCAGTTATTAAAGGGCATTATCTTTAAAATTATATTCAGTATTGATATTCTAACTTTTTAAAATTTAGTATGAACAAATAAATACATTTTTCTAAGACTTTATTTGAGGTTAATTTTTTTTAAAATGTTTATCATGAAACATTAATCATAATAATGGCTAAATTTGAAAAAGAATATAAAAGGAAATGAATTTTTCCTTTTATTCTAATCCATTCATTCATCTTTCTTAAATAAATTTCTTTTAAAAGAACATTTAATTAATGATTTGCTAATAATAGTTAAAAATTATAAATTGAATTCGACTATTTAAGTAATCATTTTGTTCGTTTCTTAATATTTCAATATAAAGGTAGTGGTAGTGCCCAGATGCAATGCATTCCTAAAAAATGCATATTAAAGGTGAATCATACAGTTGCATATTGAACATTCCTAGGGACTAAAAACAAACATTATAAAATCTGTTAAGATAGGAAAAATTCACTTTTTTTTCAGTGAATCTGTAACAATGATTAAAACATTATTTAAAAAATTAAAACCATAGATTAACCAGAAAAAAGTATGAAAAAAATTAATTTCACAAATGATTCTTACATTACTAAAATGAAAACTGGCAGAAAGCACCAATGCACAGCAGTGCAAAATTTTTGACTGTCCAAAAGTCTGAATTTTGTGCAGGAAAAGTAATTTAAGATGGGCATTTGTAAAATTTTAGCATATCATATCATATATATAGATGGTTGCATATCAGTGGAGATAGGAAAACACCACTACATATCAAAATGTGATACAAAGAAATACAACAGACCCAATCGGTCATTTGGCATTTTTTTTACAATCAAATCAAAGGAATGCAATGACGTGGGATAAAATCAGTATAGATGATGTTTTGTTATACTGTTGCATTGCACAGTTTTCAGCTCAATTGCAGATAATGAAAAATCCAAATTAGTTGAGTGTCTCCTGATAAAATTTTTGTACAATCCAGTGACAGGCCAAAAATTTAAGTCACTGTATACTTTCCTGCTTTTATACATTTTTGATATGCAGTGGTTTTTGTTTTTTTTTTTTTTCTTTTTTTCAACATAGCACCAGCCTGGTATATTTTCATTTATTCTATTTGCAGAGATTTGCTACGTGAAGAATACTGACTATTCTGGAAGGTTGATTTGTAACATATACTCAGTTTTTAATGTAAATACAATAATGATGATACAGAGAAAAAATTCAACATGCACCATATTTTATAATTATATTTCACCATGTATTAACAGTTATATATGTGAATATGTAACAAATGGATACCCAGCTTTAGAGATTTTAAAATATTACATACATACAGAGCTATCGAGAAAAGTGCTCGTAGAAAATGAAAAACTATGAACAAAAGCAGATTTGTTATATTTCCATAATGCAAAAAAGTTAGGAAATTATACATTTTGCATTATTTTCCATTAAGCTATTAATAATATAATAATAATTTTTTCACTGAGTTTTTGTATAATTATAAAATATAAAATAGGAATTTAAAAATGAAGATTGTCATAGTAAAGTAAATACATTGTATAATTAATAAAGTTTAAATTCAGAAAAGCAGAACTGTGAACACATTTACATTAAACAAATTATTGTTTATTCTAAAATGTTTTTGTGAATTTAAATTTTGTTACTTTTACAAAATATAAAAATTAAAGAAATAGTAAGAAATTTCTCTGTATGAGTGCAAGAAAGTAGAAAATATACGATTAATATGAAATAAAAAATTGAACGTGAATTTTCCTTGAATGTTTCGGGATTTATTTAAGCTAAGGTTAATTTATCTTAAATAAAACTAGTACAATTATTATATCTCAATGAAAAAAAAAGGCTGTTACTATTAATAATGCAAATTTACAAACTATAAACTATTGTTTGCCCAATAACCCAAGCAAAAGCAACTTCTATCGTTTAACTTGATACGCTTTTTACTCGAGTATTATTAGGATTTGCAACGATTTAATATAATTCTTTTATTTCTCTGGCAGTTTTTATTAATCTGTTAAATAATTTTCATAGAAATCATTTTCTTTTTTGCAAATGTAAATTTGTTCAATTTATAAATTTGCATTATTAATCTATTGAATAGCAGCTATTATGAAACTTCTTGTCAATTAATCATTTTGGATCACGTACAAAAGCTACAGCAAAATAGGATGCATTCATAAATTTTATAATTGTGTATTATCATTATCTTATAATGCAGTAAAGTATGCTCCTTGAATCCAATAATCTCCCGTACAGATCTTTACAATTTATACATTTCTACAAAGCGTACGATTTACTATCTCGGTCTTGGCCTTTACTTTTTATTAATTCGTTCTTTAAATCGAGTAACAAAAATTAAATATCAAATCCGTTACGACAACGGCACCTATTAGGCGATAATTAATTATCGATGCCGAACGAAAAAAATTAACAGCAAATGTATAAGACCGCCGAAATCCAGAAATCGGTCGTGGGTTCGCATCCGATTGACGGGTCGGCCGTGTTAACTTTCCGGGTTTTCTTCACGTGACTAATATCCGATTAAAGTCGGTTCCTCTAGAAAGCCTCTCGAGACGAATTCTGTTTGGCAGAGCGCCGTGTGTTTGTTGCCTTCTTCCATTGCCAAATTCACAAAACAAGCAGCAAGTAGAAATCACGAAAAGTCCTGACTATCCACTTGCAAATATTCCATGTTTCCAATCACAATAATTTCCCAAATAACATATTTTTTAAATTCAATCTTCTTTTTTTTATATGGGTGAATTATTCGGGCAGGCATAACTAGTATTCATTAATTCTTGATAAACTTTCCAAGTTCCTACCTATATCTGAAAAAAATGAATGATTCGCTTCTTAAAGACTATTTTGATTATTTTACAATATTTCTTAAATATAATGCTGTGGTTTGAACTTAAAGGTTTATACAACTAGAAAATAAATTGGAAATAATCTCAAAATCACTAGCACTTTTAATTTTATATAAAAATGATTAATTTCTACGAACAGGCAGTCAAATAAGATTTGTATTCTATAGTTAGAACATGTTTGCTGTTAAAATAAGTTTAAAACATCAGCATGATGTAATCTTAATTATAAAATTTACCGCTGGATGCAAATAAACCTAAAAAATTAGTAAGGTTAATTTTTAACTTGTTTTCAAAACTATATTTTAAAATAATGCGAAAAGAATCAATCTACATAATGAAATTCATCTCTAAGCTCTCGATAAAGGTAAAAATAATAAAAAGTCATTTATTTTAACATTGAACTTTCACAGAAACAAAACAATGTTTTTGTCAAAATGTCTTTGCAGCCATCATTCAATATAATGGCTTACAATACTTTTATTTATTTTCTTGATACATACATATAATAATATCTAGAGACATTCCAAAATTGCATTTAATCCATTTATTTTTTTATTAATATATTTGAAATTATTACTGTTATTATGAAAGATTTTAGATGCTTACGTAGAATTTGGATGAATCAAAAAATGAGCCTTTTAACAATCTGAGTTACATCCTTATTAATATTGCATATTTATTTAAAACATCAATTACTGTATACATCTTTATTTTATCTGTAAGAAACTATATAAAGAAAGAAATATTTGTTTTGATGCATATTTACAACTGATAAGTGGTCTATAAATACGGACTAGATTATATTTGCACAAATACCTTGTATTGGGCATTCGGTTAATTGCACCTCATTCTGTACATAATTA
The DNA here is from genome assembly GCF_030686945.1 of Centruroides vittatus. NCBI lineage: Eukaryota > Metazoa > Arthropoda > Arachnida > Scorpiones > Buthidae > Centruroides > Centruroides vittatus. The sequence continues at coordinate 299,764 of NW_027122579.1, forward strand.
CTATCTCCTACGATGATAAGTTTCACGAAATTGTTTATCAATTTTTATCAAGTCAATAAATTATTACAACTTCAAAAGGTCCTTTTTTTTTTTTTATAAAGAATTCATATATTAATATTTTAACAACTAACACCAGCCTTTCTTCTTTAATCTGTCCTGTTTTTCATTTTCTCAATACATTAACATTATAAATTTATTGAAAAATAAATTATGTAATATATAAATAGTCTCCTCCTAACACTTTTGAAATAATAATAATTCTCTATGTACCAAAACAATTGTTTGCAAATTATGTGAGGCATTTATACACAATTATTTATTGTTATGATCTCTAATTGCTCAATATTCTCATATACCAAATAACAGAATTGTACTATTTTGCATTCGATTTAATGTCAGCTTGTTTGTGAAGATCCAAAGAGCATTTCAAAATGCTTTGTATACAGATCGCAATGTTCACCGGGTTCAAACTGCGGCAATCCTCTTAACCTGATGTTGCGTTGTTCGAAAAACTTGTAAACGGCATAAAAAATCGAAGGATCGTCTGTGTTCTTTGCTGCGTGTAAAAATTTCCTTGCAGAAACTGTATCGATATTTCCACAATTTCTTATAAACCTCAGAGCAGATATTATCTGTTGTTTGGAAAGAAGAATTTCTACAATTTCTTCATTAGCTTTTCCTAATCTCTTCAACATGTCCAAAGCTAACTGGTCAGAAGCAGGATAGAGATTTTGCAATGAAAGTAATAAACATGCTAATGGTTTAGAATCGGTTAGAATTTGGTACTGTAGAAACTGATGAAGCTGATAAAAACAACGATGCTGAACCAAATGATTGATTAAAAGTTCGTGAAGAAAATGTTGCACGGACAATTGATACTGCGTCAATGACCGAATGTATTCCACAAGTATGGCAACGATATATTTATAGTTTGAATCTTCGCTAACTTCAAAGACAGAAAATACCGTATACATGTCCGACTGATCGCACACGATCACGGGTTTTGGCATTATAGACGATTGTGCTCCCGCAACCGCACTTTGTCTTTCCACGTGTTTTTTACAAACAAGATTTAATTTGTCGAATATTTTTGATAGCAACGATAACGTATCTTCGCGACGAGATAAAACAACGTTCTTGCAAACTTCTAGCAAAACAGATTTCGAATTTTGACGGAGCAACAGAAAATCGACGAGGAGACATTTGTTGTCGATCATATTAATTATAGGTTCTAACTGCAGCTGGACATACCAAAGACAACCTAATTTTGCATCGATTATAATATTAGGTTGAAACACCACCCAATTAGGAGAATATAAATCGCACACTTGTTCGTCACCGTCAAAACTCATATGAGGTGGAACAGACGATAATTTCAACACAAAAGGTTTAATGGGACACGGACGCACAACGGGCACGTGATAAGTGACAAATCCATCGCTATCTCCTGGCAGTCTAACGTCGAACAACATGGAAGTCTTCGAAGCCTGATGATGAACGACGACCAGGTCGTCGACGACGTGAACCGCAAATCTACCGCTCATGTCGAGTTTCAGTATGTCGGTCTTACGGGGCGGACCGTCCTTCTGCAAAGAATAGAGAACGATTTCCGCCCCTCCTCCACCAGACGTACGCGGCTGGTGCCTCAACACAATCACGCATATTTTTTGATAGATTGTCTCTAGAGTCACGTCCCGTTCCAGCAAGGACAACTTTGGCGGTTTGGGAACGACGGGTAGATCCACTTCAAATTTAGGAAGCCTGAAGATGGCGCCGGGTTTAAACTGGAAAGGATTCATTATATTTCCCATCATTCCCGAAGATATCAACAACAGAGAAGATTCCGGCTGGTAAACGAACCAATTGACAGGAATGTTAACGGTCTTGACGGACTTCAGGCTTCTCTTTTCGGATATAACTTGATACAACTCGATCCCGTGATCGGTTACAAAGGTTATTTCGTTCACACAAGTCCAAACAAAACCTAAAATCTTAGTTGCTTTCCCTTTACAACTTTGAGAATATTCTAAGGTGTCAATTTCCTTTCCAGTGAAATTAACAAATTCTACAGATTTCTGGCACCTTTGTATGGCCAAAACTTTCTGATCGGGTGAAAATTTAATGGAGATAACGACTCCTTTATCTTCCATTCGAAAATGGGCATTTGTACGATCGTCTGGTCCTTTGACCACCACTCCCGTAGCACCACCAGAACGAACTGCAAACACCTGTCGGTTTGCATCGTCAAAAAACACATTTGTTAATTTGCTAACCGGTTCGAATCGTATAGGGTTCGGACTTAATTCAAGAAAATACGGAGACTCCATCTTCCACCAAATATCCCCCAATGACTAACGGTTTATGTTCCCTCTGGCGGCAGATTACAAAAATATATTTTAAATTATTTTTTTAATAATTCATAAAACTATTTATCTAAAATTTATGTATTATTAATACTTTTACGTATAAAAGTATACGTATTATTTGTAAAATTCGAGTGTGTATTTTCAAAAGAAAAATCTTCTGTTTATAAAGAAAATAATAGTTAATAATTTCTATTGCTATAAATGTTTATAAATAATAATAAATTCTATTTTTATTTATAAATAAAAACACAATCTAAAACTATTTCATCTTCAAATACACAATATAGTATGTATAGTGTTATAATTTTAATAGGATTCGCGCCCTCTAGGAATTTCGGTAGACAAGTTCGGTGAAACGAACTTAGGGATTTTACCCTTAGATTAGGGGGAAATTATCAGGATGGAGGGAAATTTAACGGAAAAATGTAAAATCTGCCCATATTGGTTAGTGGAGTTTCATCGATGGAGTTTCTAAAAGTCACATGATGCTATTCGACTTTGCCCGCCCGAACGTGAAAATTTGTTTCTCTGGATTGTTAAAAAATTATATATTTTTTTTATTTCATAAAACAGAAGCAAAACCAGAGGAATTTTAGGTGTTTTTAGCGGGTTTACATAACAGAAGGTTGACAACACTAGATATTGTATTGTTTGTGATGTAACATAACGCGATAGTGTATTTGTGAATTATAATCAAAAACAAACTTTCAAATAACCTTTGAAACAAAATGTAATTTGTTGTTTTTAAAAATATGCCTGTTATATTATTATTATGTTGATAAGAAAATTTTCCTTGAAAAATGATATTAATAGTAAAATATAATAGACAAAAGAAAGGCATTTTTCAGAACATGTGGCTTAGAACGATAAAATTCAAATTTACAATCATTTATGATTTAAATGTTCGTCTTTATTTTAAATTAATATAAAATTTACATCAAAGTTAATCTAGTATTATATAAATGAAAAGAAAAATGTTAGGAAACTTTCAAAATATTTATTTATCTCAATAATAATGAGACAGCAAGTGCCTTTTTAATGAAAATGTAAGTATATATTTTAATAAATTTAATTTTTTTAAATAAAATTGCTGTATATTTTACATGTTAAAATGATTTATATTTAATTTCCGTTTCCCAAAAGTTGCTAAAATTATAACGCATTTTCCTTTCATTACGTCATTATGCTACGAATGCATTCTTTTTACCGAACAAAAATTATTACTACTTATAAAAATTTAGATTAAATAAAAATACACATTTCCCGAAAAATGGTAAGTAAGTGAAACATGAAATAGACAAATACGTCACCACGAAGGTATAGTAATACTGAAATTGCTTATATAGAATAAAATAGACCGCTTTGCACAAGCCCGGATAGCTCAGTCGGTAGAGCGTTAGGCTTTTAACCTAACGGTCCAGGGTTCGAGTCCCTGTTCGGGCGGAATATTTTTTTTCGCCCCCTTCTACTTACTTATCTCTTCCATCTGCTATTTATTCCGAAATTGCGATAACATTAAATAGAATTATATTTGTATTGCGAATTAAACCATCTTTGTACATGTATAAAATTACATTTTTAACAAAGTACGGATGGTGGTGACACATCGTGGAAAGAAAGTGAACTATTTCGCATTTTTTAACTACGGTAGTATTTTATTAAAATCTTGATCTTATTTTATTAATTTATATTTCCTTTGTAATTAATTAATTTTTATATTATAAATTTCATATATTTAAAAAATCGATTTTTTTTGTGTATAAGTGTTTGTATCTGTAGGAATCGAATATAATTTTTAAATTTTATTATTCGAAGAGAGAATATATATATATATATATATATATATATATATATATATAGCTCTTAAAACAATGTCATTTCTTATTAAGCGTGCAGATAAAAATATGGAAATGAACGTCGCATTCTGTTTAAATGGCTTAACTCGAAACAAATCGGAAAACGCTGGCGCAAAACGGAAGCATTAATTGTCGCGCGGATTATTTAAATAACAAATATAAACGAAATCATTTCTGGTATTGCCACTCTTATGAGTGTAATTATCATTAAGGTAGGTAAACCAGAATAATGATCAATAAAATGCTTGACAAAGCAGGAGGAAGCGATTAACGGACCGTTAATTTTTCCCGCAACTGACCTTTCTTGCAACCACCGACGGTAGCTCCACCCAACGGGTTTGAACGTGGATGGAAATCGTGATATTCATCTTCTCGAGCATATTTTCTAATATAATAAATGATTCTAACTTTCCTCGGCGAATAAATAAAAAGGAAGAAAAAAAAATGTTGAAATTATTAGTAAAAGGTTTTCCGATTAATATATTAAAAGTGCAACAGATCATTATCTAACAGTTAATAAAATTGTTTTTTTTTTAATTTTGCATTGTTGCCAGATGCTATTTTATGACGTAAATTAACTCGAAATATATTTAACCAATTTATTTTAAAATAATTAAAATTATCGATATTATAATTAACCGATTCGTTTATAACTGTATTATTTACTTATTTAAACAATTAGATAATTATAAAACTATGATAATGCATAGCGGGAGAAGGAAGAAACAAATATTTTCATATCCCCGCTTGGGTGAAACGAAACAGAAGGTGATGCTAATCTTCATTCTCCCTTTAAATAGCTCACTCCCCGTATGGGCGTTCGGAGAGTAATTAATGACGTCATTTCCCAAGTTATCTAGACTCGAAAGACGTCAACAGGACATTAACTGAATTATTTGAATAAATAAAATGCGCTTATATATCGGACATCGTACATTAATTATTGCCTATATTTTAAACCTTCCGCTAACAAAATTTTAATGTTTGTAATGCGCCGCAAACATTCGGATTTAGTTTTTGATTAAATTTAGACTATTTAAGTTGTAAAATCAATGTCGAACGATCAAAACTTTGATTTAAAATACGTGGCGATGCGCGTTAATACGGCACATGTTCACTCGCATTTAGCGTTGTGGTTCCCTGCGTGAAGGTATGTACACGTGTAAGAACGAAAAAACCAACTTTTCCGCTTCATCACTACATATTTTATTTGTTTATGGTTCTTAGGAAGCACTTTTTCAAGTCGGATTTTTTTTAATCATTAAACGTTACGTTAAAAAATTTATAAAAGTAAAAACAGAACGGGTAAACTTTGCAACAAAAACAATAGAAAAATCCATTTACAAAATTCCACTCCTGCTACATTTAATTACGGTTATTTACTGAATTTGGTTAAACTTTTATTCTAAAATGAAGAAATGTTATTGTTTAGAGTATGAGAGTTATGCAAAATGCATATTTTTTTAGAGTGTAGAATGAGGTCGACTGTTACATAAATAGAACGATTGCAAATTGCAAAGTGTTTTTTTTTTCCCCTTTATAAGCGAACCAGTTAATGATTTCTTTTAGTTATCAGCGATGTAATAACGAAGGATGTCGAAAAAAAAGCAAAACACGTGATACTTATTGGTGCACTTTCGATACAGCCTCATATAATTTCATATATAATAAGACGGAAGTGTTATATAGCCTAAATATATATAGTTTAATTATCTTTATAATCTTATCTGAATATATAGGAAGTACCTTAAATATTTTGTAATTAAATTTTAACTGTTTGATTAAAAGATTGAAGAAAAGTAATTAAAATTTTACTCTTCCAATTGGTACATTATTTAAATTAAATTGTTAAATTTATATATATATATCTTTAGGTAGAAAATTACATTTTTGCACAATTCCCTAGGGAGAATGCGGCTAGAGAAAGATGCGGGAAGCGGGATGACGGGACGTTTCGTTGCCTTTTGTACGTAATTTTTCATCGTAATCAACTTATCCGACATCTAATCTTATGTTAAACAAGAGTTCCATAAAACATGTCATCGTATACACAAGTTATAAAAACTTTTATATTGATATTATAAAGCGTTGTCACGCTTGTCTAGTAGACTTCGACGACTTTGAATCGAAGTGTTATTTTCAGGGCGTAGACCACAATTGAATACAAACTTAAAAAGAAGATATATGGGTTTCGTTGCCGTAAATATATCTTTAGTTCAATGTGACCCGTAATATCAAACAGAGTTTAATAACCTGTATCTTAACTGGTGGTTGACACGAATTGTTCTACAAACGATTAGAAAGTGAATGCTTATGACTATAATCTATACCCGAAGGCTCTTGTCAGATTTTATATTATGTGTCTACACCTCGTTGTGACGCCGAGTGTAACAACGCACGAGTTTTTAATCCAAAAGAAAGATGTTTATGGCTACGACAAAAATAGTTAATGTGGAAAGTTAAAAGACGTGATCGCTCTTTAAAAAAAACATTTTTTTTCCTTCAACTTCTCTTACGTATGTAGGTCTGTACATTGGGAATAAAGCGAACGTTGTATAGGTTATTGCACGATTTTTATCAAAGAATTTTTAATTAGATTATTAATATTAAATGTTAAATTCTGATTGTTATAGCATTGCGTAGGTGTGGCACATCGAAGTGTGCTTCATTCCTTCTAGTAATTTGCACCTGATGCGTAAACATCCCACTCTCATCATTAACACAAAGGAAATGGAATGCAGATAACGTTTCGTACGAATGAAATCACTTTACGAACTTTTATACGCCAAATTGAAAATGCAGCATGGTACAAATGAAATTAAACTTTTATTTGCGAATTTTCTGCTGGCAAGTAATAATACTCCATACGAATTTTAAATTTGCACCAAAGAGTAAATGCCTTTATGAACAATGCGATATAGTAATTATGTTATAAATACAGTACTGTTAATAAATAAATAAAATAAATACTGTACTGTTAAGTACACATCATTAACAAGTGTGGCTTTCAATCTATACATTCTTGCAACTCCTTGCAAGTTCTTGCAAGCGACTCTTAATGATTTCTAACCCATAAATAACATTGTTTATAAAGAATAAGAATTACAATTTATATTTTTATCCATTTGATAAATGATAGTAACTTCATTAAGACGGCATTTAGTTCTATTGTCTACTTTTGGACACTTACCATCAATTCTTAATCTCTTAAATCCTTCTTTGTATTTATAAAACAAAGTTTACAATTTCAGAATTTAGATTTAATTCTGGAAAAATAAAAGAGTTAAATTGGAATTTTATGCAGATTAATATCGGAGAAATTCGAAAAACTTGTGTGCGCCACTACTTCCTTATGTAAAACTGTAAATCGTGGGTTTTCCTTATTAAAAGTAAAAAATAAATAAAAATCGTTTAGATTTATATAGACAAAAATAACAGTGCGAAAATCGTGGCCCGTTAGCTCAGTTGGTTAGAGCGCCGTGCTGATAACGCGGAGGTCGTGGGTTCGACCCCCATGCGGGCCAAAAAAATGTATGTATTTTTTTATACCCTAAACCAATATGTTTTTAACTTCTAAACGTTTTAAACAATAAAATAACGTTTTAATTTTGAAATAAAAATGCCACTCGCCTGCAACCAACTTATTCCGAACTAAACTTTCCTTCCTCTTCCCTAATCGGCCAACATATGCTGCAATCTGGTGGCCGAAATTAGAAGCGTGGGTTTTCATTTTAAAAATATAATTATATATAAATAATAATAACTATTATTATTAAAAATAGTAATTTTATAATTTAAAATTAGAAATAATTTTCTAAAAATTTGTTTAAAATTATATTTTAAAACACTATATTGAAAAGTAAGTGATAATTATGGGTGTTAACTTATACTCATGCAATGAATTTTAATATTTATAAAACCTAAAGTCGTAAGTTTTAAATATAACTGTTTTATTTTAAAATAAGAAACTGAAATTATTATTATTATTATTATTAACGAAAATAATTTCAAATTATCAATTTCAAAAATAAATTTTCTAAACTTAATTATCATTGGTAATTTTTTTAATGTGTTTTTCTGACTTAATGCTGTTATAGAGATAGATATTTATCTGTTTTATCAGCTAGATTGTTTGGAATTTAGCAGTGAACCGATTAATCTGATAAGAAAGTGATAGAACAGCCACAGTCGAGCTACTAGATAGATAGGACATTGAACGAGCGAGCGGCACGTGTTACTAACAAAATGTCGAATTTTGTAGAGAATTCTGCATCACACCTTTCGCATTCTTACTTTTTTTCTTTTCCTCCCTTTTTTTACCGCCGATTTACTTGGAAAAAAAATTAATTGTCCTACATTCTGTTATTTTTGGATATTGCACCCGTTTGAGAACAATCGTGTTGCGGCCCGTCTTTACTCGACCATGCGTGAATATTTGTTTTTTTTAATAATATATTTATATTATTATTATTTTTTTAAATATTAACATCTTACGTAAGGATGATTTGCGATTGTTAGGTTTAATCTAAATCCGATCAAAACATATTTCTTTCGTTGTGTAATTTTTCTATAATAATTTCGGTTCATCCGCCGCTCTAAATTTCTTCTTTGTTGTGTTTCGGCGTTCGTTTCTGTAATCAATATTAAGAGGAATTTGATAAAAGGTTTGTAAAGGGTTTTTCTTTTTATTAATTTATATAAATATAAAACAATATTTAAATTTAATAAAGTAAAAGTTGATTTGTGAGGTAATATAAAGCAGAAATTCTCTTGAATACAATGAAAATTTATATCTTATGTATTAAATTTAACCTACGAAATATATTTTACATGAGTTTTATGGTTACAAGCATGATTTATAATTACATTGTAAAAAGTTTAGTACAAATAACAAAAAATTGTTAAGACTTTTATATTATTAATCAACAAACAAATACAAAATAATATATATTCTGTTTATTATATTTAAATTGGTGTAATATAACACTAGAAATATGCATTGCAATGCATCAGCACATAATGAGCTATATCACTAGAAAATAATGCTGTGATAATAATATATATTATAGATTTTATATATGTACGTATATATATATAGGCTATATACATACAAGTATATATATATAAATACACATACGTATGTGTGTGGTTGTTATTTTTTAAGTGTTTAAGATCTCGAGATTTACTTCTTCGTTGTAAGTTTTATCTTATAGTTAATAATATACAGGCTGCGATACAGTATTTGTAATTGAGAAATGGTGTAATATTGTAATAAATTAGCTAGAATAATTAAAATATAATGAATATTTTAAAAATAAATTTCAATTTTCCAACATCTTAAACTTATTATTATTGTATCAGATCGGTAATAGCCTTTAACATAATTTTACGTCTTCCGCCGATTTTCAACAATTTATTGACTCCATTTCCACAGTCATTACAGCACATTCATCAACATTAAATTTAAAATTCCTATAACGAAAACTTGATAACTCATCCAATAATGATATAATAAAATAACAACATATAAAATATATACATATATACTGTATATATATATATATATATATATATATATATACAGTATATATGTATATATTTTATATGTTGTTATTATATTATATTATATTATATTATATATATATATATATATTTGTGCAATAAATTCATTTCTATTTTGAGCTTTTCTTTTAAAAAGAGAATATATTTAGCCCACAAATTTCAATTATAAAATATATTTTTAAAGAGTGAAAACACTTTAATTGCTTTTTATGCTGACGACATAGAAAAATAATTATTTATAAGATCGGCGTGTATCGAGTCATCGTCCTTATGCAATGCAATGGGATAGTTACATTAAAGTTTCTTCTTTATTCAAGCATATAACTCGAAAATCTTCAAGTTCTATCCTTTGTAGAATTGGTTAAGATTATCAATAAGATGACTCGACGTTGAATATAATTATGAATCAAATTAAATTTGTTGAATACTGTAAAGCATTCTTTAAAGTAGAACGGATGGTTATTGGTAATCATCTTCAATTGATTCTTTTGAATCTAATCAATGAAACTTCCAGACATTCGAATACATTATTAGAGCTATATTGCCAATTGTTTCAAATAATTGTCCGCGGACGTTGTTCGAGCACAATTTACGATCCAATTGTTACATTGTATCAATGTAATTTTCAATTTTTTTTTCCTAACACAGTATTTTATTTACCATCTGCCTGACGTTTTTTACTCCTCGCAACTACAGAAACCTTACTTAACAATAGAGAAAAGGAATTAATTAAAATTTAAAATTTATACATAAGATTTTATATAGGCCCTATATATTTTTTACTAAAGAGTTAATGCGTGATATTATAATTTAAAGGTGAAACGGCTGTTTAATAATCGTAATCGAATGGATTTAGTACGATACAGAAGCGATGCTAAACTTGAAAGAGAGAAAACAAAGAATAAATATAAAATAACAAATATGTAATAGCAAAATTCATTGTTTTGTAATAACAATTTAAGCATAAAATACTATAGAAAGAAAAAAAAAAGTAATAATAATAATAAAAATTCGACATCGTTTCCTTTAAAGTCGAGAGCAACGTTCTTAACTTCTAAGATGTTATTGCGATAAAGTATCGTGTTTCTATTATTCATAAATAATACTTTCTTTTATCGCGGTGGAAAATTTTTTTTTCTGTCTTACCGAGTATCCGTTTTCACAAGGAAATCAAAAACAATACAAGAATTACACAGATATCTATAAATTTTAATGATATCTCACTGACTGATATTGCTAAATATCAGTCAGTGAGATGACTTCGACATAGATTAAAAAAGAAAACTACATATAATTATGCAACAACATGTTTTAATCATCAAAAATAAAATAATTCTAACGCAAATGGAATAATATCTCTTTCTGGTATGATTTATACGCTTTTATATAATTTATATGATTAAACACAATAGCCTATATAACACGAATCGAGAGAGAGAGTGTGTGTGTGTGTGTGTATGTGTTTGTATGTCTGTATGCGCGCTTACCTTTTCCTCTATTATTATGATTATCCGAAAGTTTTTCCTTTATTTCTTCTCCGTGTCGTACTCAGTTTCCTCTAGAGAGCGTGTGACTTTCCTTTCTCTTCTACTTACGTGTAAATACCAGCTCACGAACTACATAAATGTAATACATTGAGGAAGATTAAGAGAAATAATCTTATACAGTACACAACAGTTTAATGATAATTAATTACAGAATATTCTAATAAATTGTTTATATTTATTTGAATATTTGATTTCTTTAAGATTTATGGAATATTATTTATTTAAACACGATTATTTACGGATTGTTTACAAAACACTAGTTTTTGTTTGTATTCGACACTACTCCACGCTTTAATAATATATTTTAAAAGCATTTTTTTCTGATAATGATATACTTACAACGTTTTTTATATTGGAATTATAATCATTTAACTATGTTCTTTTATTAGTTATAATCATTTATACGTGTTATTTCTGTTAATAATATCCTTTCAAACATAATAACGTCACAAATGATAAGTTATTCGAATGATGTTTACATAACACTTATACAAATATATTAATTAATAATAATAATAAATATTATGTTTATTATCAAATAAAATATATCAGAATATTAAATTTACAGTATTTTAATGGAATAATATACTATATTACTCTTTATTAATGTCGTTTTTTCACGGTGTTTTTTTTTTGTTTTTTTGGGTGGATGTATGTTTATATTTTTACACTTGGGTATTGTATGATGTTGTATATTTAGAACATAAATTTTATTAATGTAGTTTAATTCAGTAATTCAGTTATCGAAATTTGTTTTTTTTTTTTTTACTTTCTATCTACGAATTTATCTTCGTTATAAACTTTACACTTTAATGTATTGTTATTATTGTTTTTTTGCTTTAAAACTCATTGGAAAATTTAAGTTTTAGTTGTTTATAACTGAAATTAAATGACACAAACATTTTTTTTTTCCTTTTTTTTATCAATCGAAGAATTTTCCTCGGTTACATAAACAAAAAACAGCGATAAAATTTTGTTTTCTCGCATTTAACAACTATTTTATCGCATACATTCGAGAATATGATAAACTAAAAAAACGAAATAAATTTCCTAAACAATTCCTTTTCGTTTAAAAATATTTATTTTATTTGTCCTTCTTCTTATTTTATTTTATTATTTTTCTTTTAAATTTTGTTGGGTTATTCGAACGATATTGATTTTGTAATCTTTTTTATATGCTTATTGATTGATTTTACGATAATAGAAGGGGTGCCACGATTTTTAAAGTATTTTTACATTAAGTAACTCGATCTACAACGAAAATATAAATGCTTAAAGATGTAATAATTATCGAAAAAAAAAAGGCGCAAACAATTAGGACTTAGGCACTGGTAAGGCTTTGTTTGCTTGTTAAGGCTAACATCTGCTGTTTTGGTGAATGGAGGGCAAGAAATAGGGGTTAGAAAGAGGAAAAAAAATGTATACAGTATATTATATTCATAATCACATCTGCTGTAAGCGATACTGATGTTTGTCTGTTTTTCCTCACCTGTTAACCTGATTATTTAGAGGTGGACCGTGGTGATTTTGTGGCATAACCGAGTTACTCAGTTTCCAACATTCTGTTATGTAAACAGGGTTTAGGTATGTTAAAAAATCATATAACGAGTTTATCTTCCATATCGTAACATCAGAGGCGGAACAATTTGCATCAGTACAGTCACGCAATGGACAATAGCTGTAGACCTTCTATTCCTTCTATTGGACACATGCAGAAGGTCAAACAATTGTTGCAACTACATTTCCTTTATCTGATGTTATTAGTTATATTATCTATAAAATGTTATTGGGATGGTTTTAATTAAGGTTAAATAAGCCTCTTTTATATTCATTTATTATGTCATATCGAATAAAAGATATCATTGCTGCAGCAAAAAAGATAGGGAGAAAGTATTTGATATAAAAGTTATGTTTCTTTTGTTTTGTTTGTCTGTTTGTCTGTATGTATGTGACGATGAATAATCGTGTTTTCCTCGTTATCGGTTATGAAACTTTCCTCTAGACATAACACACTTACGAGTTAGATGATAAGTTTGAAGTTTGAATCTTCTTTTAACCTTTAAATAAAGGAAAAGTCGTGAACTGACACATTAAAAATTTATGAGTAAAGTTTGTAAATTAGCTCAAAAAGTCTCGCCTTGCATAACAATACTTATTCAAATTTCTACCAAGAAAAAATATCATCAAATTGACTTTGAATTTCATTGATAAAAATAATTTAAATTCAATTCTGCGTACTATTTTCTTCTGTTTATACATCTAAAACCAAATGCAAACATTAAATGTTAATGAAGATCATGATATAAAAATTTGAATATATTAATTATGTTTCGCCGAGCAATCGACGGTTTTAATGTATTTTAACTAAACACCGATCTTGATAGAAATAATCACTCTTTTAATATTACTTTAAAATCATTGCCTGCGGTTTAAGAAATGAATTAGCATATAAAACGTTGTTACGAAACAAAAACGGGTTTATATCTTTGATCTTTTGAATTTGTATAGAATTAAGATATTAATTTACTTCAAAGTTTATGTTATAAAGACTGGAATAACTTTTAATTCGTTTTTTTTTATATCATCCATCTTGTGAATTTTTAATTGGGAACACCGGGAGCGGAGGAAGTTGATTTTTCCTAGATTTAACACAAATTCAGTTACGGCCATTTTGAATCGGAAATCTTTCTATAACAACTTTTTTTTTTGAAAATTTACTGTAGAAGTAGTTGTAAACAGTCAAATTTCCGATAATTCTGCTAGTTTATAAGGAAATTACATTAGTAGGAACTAACTACAATTTAAAATTTACGTAACGCATAAAATTGTTGATAAGATCGATTATTTTTTCAATTCTTTTTGGCCGTAAAGTTAAAAAAAAATATGTATATATATATAACTTTTTTTAATGATTTCAAAATAATAATCAGTTAAACTATCTACAAATTTAGCATTTTTTTTAAATTTTTCACATGCCTTTTAAGATAGAATTCGTTTCTTAATTATAACTTTAACAGGATTTATTCTACGAAAGTTACTTTATTACATCTTATTCTATTCTTATTTATTAATCATTTTTATTATTCTTAAAATTAATTTAGAGTCTATGGTTTCCTAACGGGTATTCACCCCTTAGGAGTCTATTAAAGTTTGAAGGGTGTCGATAAAACTTTGCAAATATTTTTTTAAAAAAATTATTTAAAATTTTAATTTTTACTCTTAAATAAATGTAGGAAGACTCCTTTTAAAGATTATAATATATAGTAGCCTATATAATATCAAACGGATCGATCAGTGGCGCATAATAGCTTCACGTATTTGAATTCGGGGGCCCCACGTAGTGTTGACTTCTTCAGGGTAAATATTTTCTTATAAAAGATTGGTTCGGGCCTCCTGATGGTGAGGCCCTAAACAATTGCCCTTTTTTGCCCAATGCCCAAACGTTGGGAACCCTTGCAGGAAGATTAAGATAATCGACTGGCATTACTTTTTAAAATGCAATCGAAAACGTAATAATAATTTTTTAATTTAAAACAAAGAAAAAAAATTCCCAAATTAATCATTTATTTAAACATTTGAAGCATTAATCATTCATTTAATCTGCACGAAAATAACGATTACGCCGAGAGATTATCGAAATTAGTAATGGTATTTATTTATAAATGATGAAAATAGTATCATTTTTCTAAACAAAAACCGTGGCTGAAATTTCTGTGTTTACTTTAAACAACAATCCAAGATAAGCAATTATAGAAAACGAGCGATAAAAACATCGAATTGTTAGTAGAGAATCTCGTTTATTGTTCTTTTATGATCTTGTTGCTAGTACGTTGTAAATGTCACGTTTCATTCACCATAAATTCCCCTTTAAGTATACTCGTTGTCGAAAACTCGACGAACAATTAAGATTATAGATTGTTTATATAAAAAAATAAGTGGATAAAAAGAAAAAAAAAATAAAATCGCTACTCAATAACTCGAATATATGACCTTTCATTACTTAATGACACGATTGAATAAACTTCACAGAATTTTACTTACATAAAACGTATTAAAGGAAGTCTTTGCTCGTATTCCTTTCTATAACAATGCTTCGTCCTTGCCAAATTATTTTATTATTTTTACTTTAAAAAAAAATACGTATTATTATTATTTAAAAAATTTATGCTGTGTTATTTAGTAATAATTTCCTTCTATAAAATCGAATCACGTGACGTCTGAAATGTCTCCAATTCCGGCGACACTTTTAATTAACATGAAAGTTGTCATTCTTTACAATACAACTCGATATTATTTAAACGTACTCTGTGCTATTTTCGGTTATGAATTAGCATCTTATATATTTATAATTTGGAAATTTATATAAGTTACACAGAGCTTTTATTATGATTATGATTATTATTATTATTATTATATTTATTTTTTTTCAAATTGATTTAAGGTAAAAATTAATGAAGGAATTGTTGTAATATAATCGTATAATGTTTTCTATTGTTTGTTAAACTTGCAAATAATCCCATTGTTACAGTAATTATGTCCTGTAACAATATTTGAGTTCGTGTGACTGTAATTAAAAGTTATACAACAGAAAAATATACATTTTTTCCTCTTTCTCGATTCTTTTTCTTTTCTTTCTTTTCTTTTTCCTCGTGTGTCCTTACACCATAACACAGAGCGATAAGTA
The DNA here is from genome assembly GCF_030686945.1 of Centruroides vittatus. Classification (NCBI taxonomy): domain Eukaryota; kingdom Metazoa; phylum Arthropoda; class Arachnida; order Scorpiones; family Buthidae; genus Centruroides; species Centruroides vittatus. The sequence continues at coordinate 315,779 of NW_027122579.1, forward strand.
TAATTAGGTGTTAGAAGCAACAATAGCCTGTTTGTAATTTTAAAATCGTTTAATTATGCGGTTCTAAGTTCGTTATTATTAAAATGACTAAATCAAAGCAAAACTGATCTTTCTACAGTTCTGGATCAAAGAAACAGCTTTCGTCGTTAAGTTTCTCGTATTTCCAGTCAATTGGACCATAACGAACGAAGTGTCTCTCGATTATACCTTGACCTAACAAGGTCGCCATTTCACTTTTCCAATATATGTATGAGGTTTCCAATTATATGTGCCACGTTCCTACTTTTCACTCGATCTACCATTGCAATGCAATTTATATTTGCATAAATTCTTTTTCTTTCTTTGAATTGAAAATATTCAGAGTGGGTGGAAAGTTGCCTTTCATTTTTAATTTTCAATTGAAATTTACACCTATTGTAATTTTATATCGGCTTAAGATAAAGTAAATCTATACTCCATTTATACCGAGTTAATGAAATAATAAAGAATGATGAGAATTTTAACTGTTTAAGTACTTATTTCAGGTATTTTACGACGTATTAAAAGTTTAAATTTATAAATATGCAAAATTACACGGGACAAATTTTTATATTTAATCGGTTAATTTACTGTAAACATTGTTCAAAGTTTCTACCGAAATTTTATGGTTACTTTTATATATATTTACCTTTAAATTTGTATTCAGAAACATAAAAGATCCGAAAATTTATGTTAATTGTGTCTTTAAAGTGTTAAAATATTACTCGATATATCAAACGATTTCATATCCTCCCCGAACTTCTTAAAGTAAATATTTCTAGTCTATCACATTGTTAACTCTTCAAAGTAAAATTTTAGATTTCCAATACTGTCACTTGTTTTAGCTTTCCCAAATTTTAAACAACTCAAAGAATTACTTAACATATTTATAAGAGCGCATATAACATTTTCCACCAGGATTTTAATTCCTTGAAGTATTATATATCAAATTTTTATGACCATTGTAAATCATTTCTCATGAATTTTTAAAATCGCAAAATATTATTTACCATATTTTCGTTTTCAAATTAATATTTATCGCGCTCAATGGTAACATACGTCACTTATAGGCCCTTAAAATACTGTTTATTTTACCGAAAGTTTACCAATAAAAAAACCAATTAATTCACACGTTTTATGTTATTGTATCATTATCGGAATATTTCGTAAATCTTAATTAGTTTTTGCATAATTTATAATCAGTTCTAGATAAGATTTAGATTAAAGTTTTTCTCCATATCAAAGATTATTATCGAGCGAAGCAGATATACTTTTACCGTCTTTATCGCTAAGAGTTATCGATAATATTTAATTTTTCAATAACCCTAAAGAGAGATAAATTCGAATAAAATAATAATAATAATTTAAAACTCGATTATAAAGACAATATTACGCGATTATAAACGTTGTTTCTTTATGCAATAGCAGTGTATGAGAGAAGGGCGAAGAAAAAATATATATATAGGAGTATATGCGACGTTTTCACGGAACCAAATCCTTGGAACGTATCAATGGTGTTATTATGTTACAATTGAAGTGGGATGTAGAGGGACAGTTTGTTTATTCGTGGTCGAGAACAAGAACGCCAGTGTGGAATACAAACACAATCGTCGCCATATTGCTTCTATAGTAATTCGATCGACACGCGGTCGTTGTCTGGATTTATACCTTTCGACCAAAAATAATATTCGAAAAAAAATTAATTTTAAAACATAAAACTCTAATTTTGTTTACGGGGAAAGTAGCCATCGAGTTGTTTCTATTTTCGTTTATAACGTAAACAGGTAAAAATACACCAGAAAGACTTTATTAAATCTATACTTGTGTTTAAATCTGTAATTCTCGTAGGGATATCTGTTGCATATATTTGTATAAACGCCGATTCTGCCAAGCAATTCATTGGATGGTAGCCAATATTTCCAATGACACCATTATTACCACAGAGTTATGACGTCAGAAACCAGTTATTAATAAACCTGGAATAAAGTTATATTTTACCTTGTTTATATCATTTGGTTACTCCTGTGCAAACCATTAAACATATATGTATATATGTATATATAATATAAAATCCGGGTATATAGTTTTTATTTGGAGGTGATAAATTGGAGAGCGTAATGTATCGGATGACAAGAGTGGAGAGAACAAGGTCGACCAATTAGAGTCGACCGTCTGGTCGGACTTGTCACTGTCGCCTATTGTCAAAAAACCTTACTGTAAGTCAAAGGTCAATTGTGCGTATAGTGTAGGTCGTTGTATCTGCTTCGGCTCTGATTCACTTCTTGATTAGTTTTGATCCGGACAAAACCCAACCGCACGGGATTTATCTCTAAATTAGTGCCATGATCAACTTCTAAATTTCGACAACTGATTGAAGAATGTTTTCGGTGTTTAGTACAGTAAAAAAAATAACGAAAACAATAATTATTTTCCATTAAAATCAATGCATTTTGACGTACATATTAATTTTATATATATATATGTATATATATATTTTTTTTTACTTACGAATATGATGAAGTTCTTTAATACTTTACTTTCTCGCATTCTTTCAGTATTATATTATATATAGCAATTGTTTTTTTTAAGATTGCACTTATTCTTAACATCGAAAAATAATAATATTATCCGAGAAAAAAATAATTTTATACCTTTATATTAAAGTATTCCTTACACAATTCTTGCATATGAAAATTAAAACCTCATAAAGCAAAATTCTCGTTTCCTATTTCATGCAGAAGCTACACATAATTTCGAAGAAGTGTTTGCTAATAACATAACTCCTTTTCCCTTTCTAAAGTATTAAAAATAATAAATAAAAAAATGCACCAAAGATAATAGCGAAGATCTTTTTTTTTCTTGTTTTTAATATAATAAAAGTGTATTGCTAAAGCGGTTTTATCCATAAATTAATATAATAACTGGTTGAGATGTGATGTGTATCGTTAGGTTAGCTGTCAACTTTCGAAAGGTCACCATTTCGATTGTAGGAGAGGGCGTGGTTCGTCAAGAAGTCTCTCATAACGAGAATTGCTCGAACAGAATGCACAAACTGTGGCCTGTGATATCATTCATCTTTTCCTGATTCGTATGATCGATAGCTTACTTTAATATTGCTATCAGTTTATTGTTCTCTACGTTAATAGGAAATCGAATTATAATAATTACAATTTTTGCTTAAAAATTTACGCTTAATAAATAATTAATTTATTATTATTAATTTTTTGCGCCTATAGTCTGATATAATAAAAGATTATAGTAATATTTATAGGCGCGGTTTAACTATTTATTCATTGTAGAGTGTAAACTAAGATGCCATTTACTAACTTTATCCATAAGATGTAATGTAGATAAGCAAAAATATTATATTAAAGTGATTATACCTGTTATACTGCAAGATTCTAAAACAGGGTTTCGGTATTGAGGTATATTTTATAAGCTTTGCAAATATAAAATATTAAAAATTTTAGTTTTTTCTCTTAAATAAATGTAGGAAGGTGTCTTTTAATAATATTGTATAATGTATAGTATATAATATTGAAGGGGTGGTTGGAAAAAAATTCTTCTTAAAGGGGGTTGGTACGTGAAAATGGTTCGGAATTCCGGTTCTAAAATGTTTTATATGCAGATAGATGCATAGTGTAACTTGCATTATATAAATAAAAAGCTATATTTTTATAAAATACAAATAAATTATTACAATTAGATATTTGATTACTGTTATGAGAGATTGCTTATTTTGTACAAATGACAATTTCACTTGGGTTGCACTTGATTTTCCATAAATAATAGTTATTAGCATTTTTAAGATAGTATTTTGTGTCGTACAGTACAGTATCTTTAACAACATTCAATCTTGGAACTCATAATAATTTTTATACGTTTAAAACAGTTGTTATCTGTATATAATTATATTTAAACTATAAATAACATGTTAAATCTATAGAGAATTTAATTCCCTTGATTGAAACCAGAGTCGTGCAAATGTGGTATGCGTTGGATGCGTCACTAAGAGGGGACCAAGGAGCCCCGTCAATCCCTAAAGAAAGAAGAAGAATCACAAGAAAATTGTCCAAAAATATTTTTTAATATTGTGATGTGTCTTCTATTTATGAATTGACGATCAAATAAGGTGAGAATTTTATTGAATTCACATTAAAAATATTTTAAACCGTTCAACTCGGCTCTCATAAGATTAATATCTTAAGTACGCCATTGCTGGGACCACCAATCTCGAGAGCCCGAACGGGACCAAATTAAATGAAAAAAGTAAACAGAATAAAAATATAATGGTTGAACGATACATTCAACAATTAAAAATAAATGTATTTATTTATTGACTCCTTGATTCAGGCGAAACCCTCGCACCCGGGATTCCTAGTAACTTTGCACGGCCCCGATTATAAATAAAGCTGGGTTTATATGGTTATAGTTGGAGCAATTAAAAGATCAAGCCTACAAATTTGAATATACAGTAAAACCCCGATTATCCCAGGTAATATGGACCCATGTTACCTCGGATAAAATGGACGGTCACAGCCATTTTGGAATAAAAATTACGAATATAAAGGGTTTATGTGGTATATTATAGGGTATATTATAAAAGAACAACATTTTTACACCATATAATAACTACAATAGTGTTAATAATAAAAATTTGTGTATTAGACCTACTGTTATATTTTATTTATCACATTTAATTATATATCTTATATTATACGATACAAATATTGTCACACATTTTTATAAGTTATAGGCCGTATATAAATTAGAGAAAACCGAGAAGGTTTATATGCTATCAAAGACTAGATTCTATTATATTTGATAGTCTATTAATAATTATACCGAAGTTACAGACTATAATTATACAATTTTTCTTATAATAGTACTCACGATACATTGCACTACACTCGTATTATATTTTTCATTTGTTACGTTACAAAACTACCCGAAATATGCCTCTATTATGACGACATTCTCGCCGTTACATATTATAGTGTGACGAACTTGTAACGAAAGAGTTAACGTCCCCCTTTTGAAGCAATTTACTAATTTGCTTGTTTTCTTTTGTAAGATAATTAACGAGATTTCGACAACGGATATACGCCGTAATGAATATATAAAATTTTCAATATTTCTTTTAATTTATTCTAATGAAATATTCTCTCTTTATTATTATCATTATTTTAAATACGAACTTAGAGAAGTAGCGAAAGCATTTGTGTCAAAAAAGAAATGGAAAAATGTCACGATAATCACGTGATAACGCGTCATCAAACGTCCAGATTTTCAGTAACCCGAGGAGAGCTTTCAGAAATACAAAAGAACCGCCGCTGTATAGAAACGTTACCATAAAACGATTTAGTAATTACTTGGTAATATTTTCTTCAATGTTAGCAGCGTATTTACTTGATCGTAAAATCGGTAAGTTGTTGGTATCTAACCGAATTGCAAAGTGGAAACATTGTGTGTGTGTGTTGCGTCCTGCTTCGCTCGTTTGTTTGCTTGTTTTTTATCAAAGAGTTACTTATGAAAAGAAGATTATAACTCGGCAGTTGTCTGCCACATTTTCTAAACCGAATTATATTAAGCCAAAGAAATAGAAAAGAGAAAAAGAATTTTTATATAGCCGTTATAATAATAGACGAATAACTAGATCATAACTTAATTGGGAAATTCAATTTGGGGATTCCGAAATATCTAAATTTTTTGTTTGCTTACGCTCGTATTTATTTACTTAATAGCAGCTCGACATACTCGTTGGATTCTATATATCGAAATATAGATTTTAAGACCGGGTTTTTCGTGTTTATAGACACGTTGGTGACCTTCGTAAGCCAATATGATATATGGTCTACAGAGAATTAAAGATGGTAAATAGAATTACTATTAGATACAAGCAATTTATTTTTTAAACGGTTGGGAATTTTATAGGAAAAAAATAATAATAATAAAGAGAGGAAAGATATTGTTTCTACTGACATATTCCGAGTAGATTGACCTCAAATTAAATTAATTCCGGATTATCGAGATGAAACTGAGTTATGTTTTTTGTATTTATTATTATTATTATTAACCAGCTTCTAGCCCACTTATTATTAATTAATGTGTGGTAGTATTGGTTAAGATTGGTAATACAGTAATCAAGCTTACACGTGTAAATCCGTTAATATATTATGTGCTGAAAGTATTTGTGAACATAGGTATAATATATAATAGTTTTCGTCAAATTCGTGACAAATTTGGTGCGGGTAATCCTTTACCTAAATACGTACATATTTTGACTTTTATATATAGATAGATATAAATAAATGCGAGATTTTAAGTGAATAAATATTCAAACTTGACAAATAGATAATTTTATGTTTTTTTTTCTGCTTAATAAATGATTATTTCAATAATCATCAAGGTTATATGGAATTAATAAAGTAAAGGAATTAATCAAGTGGCACTAATCTACTGTAACTTGCTGGTAGGAAGGTGGCTAATCTTATAAATTGTTTGGATCAATGTTTATTTTAAAAAATAGTGTATTTAGTGGTCCATAAACAAATGGAATAATTTATTATTCATTAAAATCTAATGTATAGTTGATAGAAATTAACGTTAATTAGTAATATTTTCCCATTTTTTAATAAAATTCTACTTTTACTTGAAAAGTATTTATTTTTTACTTATTTTTACTATTAAAACCGCGATTTTATACAAAATAGACTCTACACTAAGAGATACATAAATTTGTTTTTATTATAATTGCCGTTCGTAGAATATAAAAATGTAAGAATCATCACTGGTTTAAGTATTCGAATAAAATGAAAATTATAAAAATATGTTAACGAAATGAACATACAATTTTTATTACACAGTAAATATTTCGACATCATTTCGATAATCCGGAATTAATAAAGAAAAGAAATTAATCCGATTTAGTATTCATCAATTCATAATTGGATGGTGTAACAGAGTCGAAACGATATAATTTTCGATCTTGCGAAGTTTAATAGTTAATTATTAAGCTATTTATAGTACGTAATATGTAACTATTCAATGAAACGAATATATAATTTTATTCAGTTAATTGTTATTTTACTATTTACTATTTCTCTATTTATTTCGGGGCATATGACTTATTTGTATCTCCTTTATTATTCTACTAATTAGAAAGTAGAAAACAAACCTCTACATTTTTTGACTACCCTAGAATGCATTTCGGCCCTCTTCGGTTAGATATATTAGCCAAATTTTATGACCAACACCAAAACAACAGATAGACATGTCTAAAATGTATATACATGCAGTTAAAAATTTAACACATGCTTACTAGTTAGCCCCCAACCACCCCTAAATCCCATCCCTCTTAATCCCGAGCAAATTTTTTGTGTTAAGTTTTATTATTGTAAATACTAGGGTCAATAAATGAGCATTTTAATTACTAAGATCGTAAAAACACGAGTAACGCCTGACACAGGAAACTGACTAACTTAATAATATAGAAGACCAATCGCCAAAAAACAAATACATTTATTTTTTATATTAAATTTACAATATACAGATGAAGAATTACATATTTACCATTAAATAATATTTACTTGTGGGTTCATTTCATTGATATAATTCAGGGAATGTCTTTAAATATTCAGGAATTTAATTAATTAAAGTATAGATTTATTTAATTAAAAACTAGAGAATTATATTCTGAAATAAATAATTTTTAACGTATAAAAAAGAATGGAAAGACAGAAAAACTATATTGTTTTGGAAATTTGAATTTATTCTATTGACATAGACTGCGTCTAGCTTTGGAGATTTGAACAGGTGTTGTTATCTAAATAATGCATGCTTCGTATTATAAAATTGTATGTATATATATATATAGAAATCTATTTTTCTTATTTCTTTTAAATATATTTAATTATATTATGACTTTGAGACGAAATATCAAATTAGAACATTATCGAATTTCTCCATCTAACACGGTAATTAAAAATATAAAGATTCACAGTCGGCACGTGATCGGCAGATTCATTCAAAAAAAAGGGTCCCAAGATGAAAATAAATAAACGTTTCTATTCGTGACTTCCATCCGAAGTTTAATTTAATGAATCCTGTAATCTATTCCCGCTCGGAAATTAATTTTTATATATTATAGTATATTAAAAAAAGAATTTGAAAGTACTATTTATGATTTCTATAATAAATTTTTAGTATTAAAAATAGTTGAATTTTTCTGAAAATTTCTGTAATTATAAGTGACGAAACAATCCTCTTTTTGATAATAAAATAAAATAATACAAATAAAAGGGGCAATTACTTATTGAGACACGTTCGTCGGGCTGTAATTTTTAATCACACGACTTCCGCTTTAAACCGGAAGTTTTTATACAGTTAATCGGGGCTTTTGACCCATAAGCATTTTATATCTGTTCTCGATTTTTGTCTACGTAACTCTGTTCTCGAGATTAAGAAAGGACGGACAGACAGCCGGACGATTTGAAAATTGTAGCCTAATTAAAACTAATCTCGGTTTCTAATATGTTAAAATACATTATATATTAACTGGGATGAGCAAAATAAATTAAATTTAAATATTTTAAATAGGTTAATAGAACGAGGAAAAATTCTAATTTATAAATATTGTAAAATTTCTCTTCTTCATTTTATCATAAATTCAATTTACGTAAATAATTCACACGCTTACTTATCAGAATATAATTAAAAACATGTTTATTTAACCGAAATATAACGTTAAAATTTGTGTTTTATAACATATAAACAATAGGGGAATATTTTAGTATATTATAAAAATATAAATTTTAAATTTATTTATTAAATCTACTTATGAAGTTGTTAACTTAATTTTTTTGAATTGAAAAACATTAAAAATATAAGCTATATTTATATACAATAGAACCTGTGTAATGCGGACACGCACGGTAGAGAATACTTTTTCTGGTTTGGCAGGTTTCCGTTTTGAACAGGTTTTACTGTATTATTTTTAAAATTAAGTACGGTAAATCCTGTTTAAAATGGCACCCCAATAAAAGGGAAACCTGCGTAAGCGGGAAGAAAAACGCAGAGATTTTCCGTGTTAAATATATAAAAAAAAACCTGTTCAAAACGGATATCTTCCAAACCGAAATAGGTACCGATTTACACAGGTTTTACCGTTAATTTCTTTAATATCTTTGGCCTAAATAGTATACAATGAAACCTGTGTAAACCGGAATCGCAATTTTTCCGTTTAGGCAGGTTCCCGTCTTGGATAGGTTTTCCTATATACGATAATACGTTAGATTATTCTAAATTTAAATCTAATGTGGTAAATCTTAGCAGATTTTTTCTAAAAATTGATTTCTAAAAATATATAATAGTTTATTTATTAGTTTATAAATTATAATAAGGCTATTTAAAAAAAGATTATAAGAATAGCCTAAACCATTGAATATTGTTTAAATTTATTTTTTCCTATTTTAACACAAATTTGTTCGTATTAAGAATTAATTTCTATAAATAGCAATGAAAAAATTTAGGAATTTATTATTATTTTATTTTTTTTATTGCTAATAATAATTAATTATGAAGAAATTCCTAAATTTGGAGACGAGAAATTATTTTTAGGCATTAGAAATGTTATGGGAGGCGATTATTATCATCAAAGATAAGAGAGAGAGATAAATCCGATGTTTTATTTAACATATAGTAACTTCTATCATATCTCAGAGTCAGCGATTTTCATTTTATACATAAAATTCTCCAATGAAACTATATTTTTAGTTGTAGAAATTGTGTTTTTAAAAATATACATGCCTGTATATATATATATGTAAAGTACAGTAAAACCTGTGTAAACCGGACTCCGTCATAGTTAATATATTTTCCGTTTTGGACAGGTTTTACTGTATAGTTCTGCATTAGAAAATTCGTTTTGAGTCTCTACGTTTAAATGTTAACTTATGGTAAAATGGAATAAATCCATAAAATGATAAATTGATAGAAAAAATCGAGGGTAAGAAATGCTCCCACACACCTCGAAAGTTAGATATTCTCACGCATTAAACTGATCTGAAAGGATTTTAAACAAGTAAAGCGAAAGTATTTTCCTTTTTTTTATTATTATTAGGCCCTACTATTCCTTTTCTTGTTAGAAAAAATAAAATAAAATAAAAAGTTGACAACAACGTAGACAGAATCAATGCAGGACCAAGGTCGATCATTTCATTTGTTTTCAGCCCAACACATCCGAAAAAGGTTAAATTGAAGCAACTAGGTCGTTGCTATGGTAACACGCACATACACAGAATGACAGAGAACCGAGCCTGAATAATAATATTCTACTCTGTCTCTACTTGATAGATATAAGATCAAAACGGTGAATGATTGTCGAATTGGGAGATGATTTGGAACGAATTTCGATTTTATTCCGACCTATCTAACACTTACATACCAATAACGAATAGAGGAAAAATTGAGGACGAAATTTCCCTCCAGATGAGAATCTCTTATCTCGAAACACGTGCTCGATTTTCAGAGCGTAGAAGTAGAGAAAAACGAGGGAAATTAACGACGAATTTATTGTGAAATTTACGTAGAAAACCGCCGATAATCACGTGTGTGTGTGTGCGGTTGGCGAAACCCGGAATTTTTTTAACACCTTGAAGTGAAAATGACTGCTTAGACCTACTTTTATGCAGTCGATACAGTAAACGATCGTGTTCATCTCGAAAGAGAGCAAGGTGGATACAGCAGTTGGGTCATTGTAAGTCACGAATTTAACAGGTATATTGCGTCGACTTTTAGAGATAACAGCTAGTACATATATATCTATATTAATTATTTATTGTTTCTGGATTTTTCTGATTGCTCAATTACTATGTTTGAAATTATGGAGGACTTTCCTGCCGGTATTTTACTCCCTTAAAACCACTGAATTTCTTTTTTCTTTAAACACTAGTCGACTGTTATCTTTTGTTACATCTCATTCGCTTTTATTTTACTTCACCTCCGTTCAAGGTCGCATTCTATTCATAAGTATAACATGCCTCTTTCATAATAATTTGAGCAGTTTTATATTCACGACAGTTAAATAATTATTATTAATGTTTGTAAATAGTTTTTCTTTTATTAAATTTATTAACTTTCGCAAGAATGCTTTTATTCGTAATTAAAGTGTTCCCTTTTTTTCTGATTTTACAATATTTTTGAAAACCTGATTTTTTGAGAATTTCATCACTTAATTAAATATTTCGTCGAGATAAATTTCGTGAGCTTCATTAAAGAAATACGTATTGTAATACGTAACACAAGAGTGGGCTTTGTTCCTATTTATATTTTAAATCATTTAGAACACATCTGTGTAAAATTTAACTGGAATAACACTACATAGAAGTACTTAACCTGTTATGTGTGAGTTTGTATACCTGAAAACATATACACGTGTTCATATATAGTAAAACCTGTGTAAACCGGACTCGCACGGTAGCGAATATTTTTTTCTCACTTGGCAGGTTTCCGTTTTAAACAGGTTTTACTGTGTGTTTGTACTATATGTAGGTCCGTACATATACTCGTATATATAGTACAAACTCAAGTAGCCTACATACGTGGAGTTGTCTACGGTGGTATGTATGTCCGTATATACACAACTCTTGTAGATACTGTAAATGAATAAGAATTTATATAGGAGAGCATTGAGAATTAAATATTCTATATATATAGAATATATAGAATATTTAATTCTCAATGCTTCTATGGATTGATGAAATGCTGCAATGGATTCTATGGATATATATATATATATCCATAGAATCCATTTTTATGTAGGGATCTTCATAATTATATAAAAATGTTGTATTGAATTTATTTCTAATTTCGGTGTGTATTATCAGATAAAGTTTTATCAGAATGTAAAAGTTAAATAAACTCATAACGATAATTACAGATAACTTTTAATAATAAAACACCTATTAAAACATATTTGAAATTTTTAAAATCAATTGCAAGTCACTTAAAAAAGCATTTTAAATTAAAATAGCAGCGGGCCATAAAGTTTAATTTAAGAAAAACGTGACTATCGGACGGCTTACGTAAGATAATAAATTAATTAATGAAAGGTAATATAATAATCTTTTATATGGAACGAAGCATTATTTTACCACGGATCTCGTTGCCAATGTCAATTTTTCCTAGAAAGAGAAGACATACGAGATATAACGGTTTAAAGGCTCCACTCTTAGTACCTTGATTAACCTTGAATTGCTTCCATAATTATACTTCTAACCTTTAAAAAAAATAATAATAATATAAAAAATAATAAATATTTAAACCCCGCTTTACTATAAAATTTAAATATTATGAAATATATTTGGCATTTTTTTTTCTTTTTAAATCATGCAATCAACGTTTGGTATTTGAAACTTGTTTACAGTTTGTAAAAATATTTTTACTTATAAACCAGTTTAAAATATATATATTTTTTTTATGTATAGTTGATTTATAGATATACATCGTACCCCTTGTACCTTGTACCCCTTACTTTTACAATGTCAACCATTCAACTATATCCCGCAAGATGTATCTGCATCATAAAAGATATACGCTTGTGAAAATAGATAAACTTCTTGTTTTAAGGATGCACATCTCGGAAATGAGGAAAGGAGTCATCCATTTTCACAAATATTTGCATATATTTATGGTAAAGAAGGAGCAGAAATATATATATATATATATAAAAATTTATGGGGGTGGGAAATCACGTAAAAATATGGAAATTAAATCTTAATAACCGCAAAAATATCGAAATTTATGTTACATATCTATGGGGTAAAATGCCACTTTAAAAATACCAGATATAAGTTTGATATCTTGTATCATATCTTAAAATATTCATTTGGAAAAATATAATTTTTTTCTTTCCCCCCACACCGAAAGCGTGCTTTTAAATTATAAATTTAAAGTTTTGTACAATTTTTAATCTTAAATTTTATATTAAAAAAAGAAGAGGAAGAAGAAGAAGAAAAAAGACATGTATAGAGAAAAGTATGTTATGTTTTATATTTCAAATAAAACGAGATTTTTACGGAAGTCTTATGATGAGAAATCAATATGGCGGACGACGATGTGGAGAGAATATGACGTCATTAAACAGCTGACGTTAAAAACATCGAAATATCGATTTTTAAGGATTTTACAAAAGAATTAATAGAGAAACGACTTTTTGATAAAGATAATAGATTATACGACGAGCGAGTTTTAGATTGTTACTTCTATATTACCGTTAAGTGTGGAGGATGTAGAGGAGTTTGCCCATTTAAACAATTAAAAAAAAAAGGAAAGAAATATCTTAATCTACGTACGGATTAATTCGAGATAATTGAAAGATATTTTTATATTAAAACTTATTTTTAAATTTCATTATCAAAATTTTATTTAGGATAAATAAATTTTTTTCTTATTATCATAAATATTTTTATCTTTTCACTCCGATAAAACTCTTAATACGAACCAACTCGAGGGATCGAAGGTTATCGTTGGTAAAGAAACCAACACGGACGGACATAATATATATAAATTTTTAAAAATTTTTCTATATTAAATATTTAATTATATACTATAAAACATAAAAATTTGATTAAATTACCTACAAAACTCGTGCATCAAACTAAATTTAAACTTACCTCGTGTATATATACTTAAATTTTTAAATAATTAAGATATATTTTATATAAGAAAATTGCATTTTAAAGAGTCATTAAGAAGGATATTAAAGCTTTACTAAATGGTCTTTTTAACTTGTTTATCTCATATATATATATATATATATAAAACAAAATTAAGTGTTTATATTTTCTCTTGTAAAAGTACATTTGTGTTTTATTGTGTTTAGATATCTTAAAGCTCATTTTTGCGCGGTGTTTACAAAAATTACTTTCTTTATATTTGTGACGTAGACATGAATTTTTATCTCTTTGTTTTTTATTTATAGAAATACAAAAATATGTTTGGAATAACTTTTTATAAATCTGTTTCTATACAACGCACAATAACACCCGTGGTATTCGCATAAATTACATACTGTAATTTATTTAGGCGGTGTTTTTTTTTAAATATATTTTGGAAATTCTGACGAAGTTTTTCCCGTATTTTTTTAGCCGGTGGAGTAAAAAAGACGATAAAGAGTTTGTAGGTAGCTCCGAAGCACGCTTTCAATCAGCTGAGATCCGCTAATCATATGACGCAAGCTCAGCCAAGGTCCGTGTATAAGTGCTGTTAGCGTATTATCTACCATCCTCTGCGCAGTTCTGCATACGGTGCCTGACATCACACTACGTCATCGTCCACTAAGCTAACTTTGGTGCCGGACCCGTTTACAACGTATCCATCTGGTTTATCCGGTGCCAGCGTCGATTCTGTGATACATTCCCTAGGGGAGGTGTCTTAACGTCACGTGTAACTTTCGAGTTTCGACTGGGACTATTTCGTTGTGCCGTAACCGCCATCGGAAGCGGTGGCCGACACGCGACGACAAACTGGTACTACTTGCGATACTTGAAGTACCGTATACACTGTGAGTAGCCTATACAAAAATAGACCAACGGATCGACGCCAAGGTGAGTTTTCTTCCGTCTAAAACTATTTAAAGTGTGCGTCGGATTAAAAATAGACTTTAGTGTCTACGGTTTCGATAGCCTATCAGCGTTGAGAGTTTAGCAATAGGAAGTGGCTACTAGTAGCTACTAACGTGATGCGATACACTCGTGGGTGAAGGCGAAAATTATATATTTTAACCCGACGTCTTAAACGTTTATATTTTAACCTTTATCATCTTCGTTTTTCCAACGGTGTTGTGAGTACACAGCAACCGCAATGCAGCCAAGATCAGCTGACGAGTTTCGATCTGCCCGATTAATGTTAGACTTTAGTCAAAATCCCCCCAACACCTGATTTTCTGTTACGTCACTCGAAAAACCCCTAAAAACGGACAGGGAAAAATCGTACGGAGTGCTCGAAATTCTCGTTGTTTTTTACTAATTCTTCTTCTTATTATTATTATAAAGTTTTAGTATTTAAAAAAAAATGTTTATACTAAAATAATATTACTTTTTATCGCTTCGACCCGTCCATGTCAAAGACCATTTACGATTGTATGCGATTGTGTAACGTATGTACTGCTACGCATGGTTGGGACGATAAGAAGATATTGGACGTTAGACTTATTTTTCTATACAATGGAATCGATGTAGAAGAATGTGTTTTTGTTCGGGTCTAGCTGTGTGTGTGTGTGTGTTTTTTTGTTTTGAATCTTTACTAAAAATGTGCTTTGATATCGTGGCACCATCTAGCGATGTGTACTTATATTATAGTTACGTTAGAACCGGTGCCGAAGACAATATACCCTTTTGTTAGTGACAAAGAGTTGGCTTGTCACATTTCGATATGTCACAGAGCGCGTTTACAGAATTTTTTTTCGTGTTTATTTTTTACTTTTTTTTCTCTCTTTTAATTGAAAAATACGAAAGGTTTCGATACGGTCGTGTCTAGTCGAATTCGTAAATGAAGAGCATGCGCGCTTGGTGGTTAGAATCATTTCGGATGTGGTCGTCAGCGTACTTTCCCTAGGCTTGGAAGGAGAAAGTCGACTTCGATGACGTCACGTATCGTCATAGCAACGGTATGCCCGCTGTTAATTTGTCTCCCACACGTGAAAGATTCAAAGTTCCTCCGTCAATTCGCTCTTTTCACTTATGCCGAGCGTGACAGAATAGGATACGTTGAAATCAAATTATAAAATTCTACTTCGGTTCGTGTATATGTAGGGCTGTATATATATATAAACAGGTATATACGTATACATACATGTATTGAAGATATCCCGTAAGGAGTCCATTTGCGCCAAAAAAGAACTCCAACGGTGCATCTGACGTCTTTGGATAAAAGCTCGGAACAATGATTGACTGTAGCATTCTCCTGCAGAAAAAAAGAAATTTCATAACGAAACAAACATGTTTAGAAATGGACGTCTGGACCACTTCCCTATAAAACCTATCATCATAAACTCGACGAATATAAATCTATGGTTTGGCAATAACATCAAATCTGTAACGATTGAGGTAGGCCCTTTTTATATGAGATGACATCAATTGTCTTTCGTATATTATTCTATTCTGTTTTTTCTTTCCTCAAGAAAAATCGTCTATCGTTTCCTTCCGACTCCGACATGTTTCATAAAAGTTTCTGCTCGTTTCCGCTTACTTTAAACGTTATCTATCGGTTGAAAATATTATGTTTTTATAGAAACTCAAGTTTATATTTACAAATAGGATATTTATCGATATCCAGACCGACTGTCACACCTTCTGGTCGAGCTCAAAGTCACTCTTCGTTATCTAGAAACGTTATCCCGAGTCAAAGGTGACATTGTTGTGGTGTTATTGCTTGTTATGCACAAGTATTTCTTCATTATTTTCGTTTCTCCGATAACATTTTTATAATTAAAAGTGTTTGGGAATTCTTTTCTTTTCGTTAAAAACGGGTGTCGTCGGAGGAAAAGATGGGAAGTTTAGGAATCTGTTCGAGCCATTCTTTTGGCGTACAGAGGACAGCGAAAGGACATAAAGTACGTTTGGTCGTTAAGAATTAGGACGAAAAGTGTTTTCGATCATTTTTAAAGAGAAATCAATCGACTTCAAACGATAAACTTCGATAGACGAACAGTTTTACGCAACTATTACATCATACGTTCGTATTGTTAGATTAGTTTCTCTTAAAGTTTCCTCCTATAAAAATAGGGTTTCGAATAGAGATAAATGTGAACTCGCATAATTATGAATAGTATTCAATTCAATATGCACACAAAATTTAATAGATATAAAAATAAGGATAAACATCATTTTAGCATGGTTTTTAAACGGTAAAAAGAATTGTCGAAAAGGTTGATTTTCTATTCCTTAGCTGTAGTTATATATCATTAAAGAAATGACTTTATCTTATTAAACATGTCTGTACAAAAATATACACTATATAAATTAATATGCATACACATACACGTATGTACTGTACTGTACAGTACATATAAATGTAAACGGACACTTCGCGAATGCGTAAACTTTAACTTCGGCTAATTTTCTGCTATTTGAATGTTGGAATAACGCTGAAACTTAAACCCTAAGTAGAATTTTCTTTTCCTGCTCTTAATATAGTAAATTTACTGATTTATAATATCAGTTTATATAGTCTATAAATATATATGTATTTAAATACAGTACGTACGAACTCATCGTATGTAAAAATCCTCTCATAGAATTATCATTATTTATATATAGACTCACTTTTATAAAATTAAATAATTAATTTACAAGGATTTTATTTTCTTAATTACTAAAATGGAAGCGAATTTTAACGCTGCACTTGTTACATACGAACTGTGAGCATGTAAACAGACGGAGTCTTTGTATAATTAACAGATTTACATGTTAATGAATAGGAGAGAGAATTCGTAAAATTCTTAATTTTGATAAGTTTTATTCGATATTCATAAAGTAAAATTGGATTTTATATATTTTTCGTTGGAAGATTTTGTAGTTTCTTCCTTACATTTTACAAGGTAGATCGATAAATGGGGCTAGAGCATCGATGGCCGGTTGCACAATTATCAATAACAGATCTTCTCTGATAGTTGACATTGTATTAATTATAATTACGTGACTATTAATACTCTCAATTAACTTTCAGAGCTTGAAGGCGACTCGAAACTTTCGTCTTAATATATATATATATTTTTTAATTAAAAGAAGACGAAAATAGAATCGAGTTTGCTCTCTATTTTTCGCTTTCTGCACAAAATTTGCATTGTCGTAAATTAGCATTTCGCATGTTTCCGCATTAAAATATTATTCCGACTTTAATTATCTCCTTTAGAAAATATAATAATAAAAATGTTTGTTTATGTATTTAAATATTTATATGTTTTGATATTTATTTAGTAACGAAAATAGACGGTTTAAGATCTATATTTAGAATGTTTCTAAAAATAGATCGACAGCGTCGAATTACGAAATCGGTTCGACCGGGACATAATTCTCTTCAATCCTTTTCACTATAGGAGAAAAAAAGGGGGAGCGAAGATATGCCGGAGATAAATTATCCGAGCGGTTGAGATTTTTCTCAATCGTTTTCGAGCCTTTTTAAAGATCGCAACCGGCCGTAAGGCTCTTATTGATCGAATCGGAGCTCGACTCCACAAAAAGGTTAAAGGTCACGAAAGGAGAGGAGTGTTAGAGATTCACCGGGTGAGACACGGAGCTGGGTCAATAAAGAGCGACCTTGATAGTGAGGAGGTTATTTTTAGTACCTGGCTGCGTTCCCGAATACATTTTCACGTGACCAAACAGCGGGGTGGTGTCCTGTCAATGCGCAGGCGCTCGACTCCGAATTTCGATACCTGCAGAGGCAAAGTCGATCGACTCGGTCACCACACAAACACATTCAATGTTTAAGGTAGGAGTGATGATGTCAGTATTAAGTTTATCCACCAGTGACGTCACTTTTTATCATACCCCATGACGTCACGGGAAGATTAATACGAATCTATCTCGTTCTCTTTCCCGTTTTGTTTTTAAAACAATAAATTAACAACCCAGAATACTTATCTGTTCAAAATAAACATTATTATTATTATTATTACTTTTTATTATTTTTTAATGGTTAAGGATAAACGTTTATTTTCATAAATTATTATTTTTCCGTTATTTTTTTCCGCTTGAGTAAACGAAAAATTGCGCACCATTTGTTTCCTTCAAGAGAAAGATGATGTAAAGATATATATATATTATACGTTCAGCGCGTATATTGTTTTTCTATATAATCCGAGCATCTCTTCTTCCCTTATTAAAAAAGATACGAAGGTTACACCCATTAGAAATCACTTTATACGCTCTGTCGCTCTATGGTTTTGAAATTGTTCGTTCGAATTATTACCCATTTATCCGCCATTACACTACCCAAAACATTTCCTAAACTCATTTTAATAGATACAAACGTAATAACAACCGTAGCAATCAATAAGGAAGTCATCAGTTGTCTTAGTTACGTTTAGCGTATTGTTATTATCGTAGACAACTTAATAGTTTTATAAATAAATATATATATAAGTAATTACAATGTTCGGTCTTCTCGTTGTTCGGATTATTTATCAAATTCAAAAATACAAGTCACGTGGATCTTGTTTGTTTCGTCCTCCATGACTCGAGTCCACGCTTGAATTGATACGCATTCAGGCCTCAAACTGCTTGTCTTTTACGCGACTTAAAAGTATTTTTTATTATTATTTTTTCTCTCGAATATAAATAATTAACGTATCTCGGTAGCCAGGATTTGATTATTTCGAACTATCCATGCAATACTCTTTTAATAATGCCCTCCTCACCGACTCTCTTCTATTTTGATAAGAGAGAGAGGCCTTCATCACCGATGTTTTCTTCTTTTCGATTTGCGTTAACAGTTTAAAAATACGTTTTAAATGTTTTATATCCTTTATAAATTTTATAAATTAAGACGTTTCAATCGTAATCTAGATATGTTTAGAACTTGCAAGATCGTCATTAATCTCGTAACTATAGTGTGTCAATCTCCGAAAAATCTCTTTCTAAATTACATATATAAAAAAAGAAGTTAATAAGTTTATTTCTAGAAATTATAGGAATTCCAGTAAACAAGCTTAATATATATATATATATATATATTTATTTATTTATTTAAAAACGATTTAACATCGCTAATAATGAACCCCCGAAGTAAATTAATACCAACGTCCATTAAAGTTTGGCATTTTCCGCGTTTTGTGTAAGCTAGAATCATGAAAGAATATGTGATAACTGATACTTTATATCGTTAACATTTCCTTTTTTTTTATTTCTTGGTTTTACATTATCAGAAGTTTTCCTTAACTCAACTATTCCGCATGACGTAACATGCGAGAGGGGGATTCTTTCTGTCGGTGTTTTGATTTCTCAGAAAGCCAACATTTCTTTTTTCTTTTTATGTATATATTCTTTTTCGTCTTCGAGGAATTATCAACCGACACCCAATTTAGATTTGAGAAAACTTTTTGTCAATATTTTAAGTTCCTTTTCTGTTTTTCATTCTGTATAATGGAGCGAATTTGATAAAATTGGCGTTAGGATGCGGCTTCTAATACGGAAGAAAGGAGCCGTTTTATAAGCTAATTTCCTCCTTTAGAAAATGTTTTATAGCTTAAAAATTTTATACACAGGTGAGTTTTATAAGAAAATTAAACAAATGTATAAATCTTATAAAGTTTAACAGGAGGGAAAACGAAAGAAAAAAGAGGAGTGTAGATGGAATTGGATCCGCGCGTTTAAGAGATGCAGCATCTGTCAGCTGCACTGTTTGTTCAACTAACAGCTAGAGTTACGCGAAATTAACGAATAAAGATATAAAAAAAAAAAAACAAGTCTTTCCTCGGCTCGAGTGTACAGAAATTAATTAGTCCAGTACCTGAGAGAATTTCTACGAACTTCCTTAACAAACTTCTCTCTCTCTCTCCTCGATATAATTTATTGATTTATTTAAATATTTCTTCAAGATTCTAGAAATTTTCCAGTTCCTACGATCAATTCTTACAGCTTTAAGTTGTTGCTAAAAGTGCTAATATATTCTCCACAAATGAATGTTTACTGGAAGAGGAGTTTATAAGATAATTTAGAATGCTTAAAGTTACTCGGTAAAATTCTTAACTGTGATTATTTAATCCGTTAGCGAAGTTTTAAATAGGCTTTTTCTTTTTAAAAAAACAAATTTTATATCGTTTATTTAACATTTTATTAGTTTAATTTGTGTTTACAGTCGCGAATATGGCCGATTTTATTTTTTGTTTTGTAGGAAAGGAAATGGCTAAGAATGCATAATTTTAAAGCTTTATTTTTGATTTTTTTTAATTCTTTAAAAATAAGCAAACTGGTTTTGTTTACAGCTGAAAATCTCTTCCTTATGCTCATATTAGAGTAGACCAGGCTGTAAAATAGCCTTTTGGCTTTTATTATCAATGGCCTTGGATGTCGTTGGTATATTTATAATAATGAAAAATTATTATTATTAATTAATTTAAAATTAAAAAAAAAGTATATCTATTTTATAATTGGAAAAGTTTATAGCCAATTAAAGCACGCGGAGAGACTTTAAAGGGAAATTACTGTTTGCGATAAATTAATCGAAGTTTTAGATATAAATGGGCGGTTTGTGGTTGGAAAAATCAATGTTATCAGCGTAATAGTGATAGATCCGAGAATATGGAAGGTATTTCCTCTTACTTGTTTATCACCGCAACTGTGTTAATAACCCGATATTTTGTAAATTCTGATCAAACCGGTCTGTCTCGTGTTCTCGGAATATCAATTCTAAGAAGGTTTGGTACAAGTCCAAATTAATTTCTGACCGAATATCACTTATAATACTCAATTTCTTTTTCGTTTTAAGTCGCTCCGATGGGAGTAAATCTCTGTTTAGTCAAATTACTTCCGATGTTTTCGGAAGTGATAAAGCTAGAGACGTCACAACATTAATTTTAAATATTTATTCTAATATTAGATGCGCTCCGTCGTAAATTTCATGGTCGTCACGTCACGTCACGAAACGTAAAAAATTCACGTTTTGCTAGCCGCTTCGGATTAAAGCGGTTTGGAGGGCGTGGAGGGAATTGATCGCGCACGTGAGACTGACCTAGTTTTGCCCAAATGGCAACACCCAAGTCACGTGGCTCGATTTTTTGATGGACATCGTTGAACTTGATTCGATATTATTCAAAATAACAAAGAATTTTCGAGTAGTAAAGTAAGTCAAGGATTAGTTACATTGATTTGGAGAATTTTATATATACAGTATATATATATTTTAACGTGGGTCGTAACAGTATTTGGGCGTCTTGAATGACGCTATGTAATTGTTTTATAGGCCCGTATTCATTTATAAACGAATATATTATTGGTTAATTACCGATTTTTATCTTTATATTTATTCGTTGGAAAATATATGCAGTAAAAAAGATACCCGTTTCTCTTGCGTGATGTCTCTCATTTACCATAATGTTTCGTGACGTTACTTTTAATAGTTAAGCCAGTCTGATTTTTTAATGTGTTTACTTGATGTCTCCTTCTGTAAGCCCTTTTAGCCATTCTTTTTCTTTTTTTCCGTCTTGTAAATCTGTTTATTAAAAAAAATATACACAAAAATTAATTAACATTTCTATACGAAATGTAGATTTATTTAGCAAAATTTAAAATACAATACTAAGATCATTAATATTGTATATGTATAGACTATTATCATGTAAATCCTAATATAATTAAAGGTATTCAAACGAGAAAACCTTTATTAAATAATATAAATTCATTACAAGAGCTTAAAATGTAATCCCCAAAATAAAAATTTAAATATTTATACAAGAATTAATTATTATTATTATTATTTAGTTACCCCTTTCGATACTTCTCTGCAATACTTTACATATGTTTCAATAATAATATTTACGATTGTAATCGTTTAGTTTAAATCAAATAGAAATATTTACAAAAGTACGAATTCTTTGTAGCACTTTCTGTATATATATATATATTATATTATATTAAATATATTTATAAATGTATATAATTAAAATTTAAATAAAAGAGCGAGGCTTATAATCGGCTTTACCTAAAATTTCCTTGTTTTATGATGAGTGGACACGTGATAAAATACGCAAATTCTAATGAATACAAAGAAATTAAGCTTAATTTGCGTGACCACTAACAGTAAATAGCGTAATTTTATACAGGCTACTTTTTGATTGACAAAAAATGTCTAATCTGATGTCTAGACAACATCATGTTTCTAGGCATCACTTAAGATCAGAATTAGATACATATAAGCATTAGCGGATGCAGAAATCTTTAGGGGGGTTGCAGAAAGGAAAGAGCATGCCTGACAAAAATTTCTTACTACCTGAGTTACCCGGCTTTACTCGGGAAAAACCCTTAGAATGGGGCCTTGCTTACCCCCCTAAATCCGCCCCTGGATATACAAGTACAAACATTACTCGGTTGTAAAGGATATATGACTGTTTTTTTACGACTCGAAAAGTGTATAAAGAAGCACAGTGTATAGAAGCCGTTCAGATTGATGTTTTTTTTGCCAGATGTAATCAGAAAAAATAACGCTATTCTATCCAATTCATTAGCTAAAAGACGTTTACCAGATTGTACACGTAGGCACTCCACTCTCTCACTCACTCGACAATCATCAAATACTCAATATTAACATCGCATTTTCTCTCCTCCTCCTTCCTAACTTGGATCACGATTTTCTTACGAAGTTAAATCAAAATTATTCGAGTAATTATATCGTTTTGCTCTCAGAAAATTCCGCAAGAGAAAATTGCATTTACTAGGTTTTTAAAACCTCGGATCTTATTAATATAATCGCATTTATGCAATTAAAAAGATGGATAACAACATAACAACACGTACTTTCGCTTAGATTTCATAATGCAGATTGTAACAGCTATTGTATTATTATTATTATTGTTGTTATCTTTATTTTTTTAATAACTGCCTGAAGATTATGTAAAGTATATATATACATATTTATTTATTTATTATTATTTTTTATTTTTTAAAATTTATTATAGAGTAAAAAGAGACTCGGTTGTTGCTATTTATAGTAAAACGATCACGTGAATCGTTCACTCTTATTTTCTAACAAATGGCACGTGCGCTCGAGTTGCTATTATTAATTTAACTTTCACTTTTTTTTTCTTTTTTCCTTTCTTTTTTTTTCTTCTTCTCTTTCATAAAAATACGTTCATTGATATTTTTGTTTATTAAAAATTTTAATTTAATTCTTATTCCAGCGATTTGTTAAAAGTGAGTGAATTTCTTCCTAAAAGTAATTTTAATTGACATACTTTTTGTTTTAATTTAAAAAAAGTAAGAGTTAAACGGTGCCAATTAAAAATCTATATTGATTATTTTATACATTACAAGTGTTATTATAGTAAATTGCTATTTTATAATATATATTTTCTATCGATTTTTATGGGGTTCGTACTTCAAAGAGAGTAATTCTACTAAAAGAAAAAAAAATGATTTAGAGTTAAAAATAAGACTTTACTTATGAAGTAATTAATAAAATCAAATTATTTAGGGATATTTAATTAAATAATGTAAATAATAAACAATGTATTATACTGCCTTAGCGTAGGCTTTAAGGAATTTCAATTTAAAAAATACTCTATCGATCGTATAGATTATTACTTGTTTATTTATTGTAAGTATATATGACACGTAAACAATGATTCGAAATTTGTAAATATTAAGTACATAGTAATGCTGGATAGCGAATTTATGACACAATGATAACAGCGGAATTTTGCAAACGGTATCGATGAACTTTATTATTATTATTTAGTTTTTTATAATGTTGTATCAATTATATAGTAAGAAGCATGACTTTAGCTAGACAGACAATGACTGAGGAGAGATTAGAAATGATTTTCCTATCTCGTAAAAAGGTTTTATATATTTCCCTTTTCTCCCAGGATTATTTAAACGTATTTTACTTTATAAATCCGGAAGAGAGTGGGGGAATTAAAAATTTCAGGAGGGAGGAACTTTAATAAGAATATAGGATTATGGACAGAATCCTTAATCCACTAAGAGCTAAAGAGATCCAATGGAATACCACACAGGAAAATCATTAACTTAATGCGCTTTACTATCACAGGGGAGCTTTGTAATCACTTTAGGCTCGACTGCTAGCCACATAAGGGCGATAAAAAAGCGATTTAATAAAAGCGAGAATTCGCTAACCAAAATACATTAAAAACAAGACGGATGAGAAAAAAAAAGGCCGTCGGTTTGTCCGTCCTCTCGCGGGACACACTGATTGTGAAAGACTTGTTTGTTCGGTTTCGGGTAGTAAAAAATCCCCCTTTCCCCGTCACGGAAAGTATTTAACTGTCCTGACGCTAACTAATAAAGTAAGGAGAGGCTAAACGTTCCGCATTCGAACAAGGATGTCGGTGACGTAACGAGTGACGTCAACGTGATGTCAGACAATCGGGTACGGTTACTATGACGACCAAGGACAAGATGGAGTGTGGGCAGTGGACGTGACGGCATTTCTCCACCCCGGTGAAGAAGGGGTAGGACGAAGGTTCATCGCTGCGAATACACAATCAGCGATTCTCACGTTTAATTGTAATTACCTAAAGCGATTAAAGGTATTTTTAACTTATAAAAATTTTAACTTTTACGCGGGAGATTATTTATTTTACGCCCCCTTGCTAGAAATTAGGCTTGTATCTTGGCTCGGATTTTTTCTTTTTCCAGGTGGAAGAAAGTTTAGCGGATAGTTTGGGCGAGAGCAGGTGCTTGATGAACAATCGCGAATTAGCCCTTTTGGCTTTTTTTTTTTTCCTTTAAGGGGGCTTACAAACACCAGACCCCTATCCCTGTTTACAAAACATCCCCATTGTTGATATGTTTTTGGTGGATTGTTTGTAAGAACCGAGGGGGTCAAAGGTCGATTGTTGTTGGTTCCTAACATCTGTCAGGCACACGTGAGGAGAAGAAAAAAGCGCCTTGTTTTCTTCAAAAACTACTTCGCAGACGTGTTCTGGCCGGGTTCCAATGTTTGGAATCGAATCCCAAACAGGCACGGAAGGAGACGGATAACTTGAGTTTTTACCTTAAAGGATCGCGTCAAAAATATCTGTTCGGTGTCTAATTATAGAATAAAACAATAGTTAAACGTCTCTCGCCTTATTTTTCTGGTAGAATAATATTGTTTACAACGAAGGAAGAGAAAGAAAGAAAGAAGAAGAAGAAAAAAAAAAAACAATGACTGTACGCCCACGTCGTGTTTCTGCGCCGATTAACACCGAGCGAAAGCACGTTTTGAACGTATGATGAACACAGGATATTGCCGAAATAAATGTAATATTATAATCTCATCAACATCGCAACCCACTCCTACCTGGCTGCTGGGGGAAAGGAAGCGAAGTTGCACGTAATGACTTTGTCATGCGCCCCCGTCATAGTTGCCATGGAGACGCTGCGTTTCTCACCTGGCGCCCGTCCAACTCTCACCTGTACTGACGTGGGTGAGAGGTGATCTTTCGCCTCCCCCTAAATGTAATGTGGGTACGGTCACACGAGTGCTCACGGTCGTTACGTCATGCATACTAATTACGTCGCTTCGTAATTCGAATCCAAGATTCGAACCCGCAAGCCCAAAGCGCCATCTATCGATTCCAAGGTTTAAAAATAACCCCCCAACGACAGACCAGAAAGAGTAGGTCTGTAGAGAAGAAGGACTTTTTAAAAAAGAAAAAAAAATTGTTTACGAGTTGATTAGCGTAGAAGTAAACCCGTTTTGTGATATCCCCCCTCCTCCTCCTCCTTCCTCTTCTTCTTCTTCTTCTTCCCACTGTTTTTTGCTGCCACCATCTTGTGTAAGTCTGAAGCTTCGACATTTGCATGGTCGCTTCTCGGTAAACAAAAATTTCGCGTGGATGGACGAGTAAGCAGAAAGGCTCAAACACAAGAGCAACTTTAAGAGAATCGATCGATAGTTTCGTTTCTTGCGAACCCGATAGGCGTATTTTTTACGACGTGTTCACAAATTTTTTTTGGGGGGAAATAAAAAGAAAATGGTAGCCAAATTATGGCACGCGTGAAGAAGACGTTACGATTTCGAAACGTGAAAGTAAAAACTCGTTAAAAAGTAGCCTGTTCAATGGGGTAGAGGTAGGAAAACATGTCACAATTACACTTTCCGTTCAGGTAGAAGCTGCCCCATCGTGGCCCGACCTTGACTGACAGCAGAGATAAGTGCCGAGGGGTTGTTCGAGATGCGAAGAAATAAAAACGAATGATACAAAACTAAGGTTTCCCAAGTTGCCAAGGTCGATGTAATGTCGCTGCAAGGGTTGCCCAATCAAGGTCACGGGCGGTTAGTGTCGCCATCTGTCATCGAAATAGCTAACTTTCGAGGGTTGTCCCCCTTCTTTTTTTTATTTTTCCTTCTACATCTCAGAGAAAAATTCTGTAGCAATGGTAAAAATTTCGCACGTGCTAATATATTAAAGCAATTAGCTATAAACTGAATGATGGAAAGTGGCGATAGCATTGGGTGTAATGATAATAATAATATTTAATGGGGTAGAATTAATATAAAACGTATTGTCCTATTTCGTGGCTTTGATACCGGATAAAAAGTTGGATAACGTGTTAATTATAGATGTATCCTTAAGATAAAAGACGAAAGGATGTGTTTTGGATAGGTTTTTTTCTTTTTTTTTTCCTTTAAGAAAAGCGAAATGGTTCCTTCGCTAAACTAAAGACAGAGAAATTTATGATGGAGTGGCCGGGTTTTGGCCTAGTCTAGGTTGTTATAAATCGGTTTTTATGCTTAAAATATAACTTTTTAAACCATTTTATTCGCCTATTTTTCGTTTTAATTTAATCATTTCGAAATAAATTAGGAGAGTAATTAATTAAAATATTTTATTATTCTCCCATTTAGAAAAGTAGATGAAGTAGGAGTTGGCATTCTTTATAAGGGGATTGCTTTAAACTGTACGTATAAAACCGAATTATATGTACGTGAGAATAAGTAAATTGTACACGTAAATTCTAAAATGACACTGTTACTGTCGAAGCGTAAAGAAACCGAAGAGATACGAGTGTAAAGAAGAATCAAACAAGCTTATTTAATTTAAAAAAAAGTAAAGAGAAAGGTGTAAATAAGTAGGATTCCATAGAAAATTGTTAAAGAATTAATCCATCAAGATTTAAAATAATTTAAAGAAAAAAATCAATATATTTTCTTCGTAATTAAAGTGATAACTCGGTGAAGTATCCAGAATATTAAAAGAAAAAAATGATAATAATAACCGGAATATTCGGCCTTTTTTAAGCTTTATATTACCGATGAAAGGGTTTTATTTTGGTGAATATAGATTTACGGAGCGACGACAGTTTCATTTAGTAAATCAGAAATTTTAGAGAATTTATATTAAGTTTCTTTAACAAGCTGAAGAAGTAAAAAAAGTGACAGTTTAACGACTTTAGTTAATGGCGATAATTTCACTACGGTTAACAAATCAAATATTTCCTGCTGTTAATGATATCGTTTATTGTCTAACTTCAGTTTTTCGCCCCTCGATAGTATTTTACGTCGATTGGAATTAGGATAATATCGTTAAAAAAATATTCGTTTAATATTTAACAAAAAGAAAAAAAAAATCTGTCAAAGCAACGACAATAAAAATGGAATAATTCTCTTCTCCGGCTACCGAACTTTTATTGTAAATTCTTTAACCAATTTCGCATTAACGCCTTTAATAAAACATGTTATATTAATTATAAATCCATATTTATACGGTTCTAATCCCTTAGAGAGCGATTTCGATAAAAATAGAGCGTGTAGTAGTTGTTTTAATGGGTTTTTATGTTAATGAAAGCCCACGGGTCTTCATTATTGTTTTGGTTTACCCGAAAAGATTTTGAAGAAATGTATACTCTTTCGACTCCATTTTTATACGTATTTGCCTGTAAAAATATTATGTAGAAAGGAATCAACTTAACCTACATCGTTCTATGTAAATTTTTAAATCAAAGAAAAACATTTTCCAGAGAATTTTATCGAATCATCACGCAGTAGTTTTCCAAGGAAAATTGATTTGCTTCTCAGATACGAAAATATCGATTTTGAATAGGTCCACTTTTGTTTAACGCCCTTTTTAACAGGAATATCCTATATAAAAAAAAGTTGTAGGAACGAAAAAAACGAACAATCATTTTCTTTTTCAAAAAATATGTATATATATATATTTATTTATTATTCTTCCTGAATTAAACATATACATACGTATATGTATATGTATATATGTATATATATAAATATAAAATTCTGCTCATCTCTAGTGGCGTCACAACTTATAGAATGTTATTTTTCTTTGAAAAGAGATCATCAGCGAAGTTGAATATTTCATTCAAAACATCTTTCTTTGCCAATAGACCAACCAGGGAGAGATATCTTTAGAAACAGCTCCCTAACCATACGTGATGACGTCAAAACTGCGCGTATCCGTGCGCTCTTGTGCATCATGATCTTTGCGAATGGATGTCCTTGGCCTCTACTGACAGAAGGAGGCAGGATGCGGTTTCAACGTCGTCATAGCAACCTCATGTAGACTAACAACAATTTGTTTTGCTGCACAAGAGACAGGCTGTCTCTTGTACGGAATGATCGTATTTCCATCATTTTTTCCTCCATTTCTTTTTTCTATTATTATTATTTCTCTCCCTTTTTATTAATTTCTACCCGGTTAATAATAGCCAGAGAGAAAAAGACAGAAGTACTAGTTATTATCGGGAGATAACTTCACCTCTATACCAGGGAGGATGGCAGCGGAGACTACCTAAAAGGGGAAGAGAGGATAAAGTAAAATAAAATGGGGAGAGACAATATTTAAAAAGAAAAAAAATTATTCTATAAAATCTTCAAAATGTACTTCTTTTTTTTATTATTCTTTTTTTTAAGGGAGAAAGTTGAGCAATTTATTTCGTAGAAATGTTTTTCTTCGTAGCCACTTACATAGATGAGATGTTCTCGTGACGGAACGGTCCCTAAAAAACCTTACGTTCGATCCTAAATACGAGTATACTCGACCTCTTCGTGATTAATCTGCGGTAAATATGACCATCACTCCCCGGTTTTATGCTGAATTATATAATAATCGATATTGATTAATTAACAAAAATACATATGTATATACCAGAAAAACGGTTGAAGTCATTAAGAAAAAAGTTTCCTTTCCCCTCTTCTTAAGTCTAGTCGGGTTTACGGCGCTGTATCCGAGTTCGCGTGTTTGTTTGTTCAGCGACTACAGAGGCAGCGATGTCGATTTTTTATATATACATACACACACGTACACATATATACACACACACACACAGAAAAAAGGAGATTTTTTTATGCAGTTAAATCTCGTAGTAACTAAGTTTAAAATATTTATTTATTTATTCTTTAATTCGGTTGTTTTGTTCGTCAATAAAACCGGAAGAGGAGTAGGAAATTAAAAAAGAAAAGGAAATTTAATTGTAATTGAGTGTTTTGGTGTATTGATTTGTTACTTATTTAATGACAATTACACGCTCGATAGTGGGAGGAACTTAAAAAAACTTAAGAAATTAAAGCGTAACCGAGCGATTTTTACGTGACGATTGTTAATTTGTATTGTTAATCATAGGATGGTCGGTGTAAAAGGGAAGAGAACGATGGGATTTGGTAACCAGAAAAGTGATAGAATATTGCGCAGAGTTTGAATGAGTACAATCTGTGATCACGCTATGTCTAGGAGCGGACATGATTGAAAGGCAAATATTTATTCTCCCAGTGGCATAGAAAAGACCATGCTGTCTACTTTATAACGTATTAGGTGGTTACCTATTGAAATGATGCATCACGGTAAAAAGTCGTATGTAAATGGATGTGTGACGGTGGGGGAAGATGTAGAAGGTGACGGCCATTGTTCTAATCGGTGACCGGGACCGATTTTTACCGGACGGGTGGGA
The DNA here is from genome assembly GCF_030686945.1 of Centruroides vittatus. Lineage (NCBI taxonomy): Eukaryota > Metazoa > Arthropoda > Arachnida > Scorpiones > Buthidae > Centruroides > Centruroides vittatus. The sequence continues at coordinate 346,426 of NW_027122579.1, forward strand.
GAGACGAAGGGTTATATACAAACACCATTAGCGGACGAGTCCAAATTGGACGGTCCAATCTTTCTCATTCACCGTGACAAAGTGGTCCTTTACTCCTTCGCCGCCATCTTGCGTGACTATTTCTCGTGCATGACGTCACGATATGATGTGCGTTCTGCACGAGAGCACGTGCGCACAGACGTCAAGCAACACTAGATGGGTAATGTTTCCTTCAAGACAACCAAGATGGGGGGTGACTTCTTCCTGGGGCAACAAACCCTAACCCTGGCCGTGACACACGCGGGACAATAACGAAACGCATACTCTCCAACTCTTATCTAAATCTTTTTTTATATATACACACACACATAGATGTAGTGAGTGTATAAGCGGAGTCTATCAAGGTAGAAACCGGTAAACCGTCAGGTAAATATTTTAAAGGGGAAGGCGGTTGGGAAACTAGTTGACCCAGTTACGGCCCTTCTCACTAGTTTTGCTCGAATGTGCTCATTGGCGTGGAGGGTTTAGGTTGCTGTAGACGAGGCTGCCTAGCATGGCCACTGGGTGGCGTTGCTGCTGGAAGGTTTAGACAGTGTTGTACCTTGACTGAGAACGTACGGTACTTCTTAGTTGTCCTCCTTGGCTGTGACACGTGTTCGTTCAATTACACTTTTTAAAGGCAGGTGAGGCCCCGACTACCCCATACCAATTATTGTTCACGTGTAAAACAAGCGACCATACCTTTTATCTATAGTCATTTTATCTAACTGCTCTTGTTTGTATTTCTCAGATCTAATCTTCGACACTGCCGAGTTAAGCAGAAAGAGATTTTGAATGGTAAGTGTTTTTACCTCTCTTGTTTTTAGTGCTCAACTCGTATACCTACTTTGACTAGTTTTTAGTTTTATTTTAACCCATTAATTTTATAATTAAGCGGGTCGAAGGAGATGGCGTGAAGTCTTTTCGGCTTAATACCGGGAGCTTAATATATATATATATATATATATATATATTTTTTTTTTTTAATTTAAGTATTTAATATTACTTGTTTGGGATGAAAATGATGGAATATCTGTTAGTTCACTTAAATTTAGAAGGTTTTGATTCTCTTCATGCTTGACGACCGCATTGTTTGAAGGTGGAGGTCATCCACAGGAGTCAAGCCCTCCTGCAGTTACTTATTAATGAAGTCATTCCATCTCCAGAAATGTTGCAGATGGTTTCCTATGACGCTTCATGGTTTGGGGCATCTTTACGAGAATCTGGAACGATTCCCAGCGTTTAAATTCATAAACTACCGCTTTTCGTTTTATTTCGGTTCCTTTATTTTTTATTTATTTATTTATTTATTATAATTCTTTTCTTCATCTTCCTCTCCGAAGGAAGTTTCTTTCGTTTCTCCCTTTCTTATTTTTAGTAAACAAGTCAGATCGCACTACAAAAGATAGGGAAACCTACAAAAAGGGTTACGGGTCCAAGGGGGTTGTAGGATAAAAGCAAAATCCGGGAAACGGAAAGGAAGGAGGGACTTAGACATCCAGCTGTGATTTCGCTGTTCGCGAGTCGGAACATATGGTGGGAGTAACTATTGACCTCATATAGGGTCCTTAGCTGAATTTCCAGCTTTGAGCTCTTCGGTGTATCGAAGGTTCAAGGCTTTAGAAAATTGAAATCGGATAAAAAAAATATTGGGGCACGTGTCTTGTCATTATCCTTGATATACTAATGGCTCTTACAACAAACGACAACCTTCGGAAAGGATCGGTTTTTTTTCTAATACTTATGTTTTTTTTCTCATCTCTACCAATGCCCGATAAAAACCGAAGTTTCTCAATCATTTCAAGAACTGCAAGAGGTTTCACGTTGTATGATTAATGGAATTCAATCCGGGACATTCTCGGATTGACAAGTCTCCAGTCGCTTTTTCTGTCTTTTTTCTTTTTTTTTTTTTTACGCGATGGCCAGATTGGAAGCGATAAGTACACCAATTCGGAGTATGAGACGGTTCTTGTTTACTAGGATAAGTCCCATCTGTGTTCGTGTGAACGGCACGAACGTCAAACAAAAGACGCGTCGACAGAGAGTGACGACCTCCCCATTTCGTGTTGCCATGACAATTCGATTTTACCGGACAGCTTCGTTGTTTACGCGTAATACAAGTCCGTCAATCAACAATCGTCGATAGTGCACCATTAGCTAAAGAAAGAAAGAAGGAACGAACGAAAAAAAAACAAAAAAAAAAAAAAAGAAAGAAAGAAAAGAGAACACTTCAGAGCTTCTTCTGTGTTTCTTATACGCTCGAGTGCGGTCGCTGACGCAGACCGGATGTTGTGGTTTTGGAAAAGTAGAAGCGGAACGCCAGCCGTATCTGTCTAATCTACACATCTTGAGTTCCGAACCCCCACGAGGATTTATAGAATTAGAATGAAGAGTCGGTACCGTTTTTCGTGTGGTTTCCTACGTTCTTCCCTTCCTCTCTTTAGCGTACGAATTTTATTTCTTTAAAAATCAAATTAATCTCATCCGATTTCGCTTCCATTATTTTACAATAAACCTCTCCCTTTAAGATTAATCTAGTGTTAACTGACGTAAGACAAAGGGAAGATAAACACTTTAACGTTTATTTTAGCCTGTTTTTTTTCTTTCTTTCTTTTAAATCACCCCAAAATTCTCCTCTAATGGGCCAAACTCTTAAAATATTACATCCTAATTGTTCCTTTAAATAAACTCATTTAAAGATTTTAAAAAAGGGGGTAGAAATAAACGCAGGTTGTGTGGATAACACAGGCGACTCGCATGTTTAATTCGGTTTGGTTAACGTATCGTGTTGGTTCGTTAAAGGGTCCAGATAAGTTTAGAAAAATGCAGGAAGTAGATATTTTCGAGAAGATTTGAAAGGGGAGAGAAATGGTGTATGACGACAGCGGGAGAGTTTGTCGGATCGGTCGACCCCATAATAATAAACGTCCACACCAGATAGGTTGTATTCCGTCCCACGACGGCAATTAACCTATGTGGCAGTGCGTTTCGCATCTCTCGACGAATATCCACTCGCGTGATGATCTGTCACGTCACGTCACGTCACCGATTTGAGCTTTCTCCTCCATCGGAGTCCGGTTCCTCTGTGGGGGTGGGGAGGAAACGATTTCGGCAGCTCGACTGACGTGGCCAAGTGTATTATAAACTCCCGCAACGAACGTAACGAGGAAACGTATTCAGATTATTTTAATAGTCGGGTGTATGGAAACGATTTTAAGACATTTTCTTATCGACGCCATCGCCGAGTTAACGACGTTACGCTCGAACGGAGCAACCTATATTAATTATGCGTAACGAAAATAAAGTTTTTGAAAATAATTAGGAATTATTTCTCTCTCTTTCTCTTTCTCTCTCTCCTCGTCCGTTTGTCCGCCTGGCGTACGAAAATCCTGTTTGGTGGGGGGAGGACATTTATGTTTAGAACATTTGGTAAAATCCAGGTCTCTCGCATTCTCTCCCATCAAACAAAATGCGAAAGGACATTACCATCGAGGAAGAGAAACCGGTCGAAAGACAGACGACCGACCCTATTCGCTTGTCAGAAAGGAGAAAAACTTATCTAGACAGATATAAACAAAAGATATTTCAATAAGTACTACAAAATGTCACGTAGGAAAGTACGGATAACGCCATGGAAAGTTAATGTCCATCGTTCGATGACGTCAGTGTCGAGATATGAAGTTTTCCTTCCAAACCGGGAATGCAGTAACGGGGAGGGGATAAGCGTATCCTGCAGCCGCTCCCTCACTAAGCATATTAATGCGCCCCACGTAAATGCTAATTAGGAATATATTGGTTTCACTTCTTCGTATATATATATATTTTTTAATTTAAAGAAAGGGGGGAAAATCCAAACGGAGGAAAGACAACCTTACCTGCGAATTTAGACCTCGTGGACTAGAAGGCGATGTAAGGACCGACTGGCAGACGTCGTCTAAATGCACTGTTTAGATTTCGTCGAGTTAATTTTGGTTAGTTTCGGTTTTAGAAGGGTCTAATTCAAGAGTGCGTCCTGTGTTATTTTTACGGTGTGTATCGTTTTGGTCGAGGTTTATTTTGGTGAGAAGAGTACATGCCAAAGTGTGGAGGTTGTAATTAAACTTTGGCATCGAACGAGCGGAGGTGGACACTGTCTGATAATCGTAAAAAGGCCGAATTTCCCACCCCCGCTTCGGTTTTATTATTATTATTTTTTTGTTTACTTTCGAGTCAACTGTTTAAGGAAGTGACTCGAAACCTAAAACAGAGCGCGGAGTGACTGTTTAGTAGCGATTGCAAAACGGAAACGAAGGCCTACCTTGAAGCTACTGATTTACAACCTCGTTCTGAAGGGTTTATCCCCCGTTTTTTACCTTAGCACGGTCGTCGTTAAGAGATTTCGACCGCAAAATGCCAACCTTAACTAAATAAATTTCACCTTTAAAAAAAAAAAAAAAAAAATAGAAGAAAAGGTAAAGAACGGAGGGGGAAAAACATTTAATATTCGATAGTATTTAAAATTAGAACTTTCGACCTGCAGCTTTATCAAATCAGATACCGAAAGTATGCACTACACGTGTTGTTTTTGCATCACTTCCTCTTTGAATTCAGACCGGTTTATTCAATCGATTCCCTAAGATTTATCATTAAAAAATACAAGTTAACATCCTTAGTAGACATTGATCGTGATGTGGGTTTATGTCTAATGCTTGTCATCTAAGCTCGGACTATAATATAATGAAGATAATTAAGTTTGTAAAAAAAACACCGACCTTGCCTCTTCATTAGGAAGATGCTGTATCTGTGGAATTCTGCATAACGTTTCTTAGTAATGATTAGAACTTTTAAATAATTCACTTGGGATTCCTTTAAGGTCTGTTCCTTTGCTAATGGTCTTAGTTGGTGAGGGAACCTCGCTTCTCTCTCTCTCTCTCTCGAGATGCGCATACTTCACGTTACAATTTATCTAATTTTGCCTTCTAAAATTCGTGCTTTATATTGCGGAGTCGTGTAACTGATTCGTTTAGATCGGGTACTGTTTAGTTCTTTGCCAATGAATAGTTCCGAACTCTCGAAACGACCATAAAATAAACAAAATTAGACGTATTAACGTGTCGAAAATTCAGTTTTTACTTCAGAAAAGGTTCGATAAACATTCCATTTTCACCGTGTTTGAACTAAATTGTCCAAAAAGAAATTCGATTTTTGTTTCTTTTCTTCAGACGTCTTCCATTTTTCTGTCTCAAACATCTTTCTTGTTTTCCTCTAGACGCTTGTAGAGGTAGGAAGGGGGAAAAAGAGAAAGCAGAAAAAAAAGTGCGATGGAGCGCGATCTGCCTCCCTTCCATCTTCCGACACTTTGGCCCGCTGCCATGCACGTGGCGAGTCACGTGGCACACCCCATTTCCTGTCTGCGAGTACATCCGATCCCGACCGACCCCTGGCAACAGATGCTGCGCTTCCAAATTAGGAAACCGCAGCATCCTCATCCAAGCATCTCCAGAAAACTGAACTCCAAGGGGGGAAAGCAAGAGAGTTTAAGCGTAAACGGAATTCGTAGGAAGAAAACCGCATCATCCCGCCACGTTTCTTTTCAATGTTAAAATTAACCCCGGTGGAGGGCACACGCCCCTCGTCGAGAATTCGCATAGTCGGCTAATGTCTTTCTATTCGATAATGATGAAAAATTGCTCGACGAAACAGGAACCGGTCCAGATTCAAGTAGGTCGACAGCGCCACGTGGCTAGATCACTTTCGGATTGTCACGAGAAGGGGAGGTTGTTGGACCCACCGAAGAAGAAGAAGAAGAAGAAAAAAAAAGCTGCCCTCCTCCAACAACAACAGATAGGAGATAATGGCGCGACTTCTATACTTAGCTATGGAATGTTATTTGTCAGAGTCAAATCCTTTTGCTAATTTTGATATAGAAGGAAAGATACAGATGCGTAGGGGAGGGCCGCTTGGCACGAGCTTTAATTATTGTGGAAAAAATAAAATATATACACCGTTATAGGAGATTCCTCCTCTTTAATACCCGGTAATCGTGGAAATGTGATTAGAAGCGGCTCTTACGTGGTGGCCCCTCCGGGTTTTAATTTCGATAATTGGCGAAAAAACCCGTTGCTCGGACGAGATGGTTGATGAAACCGGGACGAAATCATTTCTCATCAGTCGGCGTATCGTCATTAACGGGCGAGGTTGTTCTTAGCAATTGATTGCTAGTAGGTTAGCTGCTAAGTGGGTTGATGGCTACGTTTAAGTCAGTTGAGAAGCGTTGTGTATCGTGTTCTCACCGGTGAGATTGACCTTTAAAATTCTAGTTTGTTACCCCCTTTCGAGCTTCGGAATGGGGTTGGCCCGCACACCTTCGAATCCTGTTGTGTTGTTGGCCGTATCCGAGTGTCCTCCCCTAACTCTCTAGAGACTAAAGGGGTTTTAGCTCTTAAGCCGTGGGAAACTCGAGACCTTTACGGAACTAACGTTTTTGTCGACAAAAGGAAGTGACGTTGGAACGTAACGAATAACGTTTCGCCTAATTCTTTAGTCACTCTTCGTGCGGAGGGACGAATCATGCGGCGGACACGTTTAACACCATTTAGTCGAGTTCATTGTTTGTGCGGGTTAACAACCTCATTACTCGAGATAAACAAAAGCTAATTGAGTAAAGGGGGCGGCGTAGATAGGTGTTCGAACAAAGATGGACATTGGAAGATCGAACTGACGTGACTATGCCAACTATTTGTGTCTGCGCGGGAAGAAGACATTCACGATACGAGAATAATGCGGGCGGGGAGGGCCCGAAACTTATCAAAAAAAAAGTCATTTCCTCGTCTGCTAACGGTTGTTTTTTTAAATATTCTCTTCCGCATCTCCTTTACTTTTCTGTGGATTCTAGAGAGACTTTCTATGGATTTTCGCGAAGGATTCGGTCCCGACGTCATATCTAACGATATATAGAGCCGCTGTCCCATTTCGTTCGTCGTAAAAATGACACTCGACCGCAGGTGGTCGAAAGATACACAAGAAGAGAAAAAAATGTCCCATATACCTTCGTCAGTCACCCCAACACCCCGCAAGGAATTGAACCTTGGTCTCGTCGGACCTTGTAACTTTAGCCTACTAATTGGACGAGGCTCGTTTGATTCGGGGAAAGACAATTTGCCTTCGATGATTCATTTTCTTTTTAAGTTTTTTTTTTCTCTTCCACTACTTCATCATTTGCTATCAAAGCACAATCTGCACTTTCCTGATCACGTTCTTCCCGAGTCGTAATTTATGTCAGGAAAAAAATACGTGAGAGCAATCGAAGTCAATACGTATGTGAGAAAGATGACGAGGAAAACACGTGGAGGGAACCCAAGAGAAAGAAAGAATCGAAAAAATACCTTCGTGCTTATCAAAAGTAAAATTTGGCTTCTTATTGTTTGTGTACGTTTTGGAATCGTGCCGTACTCTTTCGTATTTCGTAATGCTTTCTTTCCCTAACGTGTCGACCAAACGTTGCGAAATATTCTTGGATTCTCTAGAATTTTTTTCCCCGTGTTTTAAAATCCACCCGAATTTACTCGTTGGTCCGAGTTTTCTAAGTGTTTTCCCCTTACTGGAGTTGTTTAAATAATGTATATTTTCATGCGCAATTATTCTAGAATATGTTAATATCTAGAATAAGTCTTTGAGTTATTTTAGAATATATCGATTTCCAGAAAAATCCGTTTCGGAATTGCTCTACATTTTACTTCACTTCCGAAATTACACGTTCGTTTCTTTCGGAATGTATTAATTTTTCTAGAATTTATTCATCTCGGAATTTGCCATTTTTCTAGAAAGGTCCCCCATTAAAATATTTATTGGTATATTAAAAATTATTTTCCATTTACTGCCGATAATAATTAAGTCTTTCGGATTTAATATGCCAAATACGATGTTAATCCAGAGAATGTAAGAGCTATTCTAGACCGGAAGGGGGTTGTTTATTCGGCACTACTTCCACCCCTTTCGCATTGTATAGACTCGTACGCGGCACCAAGTAGAGGTAGTGATTCGAGCGACCATACGAATATATTATAAACAGCGTTAAATTCAAATGTCGGAAGGGAGAAGACAAACGGATGACCGATTCTGTTCTCCGTGGCCCATGACGCAACAGGTCTTATAACCCGCCCAAACCTCAAGCGGACGTCAGGTGCACTAGAGCAAAACACACTCCCATATTTAGATTCTATTGTTCCGGACTGTGTATTTCTCTTTCCTCCCCCGAATGTCGTGGAGGAACAACTCGAACAAATAGCGACCCATGGTATGTTTAGACACGGTATGCTTCCATTCCCGAATTTTCCGACACCGGTGGGGTGATTAACACATCCGATCTCCCTCTCCCACGTGGTTAGTGTGGAACGCCCTTTTAGCGCTCGCTCTCTCTCTCTCACCATTCCTCGGGCGTTTCCGAATCTTTAAAAAAATCGGTAAAAAGTTACAATCCACTCATTTGGGTTAATGTGACAATTAACTTCCGCGTTATGTTCCGAGTGGCCGTCGAGAATGTGCCAGTGTGGATGCTCGTTTTGGAGATGTATTGACGCAAAGGTAAGACTTTTATATCTAGCCATGCGTTAAGTGATGATTTTTTTCCTCGTGCAGAACATTCATTGATGTTCGCTTGTGTTTGTTGGAGCCGATCTCTTCCGGTACTCACCAGGTACGGCTCTCTTGAAAGCTCGTTTTGTGGTTTAGGTGGGATTAAGGGAGACGATTTTTTTCGTTTTCTTTTCGAACCCCTCTTGATATTCGAGCGGGCGATTGACGTGTACGTGCGTGACCGAAATTACCTTAGAGCTCAATTTACTCAATTAGTTCGAACTGCTAGTATGGAAGTGCGAAAGTCGAAGCTCGAGCGGAATTAATTGGTCAGAGTTGGTTTCATCTGTCTCCTACTACAACTTTTAATCGTAATGGAGTGGTCAGTTTAATTAGTCGAGCGCGTCGCCAACGGTAAAAATGGCGGGCGGGCATCTTTTTGTGTGTGACCCAGTATGGAACGAGAGGAGAAAAAGTCCACAGCGTTGTCGATAGACTCGCTGGGGGGTAAGATATAGCTGGCGGGTTCCTCGCTGGTGGTGTGAATGACATGACTGTGCGTGAGGCAATCTCCTCCACACACTCGTGGAGGGGTTATTGTTCGACATTTTTCCCCTTTGAGTTCGCTGTAGCGAGTTTTCACCTGTTCCTCCATATCTCTTGTGGAAAACACCGACAGGCCGACGTTAACTGAATTACGAATTAGTGTAGTGTCCTACATTTTTAAAATTTGGAGAATTTAGGAAATTTTCCACTTAATCTCCGCGTTTGGTAACCGCTTGCGGTTGTGTACTTTTCTTTCTTTCTTTTCTTTTTTTCGTCGAGTTTTCCCGGTAGAACGAGGCAAATTCGAGTTACAAAAATTCTTTCGCAAAATGTGGATAGGTGGTTATCTTCACGCTTAACCGGAGAGCGTATCATCTGCGATTTTGACTGTGTGTAATGAGGAAAGCAAATTTGAAGATAATTTCCTAAAGGGGGCACAGACAATGGAATCGGGAGGGAGGTAAGCATTACAGTATGTAATTCTCACTACTGTCTGCCGAGAGAGGACAAGGCATATTCTTTCTGTCCTTGCTTCTTGTGGCCTATATTTTCTATAAACTGGACCTTGGTGGTGGTTCTTTGGCCCGGGGCCCTAACCCGATTTCCTAGCAATGTGGAACACTGACCTCTTCTGGTCAACTCTGCTGGTGAGTGAACGGCGGAGGGTGCCCGGGGCCATCGCAAAACTCGGATAGACGTTTTTCTTTCTTTCTAGAAGTGAACGCGCTTGTCTAGTGAACCAGAAAGTTTTCTCAACTCGCTGTCATTCTCGTCACGTGATTGAACGAAGAGGGAGGAGAAATTAATGGCACCTGAGTAACGACCTCGTTGCTGTTATTATTCTTCCCGTTTCGTCGAATTAATATATGTACTATGAACAGAATTTCCTCCTTTTCGGGCGAAAATCTGCCTGCAATTTTTTCCAGTTACCTACAATTCTTCCCGCGCTCACTACCACCACGTTTTGTGGAATCCAGTCCACAATCTCCTTTTGGCAGCGAGTTTGATGAGTTAACGGCAGGGGGTGGCATAGTTTGAACACCCTAATGACCCGAGTCCGATGGCGGTTTTTACTAGCTTCGGGGTTTTAAAGGGGTAGTGGTTTGACGTCATCGCCGATACAAAAGAACTACTTTCAACGGTCTCTTAGGGAAAAGGCGGTTTTTCCTTTCCCACAATGCATTTTATTTAATCCATCGCCCGTCTTCACCGTCTCTATGGGCACTTGGGTCAACGTTACCATTAGCGACCTTTGACCTCTCTCCATCTCCACGTAAAGAATAAGTTAATATATATTTTTTCCATTTTTTTTTATTTCGTCCAAAGAATCGCTTATTTTGGATATCTGGTGACGTAATTTATTTTTAAGAATTTGTTTTAAATTGGGTTAATTTCTATCTCTTAATTGATTTTTCGAGAAAATTATAATGGAATTCGTTAGATAATGTATTTAGTTTTCCAATTTTTATGTTTTTCATTCTATTCTTAGAAAACATCGGCAATAATTACATAATGAGGAATTAACGATATTGTACGTCGTTTAACTAATAGTTTTCTTTTTTTTTCTTTTTATTGTATAACTAGCAATTATTTAGTTTTGTGCGAATCCGAAATAACCCCCGTCTTCTTCGTTTTCACCTAGAAGGGGGGCACGTCAACCGGGTCACGTGATGGAAAATTTTCGGCTCTCTTCCGAGGAATCGTTCGAGTTAAGTTGCGAAATTCGCAACGTTTCGACACCGAAAAATCGGGGGAGAACCCTATTTTTAAATTAATTATCCTAGCGTGTTGCTAGCCGAAGAAGAGGGGAAGGAGGAGGATTTCGAAAACGATCAAAAAATTACGCAGAAGATAAGTTCTTTTTTTTGTGTTTTTGCTTTTTGCAATTGTTTTTTGAGTCAGCTGTTTCGATCATTATCCGAACAATTCATTCGAACGGCGTTGACCGAGTTTCGTATTTTGCCCTTTAAAACTAGCAAACCTTACGCCGATCAGCTGTTGTATGCACAGAAAACGTTACGATATGATTTAAGAAAAAACAAAACAAAGAGAAAAAAACTACCCGACGTTTCGCAATTTGGAAAATAAATGATTGCATTGCTTCACTTAATACCGATATTCATTGTTCGTGTTCATAACCAACAAAGAGGACAGAAGTTTTGTAGCTCGTTCAACGCAGTCCAAGGATCGTTGTTGAGGATTATGAATGCTGACGACATTCGAAAACGGGGGGGTGGGCATATAGGTCCAAGGACTTAAAAAAAACAAGCGGGAATTTTTTAAAGAATTTTTACAAGGGATTCTACGCGGTTATTCGATGTCTGGAACTGGAAAGATTTTTGTTTTAAGGGGATATCGAACCGTTTCGCCAAAGATCCACTCCCAGAAGAGAAGAGAATGGCTGTTAAATGAAGACAGATGGTGGAAGGATTGTGCAGTCGATGGAAATATTGAAGGCTTGCCAGGCCCTATATCGAAAAGTTTAAAAGCATTTTTCGGTAGGGATGGCTAGATGAATGGCCCAACGGTCAAATGTATTTAAAACTTTCATGGTACAGGCGCGCTCCACCGAAATATCGAAGAAGTACTACGTTCGCTACGGTATTTGTGAAAATTTGATGACGGTCAGGTTGCGAAGATGCGGCTCGAAATAGATCCTTCGCCTCTTTAACCGACTGGAAATTTCTCCAAGATTCTTTATTTTAGGTCGAGAAAGATGGATGCCAACCGATGGCCGATGCATGATTTAAATTCGTTCCCTATGGGAAAAGGTTAATTCGAGTTGAAAGTGCGTTTTGCATAGCGAGAGTGCGATTCTAAAAGGGTCGTGGTTAAAGAATAACGAGCGCAAAGATCATTAGTTAAAAACGAATGTTGGAAATCTCGAGATGGCAAAAGCCTGGAAAGGAAAAGGGGGGAGGGAGATCCGAAAAGGTTCAAAAATAAAATTGCACAAGGAAGATGTCTATTGACGCGTTTTCTTTTCCATTCAGTGATCGAAGCGATGTTTTGCAGTCCGTTCTTCCGCATCGAATTCCGCACGCGATATTTACCGACCGGATGTGATGTCATATTAACTAGCGCTTGCATCCCAACGTGAGAAACCGCTTTCCCGAATGCAGTTAAAGGGTTGAGTATCGAACAATAGCTCGACTCTATTGTTCGAGAAGCGGAGGTGGATCCCATTGTTTAATTAACGACCATACAGAACGAGACTAATACGTGGCGTATCGATAAGACATTGTTTCTCCCTTAGCGCGTGTGCGTGGGAAAACGTCTATAAATTAATGGGCAGCCTCCCATTAAAAAAAAAAAGAAGCGCATTCGAAAACGGTTTGTTTATTGATTTAACACTTTAGTTTTTATTTCTCCGGTGTTTTTTAAAAAATTCTAGTAACTACGACCTTGTCAGTGTCGCGCACCTTAGAAATGTCCTCATGCATGAATGGAACATAACCCTCTCTCTCTCAGTAGACTGCACACAACACAGAAGATTGGCTTCACCGCTGTCTTTTTTTATTGCAGAATAACCTCACTCTCGATTGGCATTCGGACGGATTGACGACTGTCTGATCCAACTGTCCCAAGTGAGGAACGAGAACGGAAACCATGGGACGGAAAAAAATACAGATTTCGCGGATAACGGACGAAAGGAACCGGCAGGTGAGTGTTAATTAGTAGTTTTTAAAAGGCTATTTTCTTTTAAGTTAAATCGGGCTAGCGAGTTTCTTAAATTAGTTCTGAGTCGGCATTGTTTTACCATCGCGTGAACGAGGGAATAGAAAAAAATTATATATATCACAACTGCAATTGTTCTTTCTTTTACCAATCCGTGCTTGTCTCTGCTGCATAACGGGAATTGTTTGTTCCAGTCGCACTCTCTCTCTCTCTCTTCCGCGTTCAGTCGATTATCTGCCAAGGAGGAAGATCTCCTCCCCCCTACTTTACTATCCGAATTTCACTTTAAACGCGCTCCGGTTAATTAGTTTACGGGTGATGAATACACCCGAAAATCCGGACTTTAAACGTATAGAAAGCAGGCTGCTACCAGTTTCCTGCTGCGATTATCTTTCGTTAATTCGCTCCGAAAATGGACCCAACCGGGTTTAAAATTAAACTCCGTGTTTTGAATTTTCATCAGGTCTATTTCGGTTTTTGTGTACAGTCGGTCTGCGAAATCATCAAAACATCCGCAGGCTACGCAGATCGCCAGATAGGCTAACTAGTTTACTTTTTTAGAAATGTTTTCTTAGCCTCTACTCGCCTCTCTACGAATTTATAGAAATCGAAAACGAGTCGATAACTGTCTGTAAACTGATTCTTCCTGCTAAACTCGTTCGTTTCGCAGTTTATCAGTTGAAACAAGGAAGTCAATGAGTAGAACTTTTCCTTTCTCCTTAATGATTTTCACGTAAAGGAAAAGGGGCCTCATCGATTTTAAGTCCTCTTCCTCTATTCTTGCCCGGGGTAGAATTTTCATTAGGAAACTTTTGAGAAATAAAGAAAAAAATAGGTGTTAAGATAAAGAAAAAAATCAAATAAAATACAGGCTTGGAAGGGGGATTTTCGGCGCTCGATCCGAAACTAAGAGGAACCTGATGTAAAGGAAATATTTCCCTCTCGATTAAAATTCCCTCCGTTTAGCCATCGGGGAAAGTTTATTTTTGGGTTAATCTATTGTTTATTACATAACATTTTTATGGTGATAATTTTTAAAAGTAGATTAAAGTCGTTCGCATAAAAATATTTTCTATAAATCACTTAAGGAGAGTGAGACGGATTATTTTGTGTATAATTATAGAAAAATGATGGTATTTGCGGTGTAACATTATATTCAGTTTAATAAATCCGTGGATTTGTTCTCGTAAAGAACCTCATAACGTCTATATAGCCATATTTGTCGGAAAGATCCCCAAGTAAAATAGGAGTTTGAAAGTGATTCACTTCTTCCTGTGGACAAGCTGATATTGCCTGGTGGATGTCACAATATTTACTGACAACTCACAACCTTCCCTTTCACACATCATATTTTCCAGGTTATAAAACTCAGTTATTGGTTACCGCGGGCACCGTTTTCGCTTCCGTGTGAAATCGTCCATTTTTCCTACAAGTAGGGGAGGGCTATGAACCTCAAAAATTACCTCTCTCGTAGCCAAAAAGCCGACTCTAGCAATCTAGAAGGTTCGTTAGTGGGACACCGCCCCTGCATTAGCTTTTGTTTTCATTGTTTTCTATGCCAGAAGTTTCTGGTCATTGGCCCGTACCGGTTTGCAGACCATTGTAGATGGCTGAAATAGCGGTTAGCATTACCACAAACATATATTAAGAAACATGATTCACTTTAACACAGCCACCGGCTGCTACAGCCTAGGGCAAGACCTGTTGAGGAGATAAAACGGACGAGAAAAAAAAAAGTCCAGTTATACACCGTTATATACATGGTGTCATTTACCTCTCACGATCTCCTCCTTCGGTCCCGCAATTTCCTTGGAATTAAAAATGTGTCAATATGTCGTTCAAAAAACTAGTCCGTCCACTATCGAATGCCAGTTGCAGAGACTGTGAATCGACGTTAAAAATTTGCCACGTAAAAAAAGAGGCAATTCCATTCAGCGAGTCGAAAGTGCAAGTGTCGGAAAATTTCGTTCGACGCCATTTTACGTCAATAATTCATTAAAAGCCGTTTTCTTCGGCGCTTGTAAAATGTCTGGAGGTAGTCGGCACTTATATAAAATAATTGATTAAAAATCGTTTGTGACCGGCATGGCATAAAAATATTCGTTAAAAGTGCTTTTTAGTTGGTTAATTCACATTAAATCAGTTCGGGTCGACGGTAAATTACATTCATCGGCGGTGTTATTAAAGTAGCTTGGCTACTCTTCTCTCTCTCTATTACAGCAGTAGCATAACGCTTGATAATAAAAAGGAAGGCGTAATTCGGTATTTTTAGTTTTTTTTCTTTTCTTTTTGGGAGGGTGATATTCTAAACAATGAAAAATGATCTTTCATATCATGCTTTGGTGAAGATTATGATTTACCTTCAACCAAAATCTCTTCCTTTCAAGTTTATTGACTGCTTGAGGCATTGATGCGGAAGATTAGAGGAGATTCTTAAGTTTTCTCATCCCCTATTTTATTTATCTTTTCAGGTAACTTTCACCAAACGAAAATTTGGATTAATGAAGAAGGCGTACGAATTAAGTGTCTTGTGTGATTGCGAGATCGCATTGATAATCTTCAACGGTACTAACAAGTTATTCCAATATGCCAGTACGGATATGGATAAAGTGCTGCTCAAATATACAGAGTACAATGAACCACACGAAAGCAGAACAAACAATGACATTGTAGAGGTTGGTATATATTCGACAGTTTTGATGTTTACTCCAGGAATAAGAGTGAAGGGGGAAAACCCTCGAGTTTTTTTTTCTTTCTACTCTGGAGGAAAGATAGATAAGATCAGAAATGATTAAGCTGCATGGGATCACTGCAGGGGTTATTGACTTCTCGTATTGCTTTTGTCCAGGCTATTATGTCAGTGGGACCAAACCCTCATTGTTTCATATCTGTTAAAAGACATTACTGTATTCGGCGTATACTTTCATTACTATCACTATTTATGGACGTAGATATAATTTATATTGTGGTCGTTTGAGGTAACCTATATAGAGTTGTAAATATAAACCGAATTCAATAAGGCGGCGTTATGGCAGAGTAGGTGTTTTCGATTGGAGATAATCGAAAATCGTTACTGCATATCTTTGAGGAAGTTTTTTTACCATTGCCCCCTCGAAAGAAAATTAATTGCCTTCCTCACTCGCACCTCGTGTTTTGTTTATTTCTTTTTTTAACCATTTCAATCCTCTCGTCTATTCTTACAAGACGTTATCGAAAAAATATTACACACATTGTAAATATATTTGTAAATGATTGTTTTGTTGTTATTAAGTGTTGATTTAGGTCAGAATCACCAAGGTTTAACCAAGGAAATTTTGCCAAGGTGGTAGTTTTACCATCAGTGCTCTAAAATTCCAAGGTTGTTTATGAAAGTCTAGACAATCGAACAAAAATCGAGGAGGGACGAGAAGGAAAAGAAAAAGATTATTTACTGATTTCGTATTTGGATTCGTTAGGCGAAAAATTATAACAATTACAGTAGTTAAGGTAATTCAGATCAGTAACAAATAATTAGCTTAAGATCGTTACTATGTAAAGTTATTAAGCTTGTTTATAGGTAGTCATTTTGGATATTTGCGCTTTATAGTCATTATACCCCTCCTCGGTTTCTATTTTTAGCGTTTATTATGAAGTAAATGAAAGTTCGGACAAATTATCTTTGTTAAGATGTTTAGTGCGGGTCAAATTGTATGGTAATTACTCATTTTATTGTCCACATGTGTGTGTCACCAATTTCAATTTCACGGATATTGGACATACAGGTGACAATTTTTTTGCCAAATTCTCTAACAGACTTTCATTTTAGAACTTCTTATCCAAAGCAATTGTTGTTTAACCTACTTTTGAGGATTGTAAAATAGGAAGTTTTGTTTTTTCTCCCCTTTTTTTTCTTGTGTGATGAATGCATAAGTAGATTTCCTGCGTGCACACACATATTTTTAGATAATTCGTTCTTTTAAATTATAGAATACTTTTTTAGATGTATTTTGAAAATTAAATTGTCTCTAGTTAGGTATTCTATTTAGTTGTTAGTATATTTAAAGCAAATTACAATAAGTAACTTTTAATTGACTTTCACTAATTATAGTAAGAGTAATTATTTTTAATTTTATAGGCATTAAGTAAGAAAGAACATAAAAATTCTACAAATGGCTGCGATAGTCCAGAACCAGACCAGGACCAATACATGACAAACAGGCCTGATAATAAATATAATAAAATCAGTGAGGAATTTGATATCATCATGCAAAGGAGTAATACTCATATGAACGGAAGAGTAAGTGCTATGTTTAAGTAACTACAAATTATAGAATCCAATTATGAATAGTTATCTTGATATGGACAAGTTTCAATACATGCAGTGCTATTGATACAAGCATAAAACAATTGATTGGGATTATAAACTAAGAGTACTTCAGTCCTTTCATTTGTGATAATACCAATTGAGTGAAGCCAAATTAATAAATTTGTAAATATTGAAATATGATATCGAATTTGCAAATATTTGGATAATGATACTGTAATAACAACATGTTATCCATTCATTGTCTTCCCAACATTAAAAATAAATAAATAATTCATAGATATTGCTTGTTAGAATTGGAAATTTGATAGTATATTTATTATTAGTGATATCTGCAGATAATTTAAAATCTGAAATTTCACAAAAGTAATTTAATTTAAATTACGAAACTTTCAGAAATGGACTAATTGAATTCTCTTTGTGCATTTAAACTCGATAGAAGAAATATTATTTGTAGTTTTTTAATATTAATTTCGGTATTTTCCTCGTCTTCAGGAAACATTTCCTATTCACATACAAACTGAATTTGTCATCTGTAAATATGATTTAATACAACTAATATTTTATATTTTTGTTTTAGTTATACAAAACAATAAAATGACACGTATTGATAATTGTCTAGATTTATTGTCTAATTCATTGTTTGTTTCTGCATATAATTTATTATCCATTTGTTGCAAATAAATTGTTTTGTTTAAAACTAAAAAATAATTTCAACATCTAATAGTCTCAACCTCCAACTCTGAGTCAAAGCATGGTATCGCTTCCGGTCTCGTCGTCTACTTACCATCATCACATTCAAGATACGAACATGATGCAACATTCGCCACAGATGCCTCCTCATGCTAGCGTCAGCCCTCGTCCAAGTTCTTCAGGTTAATGTTTAAAACTGTGGCAAAAAAATTTAATTCGGTTTTCTTTTCGAATCTTATATTAAATATTTAAAAATTTAGGATTAATAGACATGAATGGAGTTGCCAATGGTTACCATAGAACAGGATCACCTTTATCCGGTAACACATCACCCGCTCTTTGCAGTAAAAGTGGTCTAAATAAGCAACATTCACCCCCACTCTCAGGGAGCAACAATCGTTCGAATCTCCGTGTTATTCCAAACTCACATTCTAATGCTATCGTGAGTATAATTTATATTTTTAATGATTAGTATATTATAAGGAATTCTATTTGCAAGACAAGAAATTTAGTTCTAGTTTTTATTTACAGTTATTTTTATTCTATTTACAATTTAAAGATTATTGCCAAATGCAATAATCTTTAAAATATCTTTAAAATCTGTTTTAGATTAGATTTTATTAGAGCTATCTATAAGATGATAATATATTTATTTTACTGTATTATACTACAAAAATTGACTATTGGTGTATTGCAGCTAGAATATGATAAACATTAACCAAGAAATTTAATTTGTATAATTTAATGTTTATGAAATAATTTTATTTTTCATTAGTTTAGTTTCAAATATTCTTCTATATTAAATCTTTTTCTTTCCTAAATACATTTATAACAGTGGCTATGTTAAATTATTAATCTTTATATTAGAATCTAAGAGGCCAAGAGGTTCTGTTCTCCGAACACTGGGAGTTCGGTTGTGGGTTTGAGCCTTGTCGGGACGGGCTGGCCACTTGGAGTCTTCTGGGTTTTCTCCACGTCTGTAATGCCTGAATAGAGGCCAGTTACCTTTGAAAAGACCTCCTGGAAGGCATCCCCTAGGCAGATCGCCCAAGTGTTATTGCCTTAACTTAACAAAACAAACAAACAAATATTAGAATCTAAAATTTAATTCAATAAGATAGGCTATATACAGAGATGTAGAGACTAATTAGTGTCATTATATTTAATTAAACATCTCTCTTAAATGATTACTTTGAAATAACATTTTCTGATTTTATATTTTTTATATCAAACTTGTATGATTTTTATAAAATCTAAGCAAAAAATTAGTATAACTATTAGTTTTTTAAACCTGTTTTATAATGTTAATAAATAGGTTATTATTATTTAAATTAAAAAAATTTAAATTTTTATTACTTTTATGTGGAAATAATAAACTTTTATTATCATCATTTCTGAATTAATTTTTATTTTAAACAGGGAGGTAGACCTTCAAATACATCTGTAAGTTCTCCTGTGGTGTCAATGTCAACTGGTATATCTAATATGGGCAATTATCCGTCCGCTATTTCCACTTTCCCTCCCAGTAAGCAGGCATTCTAATTGTATGCAAGCATTTGCAATGATGTAATTGTTATTTGAAAATAAAATAACCTTTTTTATAGATGATTTTCAACTTGCATCTGATTTTGGCCTGTCGGGACTCAATTCAAACATGTTGCATAACTGGTCATCTCAAAGCACTATGAATGCATTATCAACAGGACTTTCGCATAGGTAAAATATATAACTTTTTAAATAAGTTATTAATATAAACTATTTGTATTCTTTAAACTCGACTAATTTTTCAACTGTAATTTAAAATAATTAAACGATTTTAATGTTGTAATAAAAATTTTTTCTATGTAGTTCGAACCACATGTCTCATCTATCAGTTAATACATCAAACAGTAATATGTCAATAAAAATCAAGAGTGAACCAATTTCACCCCCTAGGGATGGTATGGCAAACACCCTGCAACGACCTCCATCTGGCCATCTTTCACCCGGTCACTCGTTAACACCATCGACTTCGTCTTCTCCAGATCCAAACGTCGTCAGTGCAGAATATGACGCATCCGGTGGCAAAAGGCCACGTCTGACGGTCGAGGGATGGGCACCGTAAAAAAGTGTGCGCTCATCTTGGATTTAGTGTGTGTGTGATTGCATCTTATTGCATGCCATTGCTAACATGGAATATTTTAGTCATCTTAATGGGAGGAGATTGTGTACTGGTGCCCCTTTTTTAGTAACAGAGGAAATCAGCACACTTAAAACTAATTATCTCAATCCTAGTGGAACACACCAACTACAAATATTTCTGTCTTATTTAGACAAAGGGCTTATATAATTGAGATCAGCTGAGATGACTTGTGGTACATACATACTACAGATGTATAGATGGCAGTTAATAAGTGTCGACTAACAATGGACAGAAAATAGGTACCTGCCTACCTACCTCTTATAGTTTATTGTGAAACTTAGTAATTGCAGAAGACATTTCCACTATTCAATGAGAGTTTTGAAAAAGTTCCAATTTGGAAAGAAACTTCATATATAAAGTATTTTGAGAGAAAAATTCATTATAGAAGGTTTGTAGTTGTATAATTAAGAATTGTTAAGGACTGACAAACATTTTATCTGTTGTTGTTAAGATAGTGAAGGAATGATTTTATACCAAAGTGCATTGGATTGTATTAAGTTATGCCACAGATGTTGTTGGAAATGATAGAGAGAAATTTTCTATGGCTAATAATTACTATCTTACCACCTTTGCCAGTAGAAGAATAGTATCAAGTCCTTCATAGAGGGGCTATATTTTCATTAGTTACATTCCCCAGAAGTGCACTTTTGTACCTGCACTAGGAAGCATTTAGCCAGTTTGTGAAATTGAGACCAAGCAGGACAGATTGAAAATGATTTACTGTCTAAATTTAGTTTATAGACAATTGTAGGATGCTCATAAAAATTGTCAGTTTTTAGCAAAAGAAAAAAAAACAAAAAAAGTATTAGATAAGCTTATGTGCAAAGGTAATTTCATTTCGTCTTACTTTTAGCACATATACTATGAATGGCATGGATTTGTTTGGTTTAAAGCAAATGGAAATGTTGAAAAGGCATATGAGAATGATTTTAAATGCAGAAGTACTTAAATACTGCTTCTCCCAAATCCTCTCAGTAGTGTTCTTCCAAACTACTGCCCAATATTCTATATTATATGAATATATATAGATATATATATATTTAGTAGGTGCAATTAAGTAAAAACAAATTAGTTATATTTGATTAGATGTTTTATTGGAAAGATTAACGAATGTTCCTCAAAATTGCCTTCGAATCGAAACTTAACTGTACCTACTAATTTCGATATATTTTTTCTTTTCTTTTTTAATTCTTATATGTAGAAGAGTAAACTAATTGCCATAGTATTTTATGTTTAAATCTGTTGTAAACCTTGCAAAATTATACTTTTGATTCTGTTTACTGTGACTGACCTATTTTGTCTTGTATTGAAATATGATTTGTGAAAAAAAGTACATGTACATTTTATTTGACTGAGAAAAAAATCATTTTTTGCTCATTGATACAATAACCATTTGTGTGCACAGACCAAGATTTGATAGTTTGGAGTGAAATATGTATTTACAGTTCTACTTACTGTGTTTGTGTTCAGTTGTATGTATATGTGGATTGTTGCTTGATATGCTTTATGTGGTTAAAACAATGCATTCAGTGCCTACTGGTATAGCACGTGTTTGGTGTAGTACCAGCACTCAATCTGTCGATAAAAAAATGGTGCCTATCATCAGAAATTTAATATTACTCAAATATAAGCATTTAAAAAGAAATAACTGCAGGTGGAAATTCTCCCATAATTAAACATCACTTCATGTTATTCATTAAATAGGATTTTATTGTAACAGAGACTCATATACACTAAGAATAATATATTAAAATTGCCTAGTTGAATCGATTAAGAAACTACGCAGTTTAAAATTTGCATAGAAATAAATTTTAGCTTGCTTAATCGTGAAAAAGTATAGTACAACAAAATTTTCATAGGGAACTAATCTATAACTAATTAAATCTGTTAAGAAAATATTTCTAAACAGAGTCCATTATGGAATAAAAAAAAAAGGAGAAAAAATATTTTTTCACTAATCAAAAATTTTTATTAATCAAATGCCATAATCATTATGGATAAAAAAAAACTAAAATGTGTTTTTGTTTCAAAGAGAAAATGGTGTATTGAGTCTCTATTATTTTTAAATAAGTTTGAGAGCAAAATGACCTGCAATCCTGTTTGTACAAATATTTGTTGTTTTAACATAAAATATTTGAGAAGTATCAAAGATTTTTAGATATATAAATTATGACAAAAAAAAAATGATGCTAAAATGGTTTGTGTATAGAAGTCTGGCTAGCATTTGAGATGAGAAAACTTATTTCTTTTTAATTAATCGGCATATTTACAAAAGAAAACAAAAAAATTATTACGAAACAACCTAGCTTTAAATTTTGATAGTGATCATAGCATCATTCAGTGCTTCCGTTCAAATCTAGTCCATTCTCTGCCGAGTCAGGAAGTAATAAATGTTGCCAACGTGGGTCTTTTTTAGACCAAAAAGTATTTCTTAATATTTGCTCTTTTAATTGATGGATTCCTCTTTAGACATTTGCTTAACAATTTTCTTCCTAGTTTATATATAAATAAATTTTTATTTCAATCTTGATCTATAGTGACAATCATATAAGCATGCCTTAAATTTTTAAAGATTGCATTTAACATTACTACCACTCACATGAATTGTAGTGATTACAACAACCGTAGTTTTAAACTTTTACTATATGCACCTTTCGTGCTTGATTTTACAGATTTTAAATATTTATTTCTGATAAATATCACATGTAGCATCTGAAATATGTTGTACTTTTTAACTGTTTCTATATATAACTGTAAATCAAAAGCATTTTTTTTCCAATATTTTTATTAATGCTATAATAATTAAAAATTATTAACAAATTAAATAAAAGTATACATTAATATATTCCTGCCAATAAATTTGTCTGTACAGAGAGAAAAATTTCCTTCTCAAATGCAAGCTGTTGGAATGAATATATATATATATAATTTATATATATATTATATATATTAAAAAAAGCCATGTTTGGAATATTTAAGATGTAAACTGATGTGCACTAAGAAAGAAGCATAACCTTCTGGAAGATAATATATTGAACCAATGTACATTATACATAAATACATAGAGATATATAGATTCAATAGAATATAGTTTGTAAAATGATTTTCAGCAAAGCTGATTATATTAAATTTTTTCTGGTCATTGCACTGTACAAGTTGTAGATTCATCACAAATTCCACAGCAAATAGTCGTGGAAGGTCACAGGCCATCCATTTATATATTGTCAAAAATTAGAGATACACTTTCAAAATCAATATCGAGAGAGATATTGTTTTTCTTTAGGAAAAAATCAACCAGAAATTTCTCAATAGTCCTAGTGATGTTCATTAGCACTAAAAGAAAAGGCCACAATGCTCTTAGCAAGTTTAGAAGTAACACAGCATGTTGATATTACCCTGTTTGCCTGTAAAAAAAAAAACAAAATGTTGGCACCAATGAAAAAAAAAGTTGCAAATAGTTGTGTATTTTTATCTGCCTGTGAAATAAAGCTACTATATAAAAAAACTGGCATTTTTGAGTATTTGATTGATTGAACTATTACACCAAATTTGTTGTATATTAACTTGTAAAATTAAAAAGAAATATATATATATATTGACAGTAAGATACAGTAGTTATTCTTTCATCTATGTTTGTTTTTTATAAGAATGTTTATGTAGAGATAATTTCATTGTTGTATGTTTACAGAAACTGTCATCATGTTAAATTGCACAAAGTACTGATTTAAGTACTTATTTCTGTAAATAATCTTTAAAATTCTAATAAATTATTTTAATTCAAATGATAAAATGTAAATATTGAAAGAGAAAATTAGAATAAATAACAGAAAAAAAAAACAAAATGCCGAAAAAAAATCTGATCAAATGACATTTCACACTGATTAAAAATATATTGACTGATTATTAATGAAAATTCCTTAGACTATTGTTAAGTAAGATATCTCATTAAAGATCTGCGTATTATACAGGGCATTCAACTATATTTAGGCTACTCTCTCTCTACAGGAACACAAGTAAAAATACAGAAAGATATGAGTATGTACTGAAACAAATTTTTAACAGTCATTTATTAATGTTAAATATGCAGGAACCGAGGTAACAATGTTGTTGAACAGTCCTTCCTAATCTTTGGTAATATTTATTTTTAAACACAGGTTGCACCTCTACTTGAATGACAATCTTATTCAAGTCTCGTAAACATCCATTCTAAAACTATTTTAAAAATGTTCATTGTCTATGCGATTCACTAATTATCCAGTTCAAACTGGGAAGTGTTTTACAAGCAAGTAATTGAGTTAAACATAAATAATTATAAGAAAAAAAGTAGTTTTATCTTTAAAATAATCAATTTATGAATATAATGCAAATTAATAAATATAACACGAATATTATCAAACTTATGTACTCATTTGTCCATTATACGCGCAAATTAGCGAAGTGAGGGGATATTTAACTACTAACGAACGGTTCGTATTATGGCCCGGTGTTAATTTCTATTTAAAAACCGAATTTACTAGATTTTTCCGTTTAAAAAGGCGTAAATTATTCGCAAGTTGCGAAATATATAACGATGGCTAACGTCTACACGCGAAACGACGCTCTCGGAGGTAATAAAAGATTACCAAATCGCCATTTTTTTTTTATTTTTTGAATTGAAAAAGTATACTTGATTGTAAAGAATTGCCGATAAAACGTTCTTGTACTTTTAAGTTGTGCAATTGAAATTTTCGTGCATTATACGGAAACGATAGGCCAACGTAGAAAGGTAATCGACTTATTACTAGCCTAAACTGTGTCATAGTAAAACATGTGGCAATCAAACCAGTCCCAGTGATTAGCGTTTGGCTAATATAAACCATAAAAATCTGTTTTTCATTCTACTATAAGCCTAGTTAATTCTTATCATCAGTTGCAGAAGTACAGCCGCGAGAGAAATTGAACCAACACCAAAACTCTACACGACGATCAACGTAACATGTTTTAAAAGCTTAATAAATTTTATATTCAATCCGATTTAATATATCGAAAGGATTGTAGACTAAAGCTACAATTGATTGTCCAGAAAACAATATTTATAAGAAGATCGGTTTAAAAATCGACAATCTATAAACGACCCATTAACGCCTTACTGCTCAATCAATTGTAATGCGCTAGGATAAAGAAACGTGTTGCTTGAAATATCGATAGAATAAGTGTGGTTAAATGTACCGAAAATTGAATTCTTTATTCGAATAATCACCGAATTACAAATATAAAGTGGAGTAAAATTCGCCGCTGTTTCTCAGGCCATTCGACATTGTCTCGCCGGATAATTAGATTAAATATTCTATGTTTAGCTCTTAGGAAGAAAATAAAATAAAATAAAATAAAAATATTGCTCATAACTACATTGGCGTTAATATCTTTTTTTATTCATTTTACTTTCTGCATTGATAAATTTTTGAATACAAAGAACAATGCAAATCTAGAATTTGAATGTAGATTTTTCGCATGTAAACAAGTTACAGAAATTTCGGGTAGAAGTTGTTCCTATTATAAAAAAATGCCACCAAATTATTTCGTCCAAATATTTCTTCTTAATCGTAAAAATAATATTTTATTATCCTTTGTATTTAACATAATGTTAAATAAATGATTTCATAAGAAAATCATTTGAATTTTATTTGATGATGTTAAATGTTTTTCTCTTACAAAAAATCATCATTATAACGTAAATCGAAAACTTTTAATCTTTTGTCTAGAACAAAATTAAAACAAAAACAATCTAAAAAGTTCTATAAATTTACTTCTTAGATAAAAAGAATTATACAATTTCTCGATAAAGTCGGTAGATGGCACCACATGATTATCGAAAATTTAACTACATTTTCTCCTCTTGTTTTTTATATTTAGCTTTCTCACGGTAATTATTTACATAAATAATATTTCATATTTAAAAGAAATTGGGTTTTCATAAGTAGATAAGATATTCTCTTACATCGAAAATGAATGGCCGAAGAATGCGAGCATTTCGTCACCGATGACGTCATCTTGTTGTTTTGTAACTTTATTCATTTCCGAAGACGTCAAATATGACGCAATGATTTCACGGTATTTAATAAGAAACATTCCCCAAAATAATGAAAGACGTAAAAACCGATCAGAATTATACTAATTAGCAGCGATCGGTTTAAATATCGAACGAACTTCTCCGAAATCGTATAAAAAACTATAATTTAAATTTTCAAAACGCATCTCGATACGTCATCAGATTACGTTTCAACACGTCATACTCCATAAAGTACGCAATTTTTGGGGGAAAATGTGCCATTCGCATTATTTCCGCGAACTTTTAAACTTCGTCTCGATTCAGTTTCTTCAAAATTCCAAATCTAATCGAACCAAACACGGCATTTACTTAGATGCATTTCAAAGAATTACACCGATAATCTTCACAATAATTGCAGTTTTGAACAAGTTTTAATCCCGTGTCTACCCTCATTCGAGAGTTATTGAAGATTAAATTTAATCCCGGTTTAAATCCGCACTCATTTTCGGATAGGAACTAAATACAGGACGTGGAATTCGGAATCCCACATTGGCTATTCGTACCTCGGAAAACTACCGGATTATCTCGATGATAGTGTTGCCCCACTTAGGCAAAAGACTCGGGTTCAATGTCCATATCCGGTTATTCCATTATTATTTTTTTTTTAATATAAAATATATCAAATTTTAACCCTGGCCAATTTTTTCTGGCTAATTTAATCTATATATTGTGTCTATCGAGTATAAGTGATTTGGATTTTTTTTTTTTTTTAATTTATACGTAATTTATTGATCTTTATGTGTATATATATTTTTTAATACGTAATTTTGTAGACGAGAATGATTATAAATCGAATTAAAAATCGAAAATAATTATAATTTATAATTGGCGAAAGATATTACGTTAACAGGATCAATAACCTTGCTTCTAGGACACTCAAACAACTAAATCAGAACGTAATTTTGAAGGATAAATTCAAGGATATTATCTCAACTCTTACAATATAAAAATAAATAAATAAATCGAATAGAATTTTTATATATTGTCAAATATTCGAATAAAAATCTCGCACGAGATCGATTCTAAATGAAAAAATAAATAAAAAAATTATCTAAAATATTGAAAAAAAAAAATTATATACTCTAGAAATAAAGAAAGTTTAATTGATTTTAAAGACAAAATTAAACAATTTAATTGATTTATTTCGATCGATGTGTCTAATAATTATATGTTATCGCGCCCGAAGTACGGTATACATCCCGAAGTCTACTTTATTTTCGTTCTAAATATAATTATGTATCGAATTATATACATATTATTGAGTCGGTGTGATAATAGATTATTAATACAATAAGATACGATTAAGATATAAGAAAATATAACATTACTAATTACTAAATTTGATTATTTCTCACTCTGCTAAATTCCGAGTGATCAAAAATTAATCCGTCGTTTAAAATGAGATAATAAATTCCGTTTAATCGGATATTTTTAAATATAAAAGTCTACGCATCTTTACCCGACCAGCAGAATGGGTAAAATAATTACATCAATTAATTTTTTGGATTTTTTTCCCCACAAGTGGACTGTAGAATGTAGTATTTTGCATCGATACAAAAAGACAGACAAAGCGTACCGCGGTCCAAGGTGTAAGATTACACATCTGATCACCTTTACGATTGTAATTAGTGGGATTTTTTTCCTCCATCCCCCTTTTGCAGACGTCCAAGACCAGCAGCGTAACTATTTTAGCTAATAGAAGTTTATACTGTGTATTTATAATTATCATTTCCTTCATTTGAATCAATTTTCCACCGATCACAGACAATCATCACGGAATCTTTCTCATTAACAAAGATACGAATGACGATATAAAAAGCCAGAAAATAATTTTAATATCATATTTTTTCAATTATTTTATTTATTAAAGTAGACTCATACCGTTTAAAACGGTTTTTCGACAGTACAAATCTACTAATTGGAAACTTCTTACAGCCTGCAACAAAGCTTTGGAAGTATGAGGTTCTTTTTTTTTCCAAATCTTAAGTACGTAATAAGCTTGGTACAAATGGTACAGATTAGAACGTTAGACAAAATTAATTAATTTTAAAAAGTTAACAAAAAAAATATTTTAAATAATTACTTTATTTTTTGAAAAATTCACTAATGATGTTGAATTTCTTCTGTATTAATTTAATATAAACATAACACAATACTAATATGGTGTCCATTATTATTATTATTATTATTAAATTATTTTGATTAGTTTTTTTTCAAAGTAACTTAGATTTAATTATCGACACAATGTTAAATTTATTAAAATTGATGATTTCAATGAAAGTTTCATATTGAATATTAATTAAAGTGTTTTTCCAAATTCACTTAAAGATTTACACTTAGAGTCGGAAATTAGAGGGGGGAAAAATGATTATTTAGATGTTTTTGTGTACCGGTATATTATTTCTCGAAATACAGTACTTATATTATTTCTTAATTTTCAAAATTAAAAACTTTTCAAACAATATAAAACCCAAAACGTAACGTATTGTTTCGGTTTTTATATTGTTATTGAGGGGAAATCTTTTGTCTGTATGACAATTCCTAGCGTATTAATTAAAATAAAACAATTTTTAAAAATACTGTGCATTATTTAGATAAATTTTCAAATATCAAGATTAAATTTTTATGACATTTTGGTTATTGAACTATCAGAAATTGTTTGTATTGTGAATGTATCTGTGTAGAAGAGTTTAACAAAAGACTTCAGAGCAAAGTCAAATTATGTCACAGCAGTCTGTCAAAAGGAAGAGTAAAATGGACAGAGTCACTGTACTTTCAAAAAGACATGTTTTTCTTTTTTTTTATTGAAAAATAAGTAAATTTTTTAAAGTTAATTTATAATTTTACTGAATACAACTAATAATTTTTGTTCAAATTATTTCAAGGGAAAGAAATAAAAATAAAGCGCAACGTAAATTTTGCTTGGTATTTGTTAATCACATCACTCATATTAAGCTTCATAAAAATTCATTAATTTGTTTACTGTCCAAAACTATTGCTTAAACTGCTCAAATTTAATTCTCCTCACATAGAATTTAGTACTCAGAAACTAATTAACAATGCTAATTAACTACGCGTATTGTTATTTGATGAAGGAAAAGATATCGTGCAGTTTGAAGAATTTTATCATATCTTTGATGAGTTCGTTCGACACGCAAACAAAGTATGATGTAATTTCTTTTTTTTTTCCACTGAAAGTCAGGAATTAGCGTATCAATCCTAGAAAAGTAAAATATGTAATACAGAAATTCGCATGAAAAATGTTAATGTGATAATCAATTTTTTAAAAAAAATCGATTAAATATTAGTTTTTAACTGTAACATTTCCTAATTTCATTATAATATGAAGACATAATCATAAAGAAAATGTCTGTATATCTGGCAGTTAACTAACTTTATGAAAAAAAATGCGAAAATGTAGGTAAGAATCGATAATTCTCGTTGCACTTTTCTTATTAAAAAGATGGGAATGCGTCAATCAGTCGCATGCAATGGATCGATAATGATGGCAAGAAATATCCGATCGAACTCAAATTTTGTAGATCAACAACTTTTTTGAAAAAAATAAATAAAATCGATATCATCTGCACTGAAAATTCACAGTATATACGACTTTTCTAATTCATAAAATCATATTTATCTATTAAAATAAATGTTAAGAGTCAGGTTCAGGCTCTATATTTTCGGTTTTTATGTTTAAATTTATTTTATGAGAGATAATCTGAATGAATTATGAATATTCCAACATTGAAATTTTCTTGAATATGAAACTAAATTAAACCTGACTACAGAGTGATGGCTAATAAAGTATTTTAATGATATTCAGTCTTATGAATTCCAAAGAAATTAACTTCTTTGAAACTTCCAAGACTGAAATATCAACAAATTTTAAAGATAAATAATATTAAGAACATATGAATCCTTCAAATACTGTAATATAACAATTTTTAAAATAAAGCAGCATTTCCCCACAACCTTGCTAATAATATTTTAGAAATATTTAAGGCCAGTAGTATGAATGTAAAATTTTTTATCGAAGGTTTAAAGAATTAATCAAATAGTTTTAATAGGTCAAGACATAATAATGGAAGTGTAACTAAGTTTATCTTATAAAACTACTATGTAGATACTTTTTTGCTTAAGTCTAGAGCTTAAATAAGTGGAGCATAAATCAAGACAGGCAGTAGAGAAGTGTGATTATGTACCTTATCTACTGATAATATACATAATATTTATCTTATTTATCTATTTGGATGTAGAAAATGATAGCAGAATTGCTATCAATAATCTTCTTATGGTGTCTTTTGATATTAGAATCCAAGTTGCTACCAGAAAAATAGATAAATGATATATACTTTAGATTACAAAAAACTAAAATTAAATTTTTGATTCATTATTAAAAATAAACAAATTAATAGTGAAATATTATTGAATATACTTGGTGAAGTAATGGCAGTTATTTTTAAATTCTTGTAGTTGATTGTGTCCAATTATAACTCATAATTTGAAATATGGTTTACTCTTGCTAATTTGGCCTCTCAATTATCTGGCATATCCCCATTATAATACCTTTATCTCTTATTCACGTTTTTAAAATACATACAGTAAACATGTAACATTAAATTTATAAAGAATTAAACTTATAATTACCGTATTGCTGGGCATAATTTCACAATAACAAAAACAGTATGGCTCCAAAAAGAATCAGTACCAAAGGGAAACAAGTTATGTTATTCATTGCCTTTATGCAGGTCTTAGGCCTATACTCATTCAGTAATACAGGCCCTCTCAAATCTGGCACCCCTCTAGTACAAGAAATAGTTGTATTAGAAAGAGTGTAAGTAAATTTTTCAAAATGTTAATGCATAAAAAAGGTTAACTGGTTACTAACAACAACTGTTAAATATTAAATGGTGTAAATAACAACAATAGCAGTTGTAAACAAAGAAAATTGTCATTGCTACTCACATACTTTAAATTGTTAAAAAATGAATAATTCACAGATTTCTTAGTTATTGTACCTACGTTAATACAGATTAAACGTGTTAAATTTAGGTTTTAAAAGATTGATTTTATGGCTACAAAATAAGTTATAAATAGTACAAATTATAAAACTCTCACTGTTCATTTAAATAAAGAAATTGTGAAATTATTTCCTGTTTTTTTTTTTTAGCTAATAATTTATCTTATTTAACGTGATGCAGTATTTAAATTTTCTATACTATCAACAAACTGTTTTATCTGTTATGTAATAAATGATTAACAAAAATTTGCAAAGTTAAAAATTTTAATTCCATTTTAACAAACTAAAGTAACAGCTATGGTACTGTACATATATTGATATGTATATAGAGTTACCTCACTAATACAGCGAGTTAAGTTTCAGACCACCTCTTTAAGAGGAATAGTGCCCTAAAACAAATCATAATCTTTTCCTTCACTTGCTAGTGCTTGTAAACATTTTTACATTATCCTATGTTAAGTGTGTGGTAGCGCTAGGTGTAAAAAAATGCAGAAATAAAAATAATATGTATGTGTTTTTAATAAGTTATAAAGTATAATATCCTATGTCATTTACATAATAAACAATAAATTTATATACAAATACAAATATATTAAACTGACATAAATTATCCAAGAAAATATTTTTCTTTCATTTGTATTCTACGTTTAATTGTTATTGTTACGATAATGTGAGATTTCAAAAAGTTCTGCAAAACTGACTAAATTAAATTTCTGTAAGAGTAAACCATGACAAAGTCATCTTCCCCTACATTTAATCAATACAGCATTGTAAACATTTGGGATTAATTCTAATCCCAGCTGTTCATAGAACTAATCTGAACCGAACAGATAATCAATTGATGTATTTCAAATACACAATTAAGCACAAAATTACATTAATTATGTTGGCATTACAACGTGTGAAAAATCAGATTATCTAGCAGTATTTAACAAATAATTAAAATAATAAATAAGAATTTTAATCAAATTATTCAGAATTTTTCATTTTTTTATACCCATTATATATTTCACAAGTCTTTCTTTATCCATACAAAATTCAAATCAATAAATCATTTAAATAATCTTAAAATTACATACTTCCTTTATTAACAAATTTTTATATTCTTAGAGTTTTCAGTAATATTTTAAATACTATTTGAATATATTAAAAATGGAATAAGTTAAATTGATATAGTCAAAAATTTCTAAAAGATGAAGGGTATTGTCATTTGAAAAATCTGAATCAAGTATCTCAAAACAACAGAATTTCTATACTGTTCTTTGATATCATCGGACGTCAACAAGCGTCATAATATGCCTAATTCAAAATTTAAAAACAAAAATTTTCAATATATTAGGCCTTTTTTATAGAGTAAATTATATATTTTTAAACAAATATATGAAAATTTTTGTTTTACTTGCTATTTGTAATGGATAAAATATTATATTCTTGATATATTTGACAAGTTTTATGGAAACATTTGCTTATATCATGGCTAGATAGTGGTATAAGGCAGCTAGACCATAGCTTCAAGTAGCATTTTCTCCAATAAATCCTTCTTAAAATACTTTGAATATTTTATCATAAAAACTAAAACATGTAAAGCTGCAAACATACAAGAGATTGTAAACTGTAGAGATGTAGCAATAGCATGAGTTTTTATTCCCATTGTTAATTTTATGTACGGTACAAAAGAACAGCATTTGCAAAGCTTGGTTCACTTTATTTTTCACCATCTGGCATTGGTTTATATAATATTTCATTTATATACATCTATGATATTTTAGAATGTTCTAAAACTGAAAATACTAATTAAACCTAAAATACTATAGCTGTTTTAACTTAACTGAATAATAAATTTAGTGTAAAACATATGAATTAAAAAAATAAATTGTTATTTTATAATTTATTTATTCATGTACATGCTTTAAAATTCAGAAGCAAGTTGTTAAAACTTCTTTTCTTCATGCATAATATAATGTGAAATACTTGCATAATGCATATAAATAAATTATTTGTACATATTGATTGTAATTTATGCTGATGTTTAATGACAATATATTAATTTTTTACATCAGTTAGCTGTTTCTTAAATTTCCTTTTTTTTAAATATAGTTTCAAAAACTTACATACAAAATCCGATTTTGTTATCACATTATTTTCAATGTTATGTATATGATAAGCTTTTTATTGTAGAGAAAATAAAATAATCCAATTTATGGCAAAATGTGGACATAACTTCAGTTTCTAGAAACATCACCAAACGATTGCCTAAATAATCAGGCTAAAATTCTGCTGATTTTAAATAATTATTTAGGCAATCGTTTGGTGATGTATCTATATACTTATCAGGCATTGCAATGTTTGTTATACTTCAGTTTCTGCAATTGAATTATTTTACTTCTTAATAGTGAGGTCGAGGCCGAAGTTTTAAACGTGTACATCGGATGTTCGGCGCTGCTTTCCTGTAAGCCTAGAAGTTTGACAAAGGCATTTGAAAAGTCAGTGAAATCATGCTAGACATTCCAAACGCCATTGTCAAACTTCTAGGCTTACAGGAAAGTGGCGGTGAACGTCCGACGTACACGTTTTCGCGTTTAAAACTTCGGCCTCAACCTCGCTGATAACAGTCATTAAGAGTGCACATTTTCTGTTAGGGAGAAAATAATAATATTCTGTAATATCTAAATTATTAATAAGTAAGTGTGAAAAAATGTTTGCTTGATATCAGAATAAAATCTTAATTTTGGAAATCACGGTTAACTTGTGAAATAATTTTATATTCCGAGAAAATTTTCTGATGTCGTTAACTTTGTTAATATACACATAATAATTTATATATTTTTATGTAATATATATAAAAATATTTTATATATTAATAAAAACAAAAAATATTTACTTTATTTCTATAAATCATGAATTTTTGCAGTATTCGATAAAATGTCTACAAAATTAACATGTAATAAGAATATTTATTTAATACAAAATAATAAATCTAATAAATAATTTACATCTATTTATTCATCTGTTTCAAGCAGGCCTTGCCTCTGACGAAGGGAAAAAGCAGACGATGTACGATGGGGGTTACTTAGTGGAGCAATTCTACCAAAAGTAGGACGACGATTTATAACTGAACTGGCTATGATAAAAAATTTTATAATAAAATTATAGATAAAAAAAAATAACATGACTTGTTATTTTAAATGAAAAGAAAAACAGTAACAGTTTACAATTTCTTTAAAAATAATAATTATTAAAGATATTTATACGCAATACTGTATAAAATTTTTCATTTTATTGTTGATCTTACCAATTAAACAAAGTTATTTTTTAAAGATGTTAATGTAAATTGAAAAATCTCATTGTAAGATTTCAAATGTGAATGAAATTTATATTTTTAAATTGTTAATCAATTAAATAACTAACCTCCTGTAGAATCTTTAGCTGTGGCTTTGGGAAGGACCGGACTGCATAATAACTCATCTAAAGTTGATTTCGATATATGATTGTTATCTCGAAGAGCACGATAAATTTGTTCAAAGATATGGGCAACTTCTTTATCTCCTTGTCTTTTGACTGCTTCTTCTATTTTTGTTATCTGTATTTTTATATATAATGAAATCTTCTTATTAATTGAATTTATAGTTTTATATTTGAATTTTCGTTCAAATAAATCAATCATGGTATAAAATTATTGAAAAATTACAAGGGTTAAAAATGAATATAATTTAATATAAAATAATATTTTTTAAAGAAGAATTAATGTAAAAGGTTTTTTTCAATATAAACAATTTACAAAGATATTATGTATCTATATAAAAAAGTTTTAATTCAATTTTACATACAAGAAAAAAGCACTTAAAAATGTTAATGGCATTGGTCTTTTTTCTGAACCTCTAAAAGTTTACAATAAAAGCTATATTAAAACTTTAATATAGAAAATTCTCTTAAAAAATATTTCTAAATAGGATTTTTAAACATTTTTTTTGGAATTATAGAATATATGCAATAAATCATGCATAAATGAAACATTATATTATACCAATTTTTCTTTTGACAAATAATAAATATATAATAAAAAATGAAATTAAGTTTCATTAATTTGCATTCAGTTTAAAAATCAGGAACTATTCTACACACTTTAATCTTAAAGTGAAGGATACTCTTGCAAAACTTCTAACAATATTTGATATTATTCTATACTTCATAACTGGGTGCATAAGTAGACAATGAGAATCTTCCTGTGCATCCAGTTGTGACGTATAGAATAATAAATTTAAAAAAATCACACGGTTCGAAATGAGTCAACAATATTTAACAACAACATTTAAAATCTTAATATTGTGACTATCTCTGTGTATGTAATATCTTTTAGAATAAGGCACATTAACTCAAAAATATATCTCCAAATAAAAAATTACTAGAGATAGAATATTATCATCTTTCATGAATTTAAAATGTATTATTAAAATACCATTGCAAGTATATAAAATAGAGCAAAGTCAACAATAACAAATGGTGTATATAGAAAAACATAAAAATTTCAACAATATAAAATAATGATTCCTGATTCCATATCTTACTTTAGATTATCATTGTTTTATTTCAAAGAGAAAACTTGTTCACATAAAAATGTTTTGAAACGTCACCCCATGTTCAAGTTATAAAAAAACGTCGAAAAATAAATGTTGTAATTACATTCAAAGTTCTCCTCAGTATTACATTAATAAATGAGCATATTATCATCATTCATACTTGTCTTTTAATATTATTAAACACTCTTCTTCCTGTCTTATTTTCTTCGATGTAATGTACAGTACAAACCTGGTTTAAGAGATTATTGGAAGAAAAAGTGTAATGTCGAGAGTAATGAAGCAAATATAGCAAATTGTAATAATATTTAAAATTTCTTTCTTGCGAAGACACAATGCAGTGACAGTAGATTTAAAACACTGGGCAAATTTTCATCCTTTATTTGGTTGGCAACTGAATAAAGGATGAAAATTTGCCCAGTGTTTTAAATCTACTGTCACTGCATTGTGTCTTCGCAAGAAAGAAAACATAAAACACGATTTCCTCAAGATAAAACTTAAAATTTCATTTTGTTATGATATATTTCTTAAAATATGAAATCAAAATATTCCACATTAAAATAGGCATTCATTTTATATCAATATTGCTGAATATGAATACATATTTTTTGTAGAATAATCTGATAAATTCTTATTCCTTAATTACGTAAGTGAGATAACAAAAAAAAAAAAAACTGTTTAAAGTTTTTAATCTTTTCAAAAGTCTAAAACTTACAGTTTTAATCCTACAATTGAAAATTAAATTGTATTGAGAAACAGACTCAAATATACAAGTGTATACATTTTACTACCAGAAATGTTTTCAAATCATCCTAATTCATAATCAGATAGTTTTAAAATAACAGAAAAGAATAACAACTTGCAATTCTACTAAATTACATTTTAAACTTTTTTAGTAACACCTTAAATTCAATTTATTATTATATTACAATGACATGAATTAAATATTTTATTGTAATATAAGTGGTACTTCATGCTTCAAAGTTTGAACTGCGTGAGCAGTGAAAAATGCACTCAAAGCATAAATGCAATCTGTTGTGAGCACAAGTTCTCTCTCACTCTTGTGTTATATTCATATATTTTCAGTGCTTTTGGCATGTTTGATTATATACGTTGTGTGTTATTTGTTGATTTTTAACAATTTCTTCTTGCAATTTTTCTTCATTGACAGCTTTTGAATGCCCCGTACGCTTTCTATCCCTTTGTTTAAAATTTCATGAACAGAACTTATTGCCTTATCAAAACCAAATTTGCCATGTTTGAAGTTTAGGAGCATCTTCCCCATACACATTATAATTTTTTTTTATTGTTTGTATATCCTTTCTGATACTCATTATATCCTTTCTGAAACTCATAAAACATATTCCTGACGTGCTTTTTATCTGAAGACATTTTGACTTGATTTTATTCAAACAAACTGTGAAATAAAAAGTTTAAAATAAAATTCTAAACAGAGAATACAATCTCAGATTAACAATAATGTATTAAATAACTGTTATAATTAAACCACATGTCTATGTTAAGTAATGAGAGCTGCTAAAAATACACAAAACTTTTCGTTCAACTCAACATAACCTTTACTTAATTAACCATGGAATCCAAGAAGTGTGCCGAAGCAACGAAGCCTAAGAGGAAGGATGTGATATTGACGATTGAAACAAAAAATGAACTTATTGTGAAGCACGAAAGTGGTAGATGTGGAGCAGATCTGACTGTCATGTTTAAGATGTCAAAGTCAATGGTGTGCAACCAGTAAATGCAATTTTCAGTTTATTATGCAGTGTTTACATATTTTATTTATTGTTTTCATATTTTAATACTGAATCCAATAATGAATACTATTATCCTATTCTGTTATTTTAAAATTAGCTGATTTTCTATTGGAATGATTTTAAAAAATTTCTGATAATGAAAAGTAGGGAATTCTACATTTTGAGCCTGTTTCTTGTTATAACTATATGATTTTTAGGGAGTCATTGTTCCCTGTTATAAGTGATTATTACATCTAAAGTTAAAGACTTTGGAAACATTAGTGATGATTTACATTTGACTTATACAGTTTTTAAAAATTTCTTTTGTCTTATTTAAGTTTTTAAGAGATTTCTTTCCAAAAACAAAACGACTCACTTTGACTCAATATGAAAATTAATGTACTATAGAAATATGTTTAGAAGATAACTCCTAAAGGCTGGATGGACCTAAAAGTGTCTCTGTGTTAGAAATATGATTCATTTATGGCTTTTTAGTGCTCTCTGAGCAAGAAAAAGTCTAAAAAAAATGATTCATAGTAAAATCATAAATGCATTTTAAAAAAATGTCTTTAAACTTAATAATTCTTCAAAAAGTACATTTTAATCTTAAGATAAATAAAATATATTAATAAAACTTAAATGCTATATAATTCATTCTATTTATAAATTGAAATTTATAAACTAAGACCAAAAACTAGATTAAAACACAATTAATTAATCCTCACCGTATCCTGCGTAATTTCTCCTTCTGTCTTCATTTGCATTGGAACGTCTTGATCAACAACCGATCGTAATGTAGCAAATACATCCTCAAGACGACCTAATTCTGATAAGGCAATAAGCTAAACAATTGAATGTAAATTGAATTAAATTCCCTTGAATGTTTTTATATCTAAGCATAACTTTAGAAATTTATATATATCAAAACTTTATTCTCAACATCATATAATATCTCAATTTTAAAAATGACATTTTAGATATTAAGTATTATTAATTTATGAAATTTGATAACACAGTTTATTATAATTTTACAATAATTTTCTGTAATAAATATTAATAAATAAGATCAAAATATCCATCTACATTAGTTTAATTAACATTCTTCGGACATCCTCAACTATAATATCATTGAAAAATTGGGGTTTGTGGATTATTGTTTAGGATTTATAAAAAACCTAAACAATAATCCACAAACCCGATTTTTAAGTAACACTGAGAGATCTGCTGAATTATCAGGCTGTAATAAGACTAATTTAATAATTAGATATAAAGTAATTTGACTAGAGGTAAGCATTATGATGATGAGATGGCAACCTAACTGCCTGTATCTAGTCATATTACTTTATATCTAATTATAAAATTAGCCTTATTATAGTCCAATAATTCAGCAGATTATTTGGCATGAATACAAGTAGATAGCAATACATGAATTGCAGTTTTTATAAAAACTGTAATTCATGTATTGCTATCTACTAAATGGCTAGTTGTATTAAAAATACGAATATTATAAATTGAGTCATTTCATTTGTTCTTCTGGACGTACATAAAAGTTTTTTGAGAATATTTACAGTAAGATTTATTAATAAATCAAAAACATTATCTCTAGCAAGACATGTATTATTGAAGTTCAACATTTAATTATTGCAAATATCTTTATTTAAATAATTAAGATGTAATGAAGATGTAATTTGTAAAAATTAAAAAACATTCTACAATTTATGAATAAAAAACAAAACTTAAAGTAAATAAATAAAAATTAAATCCTATTTTCTGAAATTATAAATGTATGGTATTTTTCTAAATCTACTAGTTTATTTCATTATTGCTATTGAAAAAGTTATTAAATTTATTCTTGATTTTAATTTTATAAAGAAAATTATGGTAAATATGTTAAATATCATACTATTCCATGTAATACTATGTTTGGTATACATTACAAATACTGGAATATGTAATCACCTAATAAATGAAAATCGCATGTGTGATTTAATTATTCACAGCTACTAGATAGTATCTTAATAAAGGAAAAGTGTTAGTTCTACATACACAGGAAATTCTAATTTTCATAACTGACTTCTACAAAGTTATTTTTATCTTTATGATTACCACATTTGGATATTTTCACAAATATACTGACACATGATATGATGGTGAATGATATCACATCAAATGATGGACTATTTGAGTCAGTAAAATATCTTTTTGTAATTTTGAACAATTAAAAATAATGAAGTGAATTACATGTATATTTATATAAAGAATATTAGATAATATCTTTATATAAGAAAATTATTTTTTACACTTTGACAATACTAACCATGACATACAAATTTTTGAAGTATAAATAAATATTTGTTATTTTTAAATGATGGACAGAATCTACATATGTTTTATGTTTTATTAGTGTCCTTTTTCTGTCTTGACTGTCCCTTGCATAGGGATTCCCAGAAGGAGGAAATAAAGAACAAATTGCCGTGGATCCCAGAAAGTTGGGTCTCTATACAATGTTCGTTTTTCATTTACTTCCTTTACTTTAATATAACATTTAATTTGCCCCTTATGTACGTTGTCCCAGGCTCCTGCCCTTGTAGTGTCTTGACAGTTCTTTCAGCATTTTCACATCAAAGCAAATGTGATCTTTCTTGTATAAACAGTTCAACTAAGAATTGATCTAGTTCTTCAATTGATGTTCTTTGTATCATAAATTTTGTCTTAAATCATTTTGGATTAATTTCACACCAGAAAATAAAGGCACAAGTTGCTACATCAATAATACGGTAAGGAAATTGTCATCAGCCATTGTGCTGTTTGTCTTCTACAAGTCTACATTGCAATAAGCTTGTGTAAAATATTAGCAGTGCCTTTGTTTTTATTATAATCAAGATCACAATAGGCTTTTTGTCATTATTGTCACTTAAGTAGCATCCTGGTATATTATACTTATGAGTGTTGCAATTTTATTCTTTGGGATGTATGAAATCACAGCTGCATTATTTCTAAAATAAAACTTCAAAAAGAAAATGTTTTTCTTGTTGTTGGTAAGATTTTTTGGTAATTTTGGAATATTAAATGTATTATAAGTTTTTCGTGTTACTCAGCTCAAATCTTTGTTGTAGATTGGCTATAAGTTGTTTAGTCTGTCTTATTAAACATTAAATTAAATATTGGTCATATGGACTCATATTTAGTTGTATATATACTTTTATGTTCTAATCCATTTTCATCACATTTAATATACCTTAAAATATTAGCTAAAGAATGTGTTAATTTTTACATTTCATATATAAACATCTATGAAATTTTAAGTTTTAAAAATTAAATATTGCTTAAGATAAAAACTTTTTTAACTTTTAACTATGCAGTTACTTAAAAATAATGTGTGTACTTCGAAATTTTTGAAATAGTTATAGAACTACGACAAACAATTAGGAGGGATATTGCTACAATATCAGAAAATTTTGGCCTTTGACATACGACAAAAAATTAGGAGGGATATTGCTACAATATCAGAAAATTTTGGCCTTTTTGATAGACATTTATATGACAATATCAACAGTGAATAATTTTAAAACTTGAAATAATGTATTTATGTCTCAAAAATTTCCTATATATTATAGATATATATATCCGAATAAATCTAATAAATTGTATGATTTAGCAATCATCAAATATTTCAACAACAGACAAGATTTTTTTTGCTATGCTAGTACAATATGAAAATTTTAAAATTATGCTGGTCCATATGTTTCTCTTTAAAAGAGCAATTCTTCATATTACATCAGATTTACAAAAGAACTGAAATTTAAAAGCAAGACTTTTATTTATCATCAGTGTGATATAATGCTACAACAAAAAAGTTAGATTTTTAAAGGATATCAAAATGCATTAAATATAAATTAAATAATACAATTTTGAATAAATCTCTTGAAAAATTACATTCATTCTTCAAAAAAAAAAAAAAAAAGCCAAAAATTATTTTATTGGCTCAAAATCAACAAACTGGCAGATATAGAAAAATATTGCAATCAATCAATTTTAGTTTAAAAAATTTGACATATTACTATTTCAATTTTTTATATTTATTTTGTTTTTACTTTAACTCCCTTGATATGTAATATTTTTCTTAATTAATTCTTAAACGAATCTTCTTTTTCCAAATTTTCCGCTCATAACAAATTTTTTTCTTTCTTTACATTTTTTAATATATTTAACTCTAAAAAAGTACAAGTTGACCAAACGTCTACATAATAAGATAGACTATAACTTGTGGTTTCGTTCTTCAAATGTCATCCGGACTCTTGTGATTTCATGAATGAGTTAGGCTTTCATTCCCCATTCCTTGCCCATACCTGCTGATCAAGCTAATCTATAACGGATGTAACCGAGGCTCGCAAAATTGCTTAAGGTGTACCTATTCCATCAAATAAATCTGTCAGACAATTTAAAAACTAGAAATAATTTCAAAGACTAAAAATATGCATGACCTACATCTTCCTTTATATAGTATTTAACTAACTTGTAAATTAAAAAAAAATATATATATATTAAAACAAATTTTTGAAAATAAAATTTATAAACAACAAAAGCAAATAAAATTACATCAACATTTTAAATTAAATTTTTACTCATATAATATAAAACCTTTCAAAATTTAGATAAAAATATATAAATAATTTAATTCTGATCATTTAATAAAACTTGAGTTAAGAAAAATTCATCATCATTTACTTAATTGAATACTTACATATTCAAAGGACTACATTATAGAAATATTAGCAAAACTTTCATTAACTGTATTTACTAAATATAAATAAATATTTGAATAGGGAAGTCAAGACTGAAGT
This sequence comes from Centruroides vittatus, assembly GCF_030686945.1. Taxonomy (NCBI): domain Eukaryota; kingdom Metazoa; phylum Arthropoda; class Arachnida; order Scorpiones; family Buthidae; genus Centruroides; species Centruroides vittatus. The sequence goes on from NW_027122579.1 coordinate 388,679, forward strand.
CTAATTTCAATAATTAATGGGTTCGCTGTTTACTGTACTTTACTACAATAAAATAAAATACAATATATATAAATTAAACTCATTTATATACTGTATTTTATAAATTGTTTATTCTTTTAAATAAAAGATCATTTTTCGTTTAATCGATAATCTTTATCTATCTTAAAATCTTCTTACAAATATTTAAATATTTCGTTAAAAACTTCAATAATTTAAATACAAACCTTCATTTCATTGTAAAGATTTGCATGAATTATTTCAATGTAATTTAAAACTTGATTGAATTTCATAAACAAACATTAATAATTTAAACATCTTGACTTTAATGGGCATAAATAATTGTTAATTTATTCCGTATGTACTCTAATGATCCTTACAGTTACAACATTTCATTTATATTATTTATAAGAAAGCTTACTGTTATTTTAAAATGATGTATATTTTTACAATTAGTTTACTTTATTGTACACAACAATTAATAAAAATAATAACATTACAGTAAGAAGAATGCCAAAAAAAAAATTTAATTATTAGAAATATATATAGTATTAAAGATCTTTAAAGATAATAAAATAGATGATATTTAATGTATAAAATATAGTTTTTTTTAATCTGTAAAAAATTCTGTATTACTGGAGATAACAGAAATCATTATTAATACTTTAATTAATATTGTAATGCTTGAATCAATTTTGTGGAAAGTTTCAATTTTCTTATTGGATTCATTAAAGTTTTACGATCAATTTATCTTTTCTGCTTCAAGTATTCCTTTGAAAACTTCAAAAACAATGTTTTAATAAAGGTTATTTCAAGTTATTTTATTAGTAGAGTATTTCTTTGATTTTCTTATTATCTTTCCTTTTTGAAACCATTTGTGATCAAAAAATATTTGTATATAAAGTAAAATATATGCATTTTCTAATAAAAAATATGAAAACACTAATAAATTCTATAAGTATGCAAGTAATTAAAAATTACTTTTAATTGAATTAAATAGCATAATATTAGACTAATCAAATTACTTTTGATTTAAAGAATAATAGATACTATAGATACTAAATATAAAAGAAAATTTTTAAAATTATACATAAACATTTAGTCATTTGAGGTAATGAAGTGGTATACAGTAGACCCCACTATAACACAGTAGATACATTCCGTGTTGTATGAGTCACTTAAATACATGAACCAATCACAGCCCGGCACGTGTGCAGTTTAGGGACTACGGCTATTTGAAAGGTTTTCTTCCATAAAATTAATCGATTCTAGACTAATTTGACTCAACATTTCCAAATCATGTATAATTTTTTGGGAATAATCTGTATAAACTATGCTATAAAAAAAATTGTAGGATTACTTACCGAGTGTGCACAGTTTGACGATGCTATTACTTAAGTTTGTTTTTGTCACGGAGTGGCTCATCAAATGGCGGGCGCGTGTTTCCTGATAAGTTATTTTCCGCGAAAAATTCGCTGAACTTTGGAGACATCATTAATATAAATATAATTTTTATGGCCATTAAATAATAAATGTTTTTTAGTAGGTCTGCTGCACGTTTAAACTCAACGGTTTGTGCAATGTCCGCTATTGGTCCAGATTCTACCATGTCATTCATTTCTGTTGCGACACAAGTCGGTGATGACGTTTTACCGTGTTATACGAGTCTCTTTTAGCATGTTATACGAACACAATCGCAATTTTTCGCCGTGTTATATGAATCAGTGTAATAGGGGGGGGAGGTCTATGGTATTAACTTTTATTACACATCCTTTTTTTTATTTGTGTGTTCAAGGAAAACAACAGGAATTTAGCCATTTAAGTGCCTATCTGATTGCTAATTTGTTACTGATTTGTTTGAAACCATTACATCAATGAATGTTTATTGATTTAATTAATATCAAGAAAATTATAATTACTAATACATATATTTTTGATTTTATTCATAGATAAATTCAATTTAAAAAGCATTTTCTCATAATGATTCCTACCACATACTATTTATTAAATTTACTCTTTATTTTAATATTTTCTTAAAAGCTATAATGACATCAATATTTTCATTATTGCTTTTTACAGATTTTATAGTTATATACAGTCAAACCTGTTTTTATGCGCTCTTTTTATGTGCGATTTTTATTTGTGCGATTTTTTTAATGCGAATTTTTAATTTGTGCGGTATAGTTGGCGACTAGTCTCGTGCGATTCGTCATGTCTCACGTTGACTTATTATAGCTAAATAAACTTATTATAGCATAAATGCACTTATTATAGTAATATTATTGCATGAATATGCGAAAAATGAAATAATTTACTTTTTAAGTCAACAAAACACCACCTGGACAAAAATATGTAAAACAGACGATAGACCAGACGATGCAGTCAAGTGCTGACATCTGTTGTCAATAAATTCTATTTCGTACGGTTTTGAGTTATTTTCTATGTGAGACCTTTTTTTATGCGGTCCCTGTTGACCGCATAAAAAAAATTATTTTTTTAATTGTGTTGCGAAAACTATTATTTACAGCCATTCGTGAAGTTTCGTGAGATTTTTTTTAATGCGTTTTTTTTAATGCGGTCCCTATCCCCCGCATAAAAACAGGTTTGACTGTATTTAGTTGTCTCTGATTTGAAATAATAATAAAAGACTCATGATGATTGTTTTATCATCAAAATCTAATCAACCATTTTATCAAGTATTATACTTCATCATTTTCATTAAGTAATTTAGAATTTATCTGAACTTTAATTAGAAAATCTAATCACCACCTCTAGAAATTTGATATTATTTATATTATCTAAAAAATAATTTAGTAAAATGTTTGTTATTTAAATAAAATTATATAAAAATTGAAATAAGTAATATTTTTAGTCAATCAAAGAATTTCTTAACAAATCCCAAATCAATTCATATAGATGTTTATCACATCCTAAGATAATTTCCATTGCTACAATGTGAATTATGGAAGCAGAACATTTAAATTTTTTCGTATTAATTATCGTAGCGATAATTAAATTTTTTCATTTCCTAAACACAAAGCTATATAAAATGCAACATGCAAGAATTGATGAATGAAATGTAATCACATTTCTTACATCAATTCTTTAATTCAAAAAGGAAAAAATTTATTTGAAATTTTTATTCCACAAAATTTAAGTTATTTCCAACAAGAAAAGTTGAATTCTCTGATAATATCCAGAATTCAGTATCATTTTACAATATAATATATATGTGAATATAATTTAATCTCAGATAGGATATGAAATGATTAAAAATAAAAATGTTTAAAGTATCATATTTTTGTGTATATATATCCCATAGTGGCATATAACTTGTAGAAAATTGCTAGAATAAAAATAAATTCTTTCCCTATACATGCAGTACTTTGTAGCAATGTCACTACATAAGTGTACTTTCATAATTGTAATTTAAAATTAGAATATAATCCACCCCATCACAACTCACAGCGCCTTTTTACTCGTCTTTTAAACGCAGATAACAGTAATTTGTATAAAATACAGTAATTAGTTTGTTAGATGTTTGTTTATTTATATAATCACTAATTCATATATTCTAAAACAAAAAAAAAGACCTTAAGCGGTTGTTTTCTGAAGTTTTTTGATAGATACTCTCACCTGCTATTATACTATAAAACAATTTTGCTGCTAGTTTGAGCAATAGAAATTATCTTAAGCTTTCAATTTACTGGTTAATTCTTTTAAGATCTTGATAATAGTGAAATAGCATTAAATATTTCATAACCTTAAAAATTTGAATTGTCGGCATACCTAATGAAATCAGTAAAATGTAAGATTAATTAAAAATTTAGAAATTGAGTTTTATTTGTATATAGATATAGCTTCTTTAGAATATATCCAAAACTGTATAAAGTTTTAAATTTAATTAATTTTGAAAAACTATTTTAAAATTACATTTGTCGTCATAGCATACTTTAACTATCCTAAAGTCACAAAAATTTTAAAATGTTATTTATTTATTTTAATTATTTCAACTTATTAACTAATGATACCTTATCAAGTATCAGCATGAAATTAAAGTAAAGAAAAATTTATTATCATAGATTATACCATAAATCGGTCTTGAATTTTAACGTGCAAGAAAACTGTAAAAAACTGAAAAAAAGGTGTGTAACAGGGTCAAAAAATGCACATTTTTTAAACAGAAAATCATTATCGTTAATAAAAATTAAACAGTACTAATTGCAGAAAATTTTTAAATAATTTATTAAGGCGCACAGATTAATTTTTCAGTTGAATACAAAATTATTGTAGTCCACCACAAGCATATGTTCAATGTTGCTAAATGTAAGGCTTTCTCTGTTAGGTTGAAGGAAGTTTTTGTAAACTGAAAATGATCTTTCTACATCCACTGAAGAAAGTGCTGCATATTTTAACTTGAAATTCAAGGTCAGCACATCAATGTCAAGATTGTTGGAAATACTTGCTTCTAATTTATCTTTTGCAAACCCTTCTAATTTTTCTTGAGCTTCATAGAAAATTTTCTACTGTTTCTGTGTTGATAAATTTTGTTCTTCAAACTGAGTTGCACATGTATTTGTGCACAGTTAACAACTCATCATCCAAATCTTTATCAAGAATTAGTTTCTTTATTTTTGAAACTGCTGCTGAGCTAGATAAATCCAATTTGTTGATGAAATCAGTTATTTGGTAAAATTTTCACAATAGAAAGCACCTGCTGCTAACCAAGTTCCCCATCACATAATTATAGATTCAGGAGGAAGCTTTAAATTCATCACTTCATTTTACAGCTGGAGGCAAGATGGACATTTTAAAAGGATTTTTTTCATCTCTGATACAAAGTCGTCGGCTTTGCTGTATTCAACATGAATAGATTCACAAAATCTGTGTAGGACATGCATGATGCAAGTAATATGTTTAAGTTTAAGTTTACGATACATCATTTTTCAGTTTGAAAATGTTGAAATCATATACAAAGCTTGATCTGTTACTACTTTCCACACAAGGTCATACTTTATTCCATCTGGCCTGATCATTCAAACTTTGCTTATGGATAAAGCATTTCTTTTGGTGGTTCATAAATTTTGATGAGCATTGTAATAACTGGATCACCCGTGAATGGTGCCACAAATTCGTTTAAAATGAACTGTTTTTTCTTATGGTTTCATCTATAATGAAATAAAAAGGATTATTACCAACAATAGAAGTGATTTTTTTCAAGGACATTCTTGTAGATTGGCTCTATATATGTTTTTCATAATGTACTTTCTTCAGGTATTAGTCTGTTTGTATATTTTTCCAGAAAATTCTTCTGTGATGAGTGGTTTATCTTATACAGTAGGATTCCTGATACCAGTGGCACTCCTGTTCATTTCCTGATGGACTGGCAGCATTATTTAGTGAATTTCCTATAAAATCTTCTTATGAATTCTTTACATGATGTGTATCTCCTTACAATGCTTATGTTTCAATTTTGCCACATGTTGCTTAACTCAAGATGACAAATGCTTATACTCTACTACTAATTGATCATCTACCAACAAAACCGAATCACATGCAATTTATTGAAGTATATTTCCATCAGTTTTAATACCTTAATCTTTAAAGGAATTTGCCAATTCATACAGTTTAGATCTTGACACTTTCAGCATTACGAAACAGCTTAAAAAATGTTAGAAATACAATCTCATAGGTGTTGTTATTGTAAATCACAAATGTTAAAGCACTAAATTATTACTTTACATTTAATACATACATTTATACTGTTTTTTTACAGAAAAAACAGTGATTATGAATTAAGATAAGAAAAAAAATCTAGAAAAAAGGGAGAAATGCTGCTAAATCATTAAACAAGGAAAAGATAGATGAAAAAGGTGCACAAAAATGTAGGTTATTTGTTATATAAACATGAAATAAATACAAATAAAATGTTTCTGATTTCTCCACTAAACTATCGAAAGTGAGGTGCTGCACCTTAAAATCTGAGTCTTGATTGTACATGATGTTTGCATTAAAAGAGCTATTAAAATGTTTCCATCTGATTTTATATTGTTGTAATTATGGTAAAAAAGTTATTAGTTAACACAGATTAAACAATATAAATTTGAATTTAACTTCAAACGTTGACATGTTAATAAATTAATGCCTTATGATTATCATCATTAACAATACATAAAAAAATATATATATTCAAAAATTTTTAAATTATTGATTTGTAATTTTGTTACACAATAATATATACAGGTATCCCTCGTGTAACACTGTAGTCACATTCTGAAAAAGTGCTGTGTTATGCAAATCTGTGCTATACAAAACAAAGGACTAATGCAAAACATGGTGTTATGTTCCTGAAATTAGCAAAAGTATACTTTATTTTTTCATTACCAAGAGAAATCTGTTTATTAAAGCAATTAATAATTTATTTCCAATCAATAATTGATTAATAATCACAATTAAAAGTATTGTATAACATGTTAATATTAATTTTAGTTAAACATGGGCATGTTCTTTGTACAAAGTATTGTCGTCATCTTTGTACAAAGTATTGTCGTCATCTCAGCTATTTTGTTGATCTTGATCATAAGTATCAGCAACATTTTCATATATTTTATTTTTATCATTAAAAATTTTTCTGGTTGATGAAAGAAAATATGTTATCAATTGAAAATTTGTTCTAGCAAGTTGAGTACCGAGTAACTTTTCTCCATAATTTGTGTTCAAATACTGAATTAGGTTCAAGTACTGAGATAAAATGCCATACTTTATCTGTCATTTTTACAAATGAAATAATCATTCTTAGGTAAGTAATACCTATGATTAAAAAAAGTTTAATAACACTTACCTAAAAATGTTTAAACAAACTTTACTAAATATGAAAATTAATCTATAAAAAGAAAATATAGTGACAGTCTTAAGGAGCTAAAGTCTGAAAGTAATGCCAACGACACCTGGTTGATAGGAAAGTTAGTGCAATTCTCTTCTTCCTTGTCCTATCAGTTTTAATTAAAGTAAACCTGATGAAAAGCACAAAATAATTTGAAAATTTTCAATATTCGAAAAATCCATGGGCAAATTTGAGACAACATGCATGCTTACTTGAATTTAAAAAAAAAAAAATCAAATAATGAAGTTTACACTTAAAAACTGTGAAATTTTGTATGGCAGAATTCCAAAACCATATTAGAGCAAAACTGTGTTATAGAAGAACCGTGTTGTACCAGGGATACCTGTACTTTGAATAAAGTTGTATCTAATTTATTTTACTTTTAAATATAATTATAATTAAATCACATGGTTAAGTAATATTTTTATTTAAAGAAAACAAAATATGTATATATATATATATATATATATATATATATATATATTCTAATTTATTTTTGTAATATTTAATGTTTATGACTATTAAATTCTATTCAACATAAAATATTTATATCTATGTACAATTTTAATTTGGTGGAAGTAGAATTACCAGTACTCTTGTTTTTAATATTCAAACATTAATGAAATTAGTTACAATTGTGTTTTAGGAATTAATTAATGGTTCAAAAAATTTGTAATTATCTAAGCTTCAAAATTTTTTTGAAATCAAAATAATAAGACATTCAAAAAACAATATTTAAACTAAGTTATAAAGGTTTCTTAATATAATTACAACAATGCTGATAAAGAATAAAAATATTTTTCCACACAATCAACAAATTAATTTAGAACATTTATTCTCAATGATACACTTGAATTGAAATGGTTATTGAAAATCTTATATAAAAATCAAGAAAGAATGTCCTCAATTATTGATTTATGCTGGCTACCATTTTATACTATACTTGTTATTATATAATATTGTTTTTGTGAGAATGTGAGAGTAACGAGCCATTTATTCAATAATTTATTCATCTTACCTACTGCAGTCTTAGATTTCCCACTTGATAAATAATCTCTATGTAATATTTTAGCTATAAAATAGACCAAAAATTGATGTTTTGTGTGGAAAAGGAAAGTAAAAAGTTCTTATCTAATTCATCTGATGAACATCTGTCTTTGTGTCAGATGTCTGTCTGGTCAGATGATCAGAATCCTACAGTCTGATTGGTGAGAACTGAGAATAAAAAGGGGAAAATTCACAAGTGCAGGGTAGTCCACAAGAATTAGGAACGTGCCATAATTGATGGCAGTCCATGACAAGAAGAACTTGCCATATTAGCTGCAGTCCATGATCAGAAGGAAGCTGTTATAAGAATAGCAACAGAAGATAGTCCCGCATTCATCTCGTATTCTCCATTCTCCAAATTTGATCTACTGAGGTATTATCATTACTTTTATCCGAATGCAAACTCTCTCTCTCTCAGTTTTAGAGGTGTATCTTAGATTTTGAGGTTCGATTCACAATAGATTATATTAAGTGTCTCTTTGTTTTATTTTATTCATTAAATCCTTTATTGTTATTGTTAACCTGTTGATTCCCCAGTTATTTGAGTACAAACGTTCACCTTGACATGAATGGAACTTACCCTTGACTCCTCCCACTCAATAGAATATAGCCCTCCATTCAAGAGTCAGATCGTAACATCGCGAGTTAGGGTATGAAATCTTTCCTTAGCTGGCATCAGTCCTGATGTCTGAAGGATCAAAAGATCCGAGGATATTCTATAAAAAGCCATCCAGTGACAAGGTGAGCAAGTCTTAACAATTCAACGACTAGCCCTTTCCATGCGGAAAACCTTTAGCATTAAGTAAATAGGTGGAATTCGTTATGCGGCGCATTTCTGCGTTTTTTGGGTAATTTTTTAAATTGCGATATTTCGCTTCAATATCGCGCTATATTCAATCTGTTTTTTTGTGTTTGATTAAAAACATATCATAGTTTACGATTGTTTAATTTTTAGTTTAATACAAATTTAAAATAATATTAAAATTTGAAGCTTAGTAACAAAAGGAAAAAAAAATCCATTTAAAGGGAATCCCTTAACTTTTCACATCTATTAGTTAGACACATTTGTCTTCTTGTAAATAAAACAAACCACAACTCTCTAGCTGGAGCGGGGGAGAAGTTATTGCCATTATTCACACTATGTCTCTAATTACTAAGCTGGGAGAGTAGTGGATTGTTATTGTGAAGCGACACCGATTAGTCAGCTGTACGACTGTGTCAGTCATAGAGCTTTGCTCTTACTTTTGTAAAATAATTAAATGTATTCAAAATATATATGAATTCATTTGACAAAAATTTTAAAGCCAAATTAACAGCGCGAACACCTTCCATAGACTTACTATAGGAAGGTGGAGTTTCCCGGGAATATTTATCGCTAGATAGTTTTAAAAACATATTTACTCGCCAAAATATTGTCGAATTAGCTAATTTAATGTCTAAGTGCATTAAATTAGTTAATTAGAATTAAAAATCGATTTAAAAAGCGAATTTACAGTGATTGTTTACATTTTACTTCGAAGGTTGGAGGCGGGGCTTTTCGCGGCAATTTTTTCGTTTCATAAGTCTGTGATTAGTTAAAGTAACGTCAACAAAGACAGAAGAGACTCAATAAAACTGTAGAAGGAGTTTCCCTTTGATTGTTTTCAGCCAACTGTGTAGTTAACTGCGAAGATTTACTGTAGAATAGTAGGGGATGTATTTACCAAAATATTTATGGCCCAGGGGTGGTAACAAAACGTTTATTGGCTTAAACAAAGTCAATCGACATACAGAAGAGCGAATCAAAGCAAAGATCTCTGGAAAACTCGAATATAGCACAAATTAATCGAATTTTTTAATTTGGACCGATCGGTCCGTTTCGCATCACCGATAAACGAAGAAGTCACGTGATACAGACCGATCGGTACCTAACCGCATGGAAAGGGCTAGAGGGTCCAACCCTCGCACATATTCTCACATTTTTCTACAAACTCTTTATTTAATTATCCAAAGCATATTCCTCTATAACAAGGCTTTCCAATGGAAATGGTATCAACCACTTATGGGTCAGTGAGCAAATTAGATATTGTACTATACGTGTATATGTAATATTTTAATATTGTTTAATTATTTAGTAAATACAATAATTCTTGAAATAATTTTTCAGTATCATTTTCAAAAACTTTCCAAATATAAAAAATTTATTAAAAATGTAAAGTATATGTATATATATCAGACGTGGGCAAATGCGGCTCTTTTTGAGTTACATGCGGCGCTTGCAGAAAGTGTTAATTTCTGTTTTTTATTATTATTTTTACAATTTTATTTTTGTAATTTTGTGAAAATATGTTTATTAAAAAAATTCAATATTTGTTTTATATTATATTTATATTATATAATAAAATCACGTGCCTTACCATACTATCTGCCACAACAGTACTGAACTGCAGCTCCCATGCATTTTGCAAAACCTACATTTCAGCTCCCACTGAACTCTTGCTTGCCCACTCTTTTATTGTGTTTTACAAGTCATTTTACATATCATGAATATATGGATTTGCTCTGTGTGTGGCATTGATTGACATATATATATATATATATATGGACTCCTGCTCTACAACAAGGATTGTCAATCAATGCCACACACAGAGCAAATCCATATATTCATGATATGTAAAATGACTTGTAAAACACAATAAAAGAGTAATTTATAAGGACATCACATTTGAAAGACCAAATCATTACTCTTCAAACTTCTTTACTATCTGTAAAAGTTATTAACTAAAACCTGTACCAGATTGAACAGAAATATGAATACTGTTTCATATTAGATTCACTTATGATTAAATGACAGAAATATATAATTTGTATTCTTTTCTTGAAAATTATGTAATTTCCTGCAAGTTTATTTGTACCAATAACAACATTCATAATTCATAAAATAAAATATAGAAATTCTTTCTTTAATTTAAAAAAAGTTAGGTTAGATTAGGTTATTCTACATCCAAATGTTGCATTTTCTTAAACCTTGAAAATTAAATAAAGAGCTTTTTGTGAAATAAAACTGAAACATTGAGCCAGTGCATTGTTTTACTTTAGCACAGCAATCATAAAAGATTGTCAACCCCTGCACTACACAAATAATGATGTTTGTTATTTATGCACTGTAATATATTCAATTAAATCAATGTATTCACAAAACTTTTGCAAACAATTCTATAGTATTGTCTAGAAAAAATTATAATAGGAATTGCTAGTTTGCAAAGGAATATGTTCTTCAATAGGTTGATTTTTAGTCCACATTATAGTAAATCATTTAAACAATCTTTGTTCATTTTTAAATATCAATAAATATTATTCTATAATCATTTTTAGTAATTCATAATATTTACTTCCTAAAATTGCAGTATACATTTGTAAAAATATTTTGAAAGCAAAAAAAAAAAATTGATAATAAATAAAACATTACTTACTCTTAAATTTTTAACAGTCACAAAATTTAATGTTGGAGTTAATGCTAATATCTCCATTGCAATTTTTGGGTCATTCTAAAAATATATTCAATAAATTACAATCAATAAAATAAATTTAATAGCAGTTTAAAAAAAATACAATAATTAAAATATTATAGAATGTGTGGTAAGAAAACTGTATTAAATAAATAATGTTAACTTTATTTTATTGAAATATTTTAAATTACAATAAATTTTGAATTGCTTATATCAAAAACAACAAAGAAATTATTATTCACGTCACTGCAAAGAATAATATTCAAATAATTTTTGGATCACTTCTTTAAAATTAACATATTTTGGTGTAATTTTTTTCAAAAACAAGTTTTTCAGTTGGATAAATGGTCATAGTGACAATTTTTATCCTACTTTCTTCAATTTTTTCAACTTAAAATAGTATTACTAGTTAAAGAGAACCAATGATATCAAACTTTTGTGAAATGATATCAAACCATTCAACCCAACCTTGTTTATAGTAAACATTAAATTTATTTGAAATGAAGTGTTTAAATTTTTAATACTAGAATATTTACATAAACCAATCTACAAAAGAAAAACAGAAACTTTTTGTCATTATATCAAATACCGTAATTTGTAATATAAATATATGATTAATGTAAATTCAAGTTTCAATGACTTTATCTTCATATCAGAGAAAGAATTACAGTAGAGCGTCGTTTATCTGAATCAATTGGGGACTGGGGTTGTTCGGATAACCGATTATGTATGAAAAAATATACTAACCTATCTGATGTTGAATTTTTCTCCATTGCGCGTAGCTTTGTGTTGAATTTTTGTTGATTTTAAGCCTAACGAAAATTTTTATAATAATAATCGAGGCTATTGTATCGTTAAAAATTATTTCTTTATTTTGTACAAACAAAATAAATATATTGAAAAATATAAAAACAAAAAAATTATACTTTAGAAGTTAATCTAGTATCAAAAACGTTCGATTCAGCATGGCACAGTCCGACTGGAAAGCTTTTGGTTAACAGGCTTTCGGATAAACGAAGCTCTACTGTATTACCATAATCTAAAAGTCCGTTATGTATGTTTTATCTTTATACAGAAAATATCTATCTTTACTTTTAAGGGAATTATAGCTTTTATAACATACTAAAAACCATTTCTACAGTCTATTTGTATCTATTTAGATAGCAAATCATTACAGTTCAATAAAAATTACATAACAGTAAACTATGTTAAATGTGAAAATATTCTTATACATTGATTTTCAAATTAAATTTTCAATGTAAATTTTTTATACAATATTTACAAACTAATTGATTATCAATTTAAAAACTGATTTAAAAAAATACTCTTAATACAACAAGCTAGTGTAAATAAATTAAGCATATACTGTATTTTATCTTATTTTGCCCTAAAATTTTTATGTTGTATTCTATTCTTTCATTTTGTTTTATTCTATATTTTACCTAAAGATGTCTTTAAAAAAGGCCAAGACGTTTGTAATTAAACTGTTTTGCTGCTAATAAAGATTTTTGTATGATTTTGAATATTAATATATCATAGAACAACTTCAGAAATACCTGATTAAAATCATTTTGCTATAAAAAAATTTTAAATCTTTTATTTTTTTACTAAAACAGTAAATAAAAGTAAATGCATCAATATTAATCATTTGATACTATTTTCTAACTATTTACATTTTAAAATAATTTTGATATTAAAACTGATCTATTGTATAATGTTAATAAATATATAAATATTTGATACATAGTTAACAATTATTATTATGTAAAATATCAATATTCTTATAATTTTTATTTTTTAGCGAGTCTGCATCTCTGCTGTTAATGCAATTTTCTTTGAGGGATTTTGCAAAGATTTCCAGTGTTTCTACTGTTCTTAGCTTGCTGTTATTGAATATTGGTATTATAATCATAGCTTCTTCCCATTTAGCTGTTATACCTGGCTTGCTTGCATATTGGGCTAGGTGGTACTAAACTTCTTATTCTGCTTATCATACTTATGCTCTGCTATCCTTTTTGCTAACGATCTGTTGGTTGAGCCTATGTATGTTCAAATTATGATTATGTTCAAATTAAATTTGTTGTCATCCAGCAGTACTGAATATACTCCAGGTTTTCTGGCTTTGTTGCATTTATCTTTGGTATTGGCAAGAAGTTTACATATCGAAAGATTACGTTTGTATGCTAGATCTGCTTTGACCTTTTAGGCTATGATTTCATAGGTTTGGCTCATTCTAGGGTCAAAATTGACTACTATGCGTTTTTTTTGCTGTTTTAGAGATCTGGTATTTATGGCTTCTGTTTCTAGGTTGCCTAGTATTTTGCGAGCTAGTCTTTCTATTAACTTACTGCTGTAACTTTTATTTTTAAATGTTGATAAATAAATAAGCATTAATAAATATTTCAGATTTTGATGGCTAATTATAAAAACTATTTATAATTATTACTTGTCTAAAGATGCTTATATCAAGTTTTAAATATGGTTACTTTGTGTTGAATATGATGATAAATTTAATTTATGTGAATTATTAATTTAAATAATGTTTATACCTATTCTTTAAATTAATTCTGTCTTTATTTTCAGATTTTCTCTAAAATTAATTTTTAAATTTAAATAATTAAATTATCATCACCATCAACACATTATGAACAGCTTTATATTACATAAATATAAGAAGTGTATAAAAATTTACCTGAGCAAGTGCTAAAGCAGATGCAAAAGTTATTCCTTTTCTAAGTATGGTAGCTCCAACTTCTCTAGCTAACTTTAACATATTAATACTGTAATTATATGATTCAGGAGTATTCTGAAAGTTAAGATAAAGAAATAATTTTATATATAAAACAAACTTTATTTTTAAGTTAATTAATTACAAAAAAATTTATTTTTTAAAATTTTAATTAAAAATAATATATTACTCAATTTTATTTATAAAAATTAAATCTAAGTTTTTAAAGAGAAATTATATTCAATAAAAATAACATAACCATATGAAAAAAACATATTATTAAAAACTAGAATTTCTTTTTGCTAGATCTGAAATCATTTGAAATTTTTTCCTTAATATCAGAATCAAAGTTACAGCTTCAGAATGTATAAATCAATTTTATTGCTCCATCCTTATTTTCTCATATTAATACATTTCTCTGTTGACTACTTCCCCCTCTCTCTTTCCACCCTATGGACACTAAGAGGGCCTCTTTTAGCAAGCCCATTATGGAATCAGCCAGGCCCACAATAGAGTGAAGGAAGGGGCAGACATATCCAGTCGAATTACCCCTGAAAAATTTCTGGAAATTTTTTCAACCCATCTGGATTTGGCCCCAGTCCCCAGAGTAGTAGGCTGCCACCTTGACCGCTATGCCATTTGACCATCATGTTGACTATTTGGAAGTCTCAAAAAAGTTATAGATCCTTTACATTTTTTCTTCAAGACTTCCATAAAACATGTTACTAAAATTTATATAAAATAATATAAAAGATTTATATAGAAAAAGCAATGGGCATTAATAATAATAAGTGTTAGATCAAATATTTGGCACTATTTCATATTCGGTATATTTGGTCACAAAGTAAGTATACGATATTCAGACTAAATACTTCCCCAAACCTGTACTATTCAGTTAAATGATATTTTAGTTTGGAGAGAGAAACAGAAAGAAAAAAGAAACTAAATATATATTAACTAATTTACTAACAAATGAATAAAAACATTAATTTTAACTAGAAAAGTTTTTAACTGGTTGGATGAATAAAATTTATTAAAGTATTGAATATTTAAAACTAATTTTTCTAGATTAGAATTAAAGAGGATTCTTGTTTCATGAAGAAGGAAATACAATAAAATTGAGAAAATGCCAAAAGTTTAAAATTTTCTTTTTCAGGAGAAACAAGTATAAACTGTAAATTTATGTATATATGTCAAATCAAAAATAACAAATTAATAATTAGATTATGTATTTATAATCAATATTTTAAACTTTATTTAAATGCATATATTTGAACTCACCAATTTATAGCATGAAGCTAATGCTAAAACAACACAGTCACGAGGATATCTTGTACCATACAATTGTTTATTTCTCAATACCTCATAAACATCCAAAACATCTTGATAACGTTTATTAACAAACAACAAATCCATGGCAATATGATAAGAAGATATCTGATCAAAAAATCCTTCCAATTCCTGATTTTTCGAAAACAAAAATTAATCATTAGAAATTAAAATCGTTTTGATAATAAAAAACTTGTAGATATTAAAATAACAAATCTTGTAATAATCTATACATAATAAAGCACAGTACATACTAATTATATATAATAAAATAAGCAATAAATAAAATAATAAAATAAAATAAGCATAAATTATCAAAGTATGTGTGTGAACACAAAAGGTCTTCATAGTATATATATTTTTAGCACATATATAAACATCTCAAAGCCTCATGTTTAATAATAATCCAAACAATTTTTGTAGTAGTAAAGTACAGTAATACCTCGGTTTTTGTCAGCATGCCCAAGTGATCTCGCTGCTAATTTTGCGAAAACAAAGGGCAACCCACGTGTTTTCCTGCTCAATGTGACGTTATTTCTCGTTCTGTGAGCATTACCCTGCAACGGCCCATCATTAACCAACGTTTCCCTTCCCTGAACACTGGGAGTTTGGTCGTGGGTTTGTGCTTCGCCAGGACGGGCTGGTCACGTAGTTTTCTGGGTTTTCTCTACATCTGTAACATCTGAATAGGGGCCAGTTTCTCTTAAACGAATCTCCCGGAAGGCATTATTCCCCTGCGATATGACCATCATAAACGCATACAACTACTATAACATGACAATTACATCACACTTTACCATGGGGCAATATGGGCTAGAAGCTCATGTCCAACTAACTTCTACAAGACAAGACACTACCCTGCGTGTCTAGCCAAACAATTCCCAATTCCATTGCTTTACTTCAGATTAGTTTTTTTATATTAATTTCTTATTGCTTTTAGTATTTAATGCTATATTAATTCTCTATAAGATGTGTTTTTGGTATGTATTTTAGACTGTTTACAATGAATTAATTGGATTTACATTGATTCATATGGAAATAATTGCCTCGATTTTTGTCGATTTCGGATTTCATCAATTGTTTTTGGACGAATTATTGATGAAAACTGAGGTATCACTGTAGCCTGATTCAATACGACAATCATTTGGCTTGTTTTACGTAGCACTGTAGAAACAAATTATTTTAAATGTATATTTTTCCCAATAAATCATAAATTTCATATGAATTCTCTTTGTGATAAGTGATGCATTTGGGTAGTTGGTAAATGATTTTTTTTTTTTGGATAAGGGAATACTTGGTACTTATAAAAACTTAAGAAGTGATATATGGATGTCAAAACTTTGGAAAACACTGAATTAGCTTATTGTATTGTAGAAATAAAACTCTAGTTATGTTTAAGAACTGACAAATTATTTAAATAAAGAAAATACTATAATGCTTTTGTGCATTATGCTTTCTATACAATTGTTAAAATGTACTGCATATATATGTCATAACTGTGATCCAGATAGATATTCATTAAAAATTATGGAAATATGTACTCAATTTTCTCAAAATATGTACCACAATTACCAAAATATCTAACACTTTTATTTTACAAATCTAAAGTTTATTGTTAATATCATTATTACATACACAGTAGTTTCCTTAATACTATATTACAAAAGTTTGTTTGAAATTTTCAATTTAAAAATTTTTTCAATTAAGTCAAAACAATGCTCTAAATTGACTAAAAGATCTTTCAACATCACAGGATGAGAGATGGGCATATTTGATCTTGCAAGATCTAGGTCAAGGTGTACATTTTTCCAACAAGTATATTTTGAAATGCTGTAAACTTCTTTGAAGCCTGTAGAATCATCAAGAATTGAGTTGTGTTATTTAGTAGACACTGTGACAACAGTCAACAAGCTGAAATATGTGAAGTGAAATGTCTGAAATTATTAAGGAAATAGTTGATGTCTTTAGCTAAGGACTTAAGGGGCTAATCCATTCATTTCTATTGACACTGACACAGGCTAAAGGTTAATCCTCCATTACTGACGACTATAGATGTTCTGACTTTTATTTGCTCCTGCTCAACAAATTTGATGTATTTATATGCAAATTTAAATGGTTTAACCAATATTGCTTATTTTTTATCTGTCTATTAAAATTTAATTTAAAATAAACAATAGATTTTACAGTGACTCTTCATAGGAAAACAGTGTACCATAAAAATTTTCAAGTTCTTACAGTACATATTACCATGAATTTAATCCCCACTGACGATGAGGCTCCCAATGCTTGTCTACTGCCATTGGAATAGTGACAACTATAATGAACACAGAGTTACCAACCCAGACAAAGCAAGTGGACTGACAAGTGAATGTTATCTTACTTATGTAATGTTATGGCCAATATTTATATATACACACACGATAAAAAAGTGCAGAACTTCAATGAAAAGCAAAGATACCAAAGACTACCTATTTATACTATTTTTAAAATCGCTGTTAGTCAACTGATTTTTTTTTCTAACCAATCACAGTAAGAAATTTAAAACTTTGGAAAAGATTCATTTTTGAATTCAAATTCAAAATTGTTTGTAGTTGAAATTTGTTAGCCAATCAATAGCATAAAATCATGATTTCAATTTCCAAATGTTAAATGGATGAGAAAAATCAGCTAGAAATGGTTTAACTGCCAATATTGATATCAAACTTAACTAATTTAATTTGTAATCTAATTTTTAAAATTTTAAATTTTAAAGTTCATTAGTATTGAGTCATTAAATTATTGCATTATTATTTATTAATTATTTTTTATTTCATAATTCTCATTTACTAAAAGTGATAAATATTTCTGAATATTTAACAATTCATTATTTATTTTATAGTTTTAACATTTACTATTGTGCATCAAGTAAGCAATTACACACCAACCACTGCCGTAAATAGTCGGGCTATAATTTGGAATAAATAATTATAAATCATAAATATATTTGGCACTAGAGGGAGGCATTAGGTGCCATCTCGTATTAAAATTAATGACGGCAGTGATTGGTGTGTTGTTGCTTTGCATCGGGCTATTAGGGTTGCTTCAACAAATCTAAATGGATAAACTACATTATCATAAGCAGGTAACACCTAGCAAATGCTAATACTACATGCAGTCCACATGTGACCAAAATATAAAGCTAATGAAGATCAAAATTGAAACTGGAATCAGAATTAGAATGAAAAACAGAAATGCAAAGCAAAAACTGATGATAAAAATATATCAGAAATGGAAATGCTACTCAATTACTGATGTAATTGGTTGAGTAGCTAACTCCTGAATTTAAGATTCAAGAGTTAGCTACTCAATTGTTACCAATAGAAAAAAATCTCCCATTTTTACACCAGGTACTGTACCATCAAAGTGTAGAAAAATCATCTACTCACTAGAAATATGAAAATAAAAAAAATTCATAAAAATGTGTGCAGACAGTAATTTTTATCCCTAAAATGAGGATAGGTGCTCATAAATTAAGTCGTATGGTAACTCTATATCAATTACACTTTAAATGTAAATATTTTAAATTGGAATAATTCTAATTTTATCCAGGGTTCCTACTCAAATTTTTGTTTTGAATTCCCTGACTTTCCCTGATTTTCCCTGACCAACTTTGTCCAAATTCCCTGACCCTCACATTTCTTACAGTGTGGAATATCAACATAATAAAACAGCATTTTACTTACTGCGAACATAGAGTATATCTATCCCTCTTTTTGCCTAGTTGTAGGTTTCAAAGACTGCCACATTAAAAAAATACAGTATGCATACATCCTGTAGAAAAATGTATGATAGAATCCACAACTTCAATGTAATGAAAAAATAAGCAATTTACAAATGAAACATGAGCTTTTTATTTTATCATCATTTATCAATATTATTTGTATGTAAATCTAGTAAATACAAGATAGCATAAAATCAACAAACAGTATTCTTTGATATACAAATAGCACTGTACTGTACTTAAAAATTGTCTTTTCAAACAATGGAAAATTCAACTCCAATTCAAATGATCGATCTTGAGAGCTGCACTGTCTTGACTATTTCTCAAGTTTCTATAAAAAAATTTTTACTCATTCCTTTTTTTTCATCTAATAATTTAATTTTTTTACGTTTTTCTATTTTAGTGAGACTTGTATTCCTATGACGTCATAGTATTACGAAAATTAGGATTCTTAAAATGTATAGAATTTAAATAAATACACTCAAACCTGTTTTTGTGCAGTGGATAGGGGCCACACAAAAGAAAACGCATTAAAAAAAAAAAAAAAAAAAAATTGCAGGAAACTTCACGAGTAGCTATAAAAAATAGTTTTCGCAACACAAAGTATTTTTTTATGCGGTGAATGGGGACCGCATAAAAAAAGTCTCACGTGGAAAATAACTCAAAATCGTACAAAATAACTAGGAATTGTTTTTTTTAACTCCTTGGGCCTTTTTCTGCAATACCTAATGGGGGAAAAATCCTCTAAGAAGTTTATTTTTTATATTAATTATTTCCACTTAAATACGAATCTAACATTAAAAAAATTTGCCGGGAAATAATTCCCGCGAAATAAACACCCTCCCAAAAAGTGGTTTTACAGAAAAAAACTATATAAAAAGTTAAAAGTAATTGTTAAAAAATACTTTTATTTGATAAATATAGCTGCAGGAAGTGTTATTCTTTCATTTAACAAGGCGTGAAATTTCACACCCGCAGTCTACATTTAACACAATATTTCTGATTTTTATGCTATTAAAATACCAAGGGACCAAAAAAAAGGCAAGAGAAAAAAATTTTACTTAATGAAAAATGAAAAAAACTTGATGTCATAGAAAACATCCAATAGAGTTTTAAAAAATTTTACAGAAGTCAATTATGTTCCAATTTCATTGAAATTTTCATATACCACACAAAAACAGGTTTGAGTGTACAGAAATAAACATCAAACGAAATTACAATTATACGTTAATAAAATATAGAAGTTCAGCGCATAGAATCGTAACTACAAATCTTTTTCTTTTGCAACATAACTATAAAAATTGTTTTGTTGTTGTTTCGCACAAAAGATAATCAAATTTATTTTAATTTTTTAGTAATTTAATTAATTTTTTAAAAATTTACCAGCTTTTTAAATTTATAATTAATTATAAGCAAGTTAACATTGGTTAAAATATCGGATTACCTAGTTGATTTTCAAAACGATAACTACAGTATATCTATTACAAGTATGATGCCTAAATTTGCCAAAATCAGTGGATATTTGTTACCCAACATCATTTCTGTTAAACTAATTATTAAACTATGTATCGAAGTTGCAGAAATTAACGGGAGAGGGGGAAAAATACGCTTGCAGTACAGTTCTTTTCAAGGAAAGTTGTAACAACAAATATAAAAAACTACTAGTCGGCGCCAGCATTTTACTGTAAATGTTGGGTAGCTATTTATAATTTTTTATGTTGTATAGTAATGTTTTAAACGTGAAAAACAATTAAATCACAGATTTTTACTGTTCTATTTAGCTATTTTGAAGTGAACAGTCTAATAAATTACGATTTCAAGTTTTAAAAGTTTGTAAACTAATTTTTAATTAGTTATTTTTTATTCTAATTAACAAATTCATCTTTTTATAATCGCTGAATTATTAAAATTAAAAATTAAACACTATTACATAATAGTAGTTTATCCTGTTATTAATCCACAACTGTAAAATTATATGGCTTCAGAACGGTGAAAAGAGCCATTTCAGATTAAAAACGGATTCTGGTATATTTTCTTATTAAAGATTGCAGCATTACTTCTTGCCGCCTGCAGATGGCTACGCTTAGTCAGCCATATTCAGCAAACGAAATCAACAAGGCAGTTAAGGAGACAAATTCCCTGACTTTTTGACAGTTTTCGACAAATTCCCTGACTTTTTGACAATTTTCGACAAATTCCCTGACTTTTTGACAATTTTCGACAAATTCCCTGACTTTCCATGACTTTTTCCGAAACTAATGAAAATCCCTGACTTTCCCTGATTTTCCCTGACTTTCCAGGTGCGTAGGAACCCTGTTTATCCCTCTTACACTAAAAGACAGTTTCAAGTAAATACATTTTGTAAATGTTTATCAGTATGAGCTTTATAGTAATATATGTCTTATAAAACCTTAATTTATAAGGCACTCAGCATCCAATGAAAAACCAACACTAACACAATATAGATAAATAACTTTCAAAATAAAGGGTAAAAAATAATTCTATAATATAAGAGAAAGTAAAAACAACACTAAGAGTGGCATTAACATTTTTTATTTTCACTAGCGCTTTCAACAAACTTATATCTATCATCTTCAAGCAAACAAGATTTAAATTATAGAACACATTATCCTAACATAAATGAAATAAACATCATTTAAATTGAAATTAAAAGTCATTATGTACATGATCAAAGTTCGATTACATAAGAATTTGAAACGTCATATTGAAATATCTCCTTACAACAACCTTGGAGCCATGTAACACACCCAAACTTGACCTACCCAGCATGTGGGTTGCCCTATATAAACGGCTAAATAGTGATATGTGTCCACCACCACACTTTGATGTGGGTGTACACTCAGGTATGTGCTGCATGACATTGTACACCCACATCAAAATGTGTTATGGGTGTACAACGTCATGCAATGCATGCCTGACAAAACTATATGCAAAAACATTTTGAAAATTTTTACCTTATCTTGTAGACAGTTTAATACAACATCTGGTTTTCCCAAATGATAAAACAATCTCATAGCTACAGGTCCAAACACAAAAGTTCCAAAACGAAGTTCTTTATTTTGCTGATTGAATCTAAAGAGCAAAACAAATAATTAAATTAAAAACAATAAATAAAATTTTTTTTATAAATTTAAGAGTAAAAATAAAACTATGAACATTAATAAAAATATAAGATGGTAAAAATACAAATAATTAATTATAATTTGAAAGATTTTTATACAGGGTGTACATGAAGGCCAGTAACACCTTCCTTAATTTATTATACAATGACTGTAAATAATATCACTTTCCTATTCATGAAGAGAAAAGTGATATTAGAAAGAGAAACTGGCAATTCCATCATTCACTCTTAGTTGGTGTTAGTAGTTGTAAAGATGCAACTCCTGTGCTGAAAAGGTATTCTGCGTGTTAGAGTTTGATAAAAGTAAGTGTACTATAGATGTTCAATAAATATTCTGGACTTTGCAGGCACCAAGCAGGAAGTTAATTTACAATTGACATAAGGAATTAATAACCACAGGTTGCTTGTCCACAGTCCACAAAACAAGAGTGGTCATCCTGATACGAATGAAGAGAATGTAGAGTGAATCAGAGACATGTTGAAATTAGTGTGAAGAAATCAACACTTAGAAGATGCAATGACCTACAAATGCCAATGAAGACAGTGTGGAAAGTTCTGTATAAGATCTTTATGAAGCTGTTTATGTTAGAAGATGACAAAGAAAAGCACTTTCAGTTTTAGTTTTCTTTTCATTCACTTCTCTTTTTTTGAATGTATTTGCAGGTCCTTCTGTTGAGGAAGCATACTCAATCAACAGACATTTGTTTAATTAAGGATGTATATTTTAGGCTTACTATTTGGCCCTCTTCAGTCCCTTATTTTATTGATTTCATCTACACTCTTAAAATGATTTTAAAGAAGATAAATCCAATGAAATAAAGAATTAAAGAGAGACAGACAAATAAACCAAAATTAATATTTTAATTAAATAAATATCTGTTAGTTGAGTGTGGATTCCTTACAACTACATAAAAAAAAAAAAAAAAATGACGACTTCCAGTTTTGTTGCCAACTGTAACGAGAGACAGAAAAAGATGACAACTTCACTACCAACCACTTAAATTAAATCAAACCACTTTTTAGCAATTACATGACATTCCACACAAGTAGGATAGTCAACAGGAACAATTTTATTGAAGTTACCCAGATACGTCACAAAATCATTCAGCACAAGCACAGTTTACCAAAGGTGTTACCAAAAGCAAGAATAATTTGTAATATTTTGTCATTCCAAAAAATTTACAAACTTTCTTTCTTCACTGAGGGTACAGCTAATGGACATTCCTATCCGGACTTGTTGCAGCAATGGTTTATGCCTCAAGTAAAGGAAGAATCTAAGGACTCTCTTTTCCAACAGAATGGGATATCACTGTATTTCCATTTCCAGATAGGAAAAACTTTGTAATGATATTTGTGCATAACTAAACACTAAGCTATCTCTGTGCTAAATCAGATATATTATAAAAAGGAATAAATATTTCACAAGATGGCTACTAAAATCACAAGATTTAACTCTATATGACTTCTTCCTGTGAGACTATAAAAATAATCATGTGTATCACCATTATCAAATAATATAGAAGAATTTAAACAGAGGGGATGCAAGAACTGATGATCATGATAAGAGGATACGCTGGGAAAAATATGGAAAAAATTGAATTACCAAGTGGATATCTGCTGAGTTACACATCAAATCTTTGTGATGTAAAACAAACTCATATATGTATGAAAGTGGTATCACTGGTAGTCTTTTGCAATTAATTAAGGAAAGGGTTATATACAACCTGTATTACAGAATATTACAAATGAAAACAAGCACATAATAATTGTATTCTTGAAACACATGGTTATTCACAGCTACAGAAACATACCAAATTTTATGATCTGTAAGATGCAACTTTTATCCAAAAAAAACTAAAAAAATTTTCCTGACATGTTATATGTGAAGTTTCAATCTCCCATAAGCTAATGAATTCCCCAAACAGCATTCAATAGGCAACAGGTAACCTCTATCTAGTCCAAATCTTAAATAAAAATGTTATTCTTTAATTTAATATATTTAATTATTATTTCTGCTATAGCTAAGCAGATTTTGTATTTTAATGGTAAATTTTAATTGTAAATAACTTCTTTTAAACTTCTCTTTTTTCCTGGTAAATAAAAGTGTGCATTCTAATTTTACCCATTTCAATTGAAATACAGTAAAGACAAATTTAGGGACGTACCAAAGGAGCAAAACGGCAAAATTTTGGAAAAAGTATTTAGTGTAGACTAAATACTTTTTCCAAAATACTATGTACTGAAATGAGGATACATCTTATATGCTGTAAAATATGGTAATTGAAATATTGTGAAGTCAACCTTTTATTGTAAACTCTTCACCCAAAATGATAAAAAATTGCTTTCATAAATTGTTTTAATGGTGTTCCTGTAATTGTAAATGATACATAAGACTACAATTATTTTGTATTTACCCACATTTGTAATATTTTGTAAATACAGTAGACAAATAAACAACAGTTTATCCGAATCAATTGGGGACTGGGGTTGTTCGGATAACTTATTTTTCAGATAACCGATTATGTACGAAAAAATATATTAACCTATCCCATGTTGAAATGTTTCTTTGTTGCGTGTCACTTCACATTGAATTTTCGTTGATTTTAAGCCTAACGAAAATTTTTATAATAATAATCGTGGCTATTGTATCATTAAAAATTATTTCTTTATTTTGTACAAACAAAATAAATATATTGAAGAATATAAAAACAAAAAAATTATACTTTAGAGGTTAATCTAATATCAAAAATGTTCAATTCAGCACGACACAGTCCGACTGGAAAGCTTTCGGTTAACTGACGTTTTGGTTGACCGGTTTTCGGATAAATGATGCTCTACTGTATTTTGTGTAAAAATGTGACTTAATGTGACCAAGAATTGATATTATTTGCTTCATGTGGATTGGATTACTAAATTATGAGAAACATCAATTTTAAAATATAAACTGAAAACTGTCAAATATGAAAACAATTTTTTCACTTTGAATTTCCTTATTCACAAAAAACGAAATATTTAATAAAAATCATTATTGTTAATGTTAAATAATGAAAAGTTACATCTGAAACATAAAAAGCAATTATTTTAATAATTGATTATAAAAATTACCTTTTCATCATTCTAACACAAATATCTAAATCTTCAGGATTATCTTCTGCCAGATATACCATATTTTTTAAGTCTTCGGTAAATACCATAGCTTCTCCCTCACTTCTAAGATATTGTAACATTCTAGCACGAAATTTATCTGAAAAACAAAATTCTAAATTAAATTTCAGAAACAATTGAATAAATAAAAAAATTATCTATTATATAGCTTTTAGCATAAAGTAGTAATAAATTTTAACAGTTGAATAACAAATACTTATATATAAAATGTATGTAATTTTATCATGGTGGAAGTGAAACTACAAAAAAAAAAAAACGAAAAACTAACAAAACTTATTGGAAACATTGAAAAAAATTGAAACAATTAATTTAAAGACTGTAAAGTGCATAAGAAAACAAAGTAGATGTGAAAAAGTCCAGCATTTAGTGTCAACACTTTATATGTCGTCTCAAAAAATATAACATAAAGGAGGACATAGTTTCAACACACAGCAGTGGCATAGTGAACATAACTGGTGCTGTGGGCAAGACACTTTATTGGCGCCCCCCTCCAGAAATACATATAGTTTGTCTTGGAGAACATTTGGGCGCCCCTCAGCGAGTGGTGCCCGGTGCATGATACGCCCCCTTGCCCTCCTCGCTACGCCACTGACACACAGATGAGGAAAAAACGTTTTCCCCCATCTGTGTGTTGAAATCAACTTTTTAAAAATACATGACTTAATTTCACACTTTTTAATGGACCACATTTAGAGCATCAGTAACACATTTAGCTGGAGTGTTTTGGTTCTGAAATATAATTTGATTTCAGATAATATAATCTGAATATCACTGTTGTAATACTTAAGTGTGTCTTCATTTCCCTTACACTTGCAACAGTGTAATTATTCTAGAGTTAGATAGAGTTAGTATATCAATAGAAGCAAAACAATATAATAATAAAACGATAACTGCTACTAAGACACTCACAATCTTTTTAAGCAGCAAAAATCTATTTAATAACTAATGTTTTCAGTCTTATTAAAAGACCATTCTCAGGTTTACAAAAATTCTATTGTACATTGTACATTTAATGTTAAGAACACAAGAAAACTAAACATAAGTTGTGGTAAAAAACAATAAAACAACATAAATTCCAAAAAATACATAAAAAGGATAAATAAAAATAATAAGTTACGAAATACATCCATGTCATCCATAAGGGTGATGAAAAACAAATGTAAGAAATATCAATGATAAAAACATTCTTGAAAATTGTGGGATTTCGTTCTTGAACCACACCCTCCAAGCCCTTGGTAGAAAGTTGTGGTCTTTATAGTTAATGAATAGGCTTGATGTACTGATTTACACATTTCCAAGGTTTCTGTGTGTTAATGAGATGTTTGTTCCTTGTGGTCCTTGTGATCTTGACCTATTCTCATTGTACAATAACTAAATCACTTAGTGTGTAAGCTGACAGTGCTGTGTAAGGTAGAGATTTTAGTATATTATATTTATATTCCAATTAAAGAACAAGATAAACACTATCTATCTAGACCAGTGTTTCCCAACGTGGGGCCTACGCCCCACAGAGGGGCAATTTGATTGTTAAGGGGGGCAATTCGAAAATGGACTCATCCAGAGTTTAAGTTAACTGTATAGCCGCTGTATGCCATATTGTAAATATTGATTTAAGTTAGTTTTAATTTTCTTTGTTCTTTGTTTCCCTTTCCTACTAGAACTTCCCTTTATAACCCTTTTCCCTTGGGGTGGGATTAACAATTCTGGGAACCACCGAGAACAAGAGATGAACAAGGCCCTGAGGTCGGTGAAAGAGGAGAAAGGACATTCTTTGCCCAGACCTGGAGGTGGGCAATGACTGGAAAGTGCAAAAGACTATGATGAAAGGATTGGGTTTTATCGTGGTTACAATAAAACAGTGTGGCAATTAAGTGCAAGAAAAACTTCAATGAACACGACAATGAGAGACCTTCCAAAAGACTTCAACGTATGTGTTGGGGGGCATAAGAATTTTAAAAAGGCTTAGGTGGGGCATAGCACAAAAAAGGTTGGGAAACACTGATCTAGACAGTGGTTGTCTCATATCAGATATTTGCTAATAAGAAGTTTATTTTGTCATTTAGTTTTCATTTTTACTTTTTTGAGATTAAAATAATTTAATATTCAAAAACAGTGGTTACAACAATTTCTTTCTAAATTCACATGTATTATACAAAGAAAAAAAATGTAAATAACTTAAAACAGATGTAATGATTATATGGTGTTTTTACTAAACTGTAAGTAAACAAAAAAATTAATTAACAAATAAAATATAAAGTTTTTACAAATTTAAGTAAATAATGATTTAATAAAATATAATATACAGCCAATTCAGTTAAAGACTATAATGTATAAAATAATATACTAAAAATATTTTTACCTTTCATTGGGCCAAACTGATTTGCAATTCGTTCCCTTTGTTCTTTGTATTTATCCAAACCCAAAAACTGAATACTATATAAATAGCGAAATCCTGTAAATTCAAAAAAAAAATTACATTCATTAAATAAAAAATTAGTCAGTTTTTATGTATATTCTTATTGCATTATTAACTAGAACTTTAAGATATATCATAAGATTTATATATATATAAATTTCCCACAATTTAAATATGTATATACCTTATGTATTCAAAAGATAAGGAGTATACAAAGAATGTACACGAGAAACCTAATCAAGCCTTAAGATCGTTAAATAATTTTAGAAGTGAAATTATGAAATTCAAGTTTTGAAAATTTAATGCATCTCAAACAAAATTTACAAAACAATCACTTTAAATTTAGATAATCAAACTCTTCAAGCAATGTTTTCAATCCTTTGTTACACCATAATACAAAGGATTAAGTCTTAGAATTGGGAATTAATTCGTTACTGTAAAAGCTGAAAACACTTAAATTGTCCATTTTCATTTCCAGAGTAATTAAATACTTGACTAACTTAGATATAACCGTACAGGTAGGCCTAACTGCCTGTATATAGCCATATTTCTTCACATCTAAGCATTAAATTAGCTTCATTATAGCTTGATTAATAATCTGGCAGTTAGTTTGACATTAATATAGTAGAGTATATAAATATGTATTTTCTTTCAGATTAAATATATTTATTAAGATTCTCTGTTTCAATTACAAATACTGTATATGAAAAATTAAAAAATTATATACTGTATTTATTCTAATATACAGCAAATTGTCTATAACTTTTTTACCTCCAGATGCATTTTTTATTAGAATAAACTAGCAGAAACCTATTGAAATCAATGGTTTTATTCAATTAAAATACAATGAGCTTATTTAAAATTTGGCACTTAACACAAAAATTGTCAGTACAAGTGCTTTCTGGGCTGTTCGCAGGCGATTTGCATTGACTTGTTCTCTGGTACCACAAGGCTTCTCCCACTGGTCCTTTCTCTCAATGGCTTCTTTTAATTTTGCATCCAGATCCAAGGATGGCAATTTAGTATTCCTAAGGCTGACCAACTTGAACTGGTAGGATTTTGGATTAACAGTGAGGAAAGTGTCAGCGTCAGCCCACCTCATGACAATCTCATTGGCTGTTATAAAACTCTCAACCAACCAACAGTCGTAGATTCAAGTTTAATTTTTAGTTGGTAGATTTGTCAAGAAAGCCATCAATTGGCATTAAGTAATGAATTGGGTGGTTAGAATCATGTTTTGGCCTCATTGTGAAGTAATTATAAAATAAAAAGACCAATTATTTATTGTAACACCATCACAATAAACTTTTAATCATATTTTTAATTTATTTAATTTAAAATATATGTTATCTACCTCAAATTATTAGTGGTGTCTCTGTATATCATACTTTTCCTCTAACAATGAGTCATGCTGATCATCTATTAACTGCTTTCAGGAGAAAAGTTTTGAATTGAAATAACGTGACTTCTGATATGCATCAGAAGTTCGTGTATAGTTAATTGGGGCCTTCTGCCCCTAAGGTTTCCCTATCTTGTCTCGGATTTCATCTATCCAATTCTGTTCTCGAGATTAAGGAAAGACACATGGACAGACAACAGTGAAAATTTATAGGTCTACAATTTTTTCAAATTGCAGCCCAGAGATTGATGCTAAAAGTTGGTAATGGCAGTGTGGTGAACATTGACAAAACTAACTTACTGAAAAAATTTTGTAAAATGTTTTTAAATGAATGTGTAATTAGCAAAGAAAGAAAGAATTCATAGTAATAATGAGCAACAGATTGTTCAAACTGTTAAGGAAAACTACATTGCTAGATGGCTTGCAAGCTCCCAATATGTTTGTTGCTTTCCTTCCCATAGACTTAGCATTGTATCTTGTCCACTCCACCAAACCCCAACCATTGCACCTTTCCCAAATCTTTTTCAGCAACATCATTTACAGCATAAGAGATTTAATTTAGATACCTGAACCATAATTTTAACCCCAGCCGTTTACTCAAACTAAGTCTGAAAACTGAAACACTTTTTCCAATTAATATCAGAATAAATGCAGTATATAATTCATAAAAAAAAATTTCATAGAATGATCACTAAGTTTTGCCTTCTTCAGTTCGTATGCCTTATTAGTTTATTAATTCACCAGATTAATCAATAACTATGTAACAATATTTATCATATGGCCTTTAGTTAATCAGGCAAAATGGATTCAATACTGTACCAAAATAGCTTTGATATACAATCCATACATTTTTCACTATTTTTAATACTTTACAGATTGTTAGAAATTTAACAAATATTAAAAGTAAATTAAATGGTATATATTTTCAATTTTGACAGAAGAAATATTTTATTAGAAAAGTATTGGGTCATTCATTACAGAAAGTCAACAATAAATTGTATTACTTGCAGTGGTGAACAATATGCCACGACCATAAGTATGTTTGGAAATGTTTACCAGTCCAGTACCATAACCAGGCATCAATCAGAATGTTACCTAAAGTTCATTAGTTGCTACCAGACTAATCAATCTTTGAGAGTGAGTTAAAATGGCTGCATTCAGCAGACTCAACAGTTGTAACTGAGCAAATCAGTAGCAACCTGGATCTACTGAACAAGTGATGTTGTGTTGGAATAAAAAGCCTCATCAGTCAGTTTCAAGTAGCATAAACGAAAGATGCTACCAAATGTGACGTCAAAACACCAAACATGTTCAGAAAGAGTGCTACTGTAGAGGGTGTTCAGCAGAAAAATACTCAACAGCTCTGAAATCATCGAGTCTGCTGAACACAACCAATAACTTACCTAATACCGATAGTGTCATTCTGCTATTAAATAACTGGAATTTCTGAACAGATTCTATACGAATTCCCTTAAACGTGTTATTGATTCCCTAAATTTAAATTCACTATTTATTCAGAGATGTAGAGTTATACTCCATTCACACCGATCATTTCAATCTAGAGTGTGATAAGATCAGAAACTGTGCTGTGGTGCAACCTCTCTCGACCGAAACAAGGTTCAATTGCAATCAATACAAGAGAGTTTTAGAAACTAGATCCAGTCATAAGAGAGTTCCCACAATCCCACGCGTGAGAAGAAACAAGATGGCTGTGGAACAAGTGTCGGGCTATCAACAGAGAAATAAAAAACATATTTGGAGAGATGATGAGATCTGGCTATTGTTAGATATATGGCAAGAAAAAGTAAATGACTTTGTTACCAGCTTCCACTCTGTTTCTTGGTGTTTGTGACTTATCGCATCCAATAGTCAGGTTCTTTTCAAGTGGACTGCCCATATGAACAGCTCAGCATTCAATTGGCGAAAGTTGCAATCGAGATTAAAGTGAGTCGTGGATTGTGAATGAACGTAGTATTATGTTCATTATGCTCAGTAAGCAAATTACGCTCTGCTTTGAAACACAAGCTTAATGATTCCATTTAGAAATAACTGTAATTTGAATGTGATTTACATGTTAAAAGAAAATCTAGGAATTTGTTAGAGCTTACAACCTGCAATTATATTAATTGACCCGATTAGCCGTATACTTTTTAATAAAGGATCGAGCACGAAATCTGAATTTATTCCAAATTAAAGGAATAAATTCTGGTTTACCTTGTTTACCTTTTGATTTTTAATCTGAAAGATAGGTTTAATTTTATTTAATTTATACTATATATATCAAGAAATAGTAATGAATTTTCTTAATTCAAGTTCTTTTGCATTAATAACGAAAAGGGAAAAGTCCATGCTTCTTTACAAACCAAAACATCTTTGATGATTTTCAAATTTCAACAGACATTTTCGAGAAAAGCTGAAAATAGGACCAACGGCATGTCGATATATGGAAAGCGCCATCTTAACATTTCACATGTAACTGACATTTTTCAAATGTTGCCAGATAAAAAATAATAATAAAATTGGTAAAATATTTATTATAGTTGATAATTTATAAAAACGTAATTACAGATAATATAAAAATAATAATGAATTAAAATTACATACATCGATGTTAATTAATAAACGTTTTTGTTAATACAAAAAAAATTTATTTTTCCTATTAAAACATTTTCTAAATTTGTGACGTCACAGTGCATTTTTCATATTGTTGAGAGTTTATTGATGAAGCGATTTCAATGCGAATTTTCTCAATTCATAAACGATAATGAATTTTGTGAATTTTCTGTTTATTTTCATATTTTTTGCCGATTGAAATTAACGGAAATGCAATATTCTGGACGGGACGTAAAAAAATTTATCTACCGGCAGTGCCGTAACTAGGGATTGCAATTGCTGGATCCCTCATCCAGCAATCCAGCTGGATCTTCGCCTATTCTTCGGCCAGCTGGATCCAGCGCTGCGGATCCGCAAATACTCAATTAACTTTCTAAATAATTGCGCAAAAGTCTACGTCGTCGCGTTCCCGTTTTGCTAACTACTAGACTGCTACTAATTACTTACTCACTACTTTACTAACACCAATAATTAAATTACTTATAAATAAACTATACCTTAATCAATCCAGCAAAATTTAATAAAATAATAATGTATTCAATCGCTTTTAACGATCTTCCTCAGTTACAAAAAAATACAACATTAACTATAGAACATAAAATGTGTTTCGAATAAATATAGAAAGAATAGTGCTTAATTACATCTCATTTTTTTTAAAACAAGATACATAGATCTACTGCTAGGTCTGATAATTTTCGTATTGTATACCGACGTAATCCCACTGTTTTCAAACTTTTAAGAAACGATAAAAAGAAAGAGGATCGGAATTCAACAACGGGTATATATTCGGTGCCTTTACACAACCAACGTTTCAATTCCAAGCTTGTTTATGTGGGTGCAACGATGCGCAGTTTAAAACAAAGGCTCAAGAGCACAAATATACAATCAGTAAGAACCTTGACAACACTGCGCTGGCATCATACGCAAGACAGAAGGATGTTAACGTCTAATGGGATCAAGCGGCAATTATAAAAACGACGACGAATAGGCAAACGGTCAAACATCTTGAGAGATTGGAAATCTGCAAGGCGCACATGACAACTGGTTGTATAAACCATAGAGATGCGGACTTATTGTCTACCATGTGGAGATCCCTTTACATTAATTAATGTTATTAACGGACAATGCTGGTTTCATTGGATCTTATATACAGGGTGTTTTTTTTTTTAAACTGATAGTACTCAGAGACATCTGTAGAGCAATCTAACAGCCGGACTGTCGCCAAATTTAGGAGAGTGACTAAGGACGACATGGGAAAGAGATTCCACGAAGAAAAAAGTAGTACCCAAATTTTCCGGTAGGGGTGGATTTGGCTCTGTTGTAGCAAAACAGCTAAGAATCTGCATAAAATCCAGCTGCAATTAACAAACACACAAATGAATAATCAGACAGAGGTTTCAGTGTAATAACAAAAGTTTAATTAATCAGCAAATAACCTTCTCTCTTCTTCAATGTGATCACCGTCCTGCTGGACAACTCATTGCATCCTGAACACCGTGTTCTCTGTCACCAAGTTTGGGACACTACCAAGATAGATCTTGGACTTTAAGTAACCCCACAGGAAAAAGTAACATGGGGTTAGATCCGGGGAGCGAGGCGGCCAAGCAAGTGGAAAAAAGCGACTGATGACGCTTTCTTCAGTGAAGTGCTGGTAGCTTTTTCGCTACAAAGCGCCAAATCCTCCTCTACCGGCGAATTTAGGTACTACGTTTTTTCTTCGCGGAATCTCTTTTCCATGTCGTCCTTAGTCACTCCCAAATTTGGCGACAGTCCGGCTGCTAGATTGCTCTACAGACGTTTCTGAGTACCGTCAGTTAAAAAAAAAACACCCTGTATATATTTTTTCCGCTATTTATTTTGTTTATTTATCTATATTTTGTCCGTTTGAGCGTTTTCCGTTAATTTTCATATTTATTCCGAACACATTTTATGTTCTATATTTAATGTTCTATTTTTTGTAACCGAGGAAGATCGTTAAAAACGATTGAAAACGTTATTATTTTATTAAATTTTGCTGGATTGATAAAGGTGTAGTTTATTTAACTTATTCTACTTCCAGAACATAGTTTTACATACCTATAAATAACTACAGACTAATATGTAGAGCCTATATATGAAAACTGGTAAGACTGATAGCAACTTAGCCACTTATTATCCGTCCTTACATTATTATAATAGGCCTATATTAATATAAATTAATCAGTAGAATTACCTTTGCTATTATTTAACTTAAAGATTACATTATAATTGTAATCTAACTAAACATTTAAAGTTAATTATCTCTATCTCAAATGTTAAACCGAACCAAAGTTAATTTTACTACCTAAATGTGTAAGAAGTTTTACTGATTTATAGTGACCAGTCTAAATAATAAAAGCTTTTAAAGTATTTTTTTTAAATGTTTTATTTCATTAAAAAAACATAAATTGCAGGATAGATAGATAGATAACACTTTATTGCACCAAAAATACATCCACGCTGGATCCGCGCTGGATCCAGCTGGAATGATTTCAATCCAGCAAAAATCCAGCTGGATTCAAAACACTGCTGGATTGCAATCCCTAGCCATAACTAGGGCGGTGCTAGCGGTGCCCAGGCACAGGGCGTAGACCCTGGGGGGCGTATAAATGACCTGGACCAAGCTTTATATTATAATTTTGGGGCGTAGTTACAGAAGCTCGCACTGGGCGCATAAAAGACTAGTTACAACGCTGTCTACCGGACAAATCAGCGGATGAAAAACTGTTGATTCAGTCCAAGCAACTAAGATAAAACGAAAACTCGAATAATTGTGGGAAGAAAACTCGAGGATCAAGCTTTCTTACCACAATTAAATCTACAGGCGGAAAGAAACCAAAAAAATGAAATCTCTTCGGAAATTTCCTTTCTTTTCGAAAGAAAATATCCTTAATTTTACGCCCCTTACCAGAACAAATGGGGTATGGTTACAAAATTAGTGAAAATACCAAACGATATGGAGAAACAAAAGACTTTGGACCAGGGCTGTCGGAGTCGGAAAAAGTATGTCGATCCCGACTCCGACTCCCGCATTTTAAATTTACTTTATTATTATTTTTTTTAAATTTAATTTAAATGAAAGAAAATTTATCATACATTTATTAATTTATTAATTTTTAAAAATCTTTTTATATTTTGTTATAATTCATTTATTTTAAATACAAAATGCACCAATTTAATTTATTAAATATGTATTGTTCTTTGTAGTATTTGTGTTTAGTAGTTAAATTATTTTGACCCAATTGAATATGAATATTTTAAAATCATTCCTTTATT
The DNA here is from genome assembly GCF_030686945.1 of Centruroides vittatus. Lineage (NCBI taxonomy): Eukaryota > Metazoa > Arthropoda > Arachnida > Scorpiones > Buthidae > Centruroides > Centruroides vittatus. The sequence continues at coordinate 423,940 of NW_027122579.1, forward strand.
ATCCCCGCTCTAAATAAGTACTCTATTTTTCTGAATGAGCCAGACTAATTAATCAGAGTACATATTTTTCTTTTCTGAACAATGGACTGAAGTAGCTAGATCTCACATTTTTTAGATGGACTAACTCTTTTGGAAGGGTGAAATTGAAGTACAAATGCTGTCGAATATATGTAGATGTAGAATTTTATCTGCCCCTTTCTCCTCTTATTAAATATTTGTTAAAAATTAATTTTTTTATACAAATAAATACTAATGTAAGTTAAATATTAAAAATACTAACTATAAAAGTATTTGGGTAAATGCCCGGGGCTCCTTTAGAGTTAAGCGTAGGGTACTTCCCCTATGAGCACCTCTGCCTCCCATAAAATGACTTGGTATTTAATTGTGCCGGAGTCGAATGTTTTTTACCGACTCCGCAGCCCTGCTTTGGACGCTAAAAATGCTAAAGAACATGAGATTAGAGATACTCAATCCACAGATGATATAATAAAGAAAACGTATACAAAATTTGTGTATACGACAGCCAATCCTGTAACAAGACAGAAGAAAAAAGTAAGAAACCAATAGCACGCCGATGGCCATTTTCGTTAGGAAAACAGCCCTTTTTTTATTTTTTTTTAACTCTTTCCGCCCTGTGGGCACTAAGAGGGCCTCTTTTAGTAAGCCCATTATGGGTTCGGCCAGGCCCACAATGGGGCGACCGGGTGGTGAGGGACGGGGCCCGACATATCCGAACGGACCACCCCCGAAAAATTCCTGGGGATTATTCGACCCGTTCGGATTCGATCCCGGGTCCCCCAGAGCTGTAGACTGCCACCTTGACCGCTCGGCCATCCGGCCGTCAGGAAAACAGCCCTAGTAACTCATTAAATAATAACGGCAATCCAGAATATAAATCCCGACTAAAAGACTGGGCCGATAGCTATATTTATATACGAGTATTGTTTTACCGGTTTGGAATTGAGGCCATTTTAACAGCATGCACCATAATCTACATTATAAAAATATTTATTAGTTTCTGCAAACGGCGATTAGAGACGTGGCTATGCAATGTTACGTTGGCATAATTCGACCAAGAAACACCGAAAAATTAGCACAGACAGACTTCGATGCACAAAAAACAAGGTCCTGGTCGCGATAATCATGACTCTTATCTTTACATAAATAATTTGCATAAAAATACGCAAACAGAACCCATGTTTTCAGAAAAGCTCAAGACCAAGCTAGAATTTGACACACGGATGGAAATGGGAGAACTTCCATTTCAAACCTTCATTTGAGGAAAGGAGAGGAAGGAATGGAATCTGAAATGGAACAACTACTTACAACTTCAGAGAAAACATCCAAATTGAAAATGAAACAACACAAACGCTTCTTTTCGTTCATAAAAAGAAACAAGAACAAAACCTGACAAAGTCCGATATAATCCTCTGCTAACTTGTGATTACTTCAACAATTCCATAGATGAGTCGCCATCCTCTTCCACCGATTTTCTAGAATCGAAACGCGTGAATGACTGTAAATTAATGTCGTTAGGAGCAGTTTCTGCAAAGAGAACGTCATTGCTGAAAGAACTTTATAATGTTTCGAGCAAAATGGACAGAGATGGCGTTTTCCAGGAAAATCCTTTTTTAAGAAACTGAAATTTCACCGTAATAGATAAAAGTTCTAATACATCTGAACCTAAAACAGATCGAGGTGTCCCATCGTAAAAATATTTATTTCAAGAGGACCAAGATTTCCAAGCAACCGATTCATTTTTAGAGTCATAATCGGAATATTGAAGGGTTTCTCTCCTCTAATAAATAAAAGACTCTTATTCCACTTTAGTTATTTCTTTGTGTATATTTATTATTTAAAAATAAACACTACAGTAAAACCCCGCTTAACGCAGAGGATGCGTTCCTAGACAACAAAGCCCTAAGCGAAACAATGTTAAACGGGGTCATTTTAACATAGAGTAAATAGGGATAGGGGAGACGGCCGGATGGCCGAGCGGTAAAGATGGCAGTCTACCGCTCTGGGGGACCCGGGATCGAATCCGAACGGGTCGAATAATCCCCAGGAATTTTTCGGGGGTGGTCCGTTCGGATATGTCGGCCCCCGTCCCTCACCACCCGGCCGCCCCATTGTGGGCCTGGCCGAACCCATAATGGGCTTACTAAAAGAGCCCTCTTAGTGCCCACAGGGCGGAAAGAGTTTAAAAAAAAAAGGGATAGGGGAACACGCGACCAAAAATAAACAAATTTTACTTTAATTTTAAGTTATTTTTATATTAATTTCTATAATAATACATGTTAAATAACACATAAACATATGCACACAGAAATGTAAAGTTCATTTTTTGTGACAAAGGTTCTGGCTCTTCTGAAATTCTTGTTTTTTGCGATAAAGTCGTCTAGTGGCATTTGTCGCATTCTTTTTCTTTCCTTAAGCAAATGTCGGTAGCAGAAGATCGCATCCAAAACGCCTCGTTTTGCTTTTGCACTTCTTTCGAAATCCTGATAATATTCTACAGTTTGATCAATGATTTCGGTTATGGTTACCAAACTTTTACTAAGGAAATCTGTAGCAAGTTCTTTGGGTTCTTCGTTTTCAGAATCTCTATTTTCCACTTCTACACGAATCCCTTGTTCTACCAGTCTTGAAGGTCGCCGTTGATAAGGCTCTCACCAGAAACCTGCTGTAACTCTTCAATATCTTGCTCGTCTACATTTCCTAATCCTGTGTATTGATTAGGTTGACGTTGGTCAACCTAACAATAGGCTCTTCTCGTTGAGAATTCTTGGATACATTCACCCATAACTTCTTCCCCACTCCGTTCACGCATTTATCAGTTAATTCTTGCCAAGAGAAATCGATATTGCCTACGGCATCCATGATGTTATATTTTTTCCAAAATTGCACCAAACAAGCATAGATTTAACACGGATGAAGGATGAAATGATGTTTCGATTCTCATTATTTATGATTTCATGATTTCGGTATCGACAGACGGGTAGCCCAGTCCGTAAAGGCGCCAGGCTGCCGCTTTAGGAAACTGCGGTATAAAAATTTTTATATTTTTATACAAGTGTGTTTTTAGAACGAAAGGGAAGCATACTTTTTAATCTTTTGTTCTGAATAGATACTCATATCAAAATTAAACGTTTTCATGATTATTTTTAAAAAATTTAGTATGAAGTATTATTGAATTAGATTGATGGAAGAAAGCAAAGGGACACATCAGCGAACTGTAAAAAGAGAGTGTCTCTCGGAATGACATTCTATAGGAAACTGTCCTATCTGAACACCTTCCAGAGAACGCCACGTGACTATTCCATTAGTTAGTCGAAAACTCGAAATCAATCCGGAACCAACGTATAGTGGCTTTATTTTGTGGGCTTTTTTTTTTTTGTTTGTTCTATCCGCCCTGTGGACACTAAGATGGCGTCGGCCAGGCTCACAATGGGGCGACCGGGTGGTGAAGGACGGTCTCGACGTACCTGGACAGACCTCCCCCGAAAAGTTCCTGGGGATTTATCGACTCATCCGAATTCGAATCCGGGTCCTCCAGAGCGGTAGACTGCCACCTTGACTGCTCTGCCATCCGGCCGTCAAAATTTTATACTGTATCATTATATGTAACGTCGTGTTAAGAATCAAAATCTTTCAAAAAAAGTTATAAGTACTTTACAAATTTATGTATAAATAATTTTTTAACTGGAAAACCATTAATTTTATCTAAATTTTAAATTAAAATATATTTCATAAATTTACAAATAATAACTCAACTATTCATATTATAAATTTACGTAACAATGACATTTTATTAATTACAAGTAAATTTTATTTTGAATAATTTTTAATTAATTACATAAAAATAACGACGTATAATTTAATTTTGTTTTTTAAAATGAATAGTAAATTCATATTGCGTCGCCTGGTGTAAATTTTATGCACTATTTTAACACGTGATTGTCCTGTTCAGACATATTGGAGATTCCTGCCATTTTCGTTCAGGTATAGAAGTTTTATGTAATTTTCATCCACTTTAATCTTGATTATTGTAATAACGTATTACCTAAAAGTTTAATTTTAAAGTATATAGATTCTTACGAATTGTTCGTGGAGTATATATTTATTATCCATTTATTGTCAAAAGCACGTTTTGATATTTTATAAATGACTACAGTATTGAGATAAATCGCTTTGTTTATTAAGCCATCGTGTTTATAACGTTGAATTTTAATTTATAGGATGGTTCTCAAGTACGAAATGTGTGTTGGCCTTAATAAAGGCCACAAAGTTACAAAGAACATCACAAAGCCAAGACCTTCTAGAAGGAAAGGTGTAAGTACAAATATAGTTGTTGGTGTGACATTTAAATATAAATATCAAGTTCTTTTGAAATTGAATGGTTTGGAAAGATTTTTGTTAATTCTTTATGCAGATGTTAAGCAAACATACTCGTTTCATTCGAGATATAGTAAGAGAAGTATGCGGCTTTGCTCCTTATGAAAAACGTGCCATGGAATTGTTGAGAGTTTCCAAGGACAAAAGAGCATTGAAATTCATCAAGAAAAGGGTTAGTTTTTATTTAAATTTATCATCAATGTAGTGTTCAATCTTCAAATATTTATTTGATGATAGTTTAGTGATAAGCAACCTTTTCTGCCTATGGACTGCAAGGGAACTTTTCAGGCTTTTGATGGGCAGCATGTATTTTTATATATTTTTATACTCCATAAGTATAAAATATATAAAAATGAGTTGGTAATGTTGATCTCAGCACCATCTATTTACTTTTTAACTAATTTTTAAAAATTAACTATATTTAAGGTTAATGTTACCCTGGATATCAAGATGGCGGCTCGTCTTCGATTCCAGAAAAACAGAAGCAAGAAAACAGTGGGGACGCACGTTCTGACCTAATCTAATCTATTCTAATAAATTACCATAATTATTAGAATAGGTTAGGTTAGGTTAGGTTAGGTTAGGTTAGAACGTGCGTCCCCACTGTTTTCTTTCTTTAGATTGCTGGGATCGGAGACGAGCTGCCATCTCGATACCTAGGATAACATTAACCATATTTAAAATACATCATTTTTTATTTATTCATGTTTAGAATCAAAAAGTTATTTTAATAGTAATGAAAGGATTTCTGCTTTTCATCAAATTAGTAATCTAATATTTTCCAATTTAACTGCATATTCCCCTGAAAAGTCTAACTTAACCTTTCCTATATAACCTTTATATCATGAAATGATAAAAAGTTTTTCCAAAGCATGAATCAAACAATCCTACTTGAGTAATGAAAAAACTGGACAGTTCAAGAATCAATCCACACTGGAAGTAAATGTTTTAAACTCATCACACCATTAGTGTCCTAATTGTTTTATAATTTTACAATTGGATTTATAATTACACACAAATTATATTAAAAAAATGAAATACAGACAATAATCTATAATGAGGTTATTATTTAGGCAGAAGCATCTCATTCCATTGCATGGGGAAATTGGCAGACAACCACGTGAGAGAACATTGTTTAAGATGTTTATCTGGCTGGATGGCTGAAGCAGTTAAAGTGTTAGCCTATTGCTTGGACCAGGAATCGAATCCAGGCAGGCCAAGAAGAAACTTTTTATGGGTAATCTGCCCTCATTATTTGGCCACCCCATTATAAACCTAGCCAACCCAAATGGTCCTGGAGGAAAATCCATCTTAGGGCACATAGGATGGAAAGAGTCCAAACTAAAAAAAATTGTAGTTTGATCTTCATATTTCAACATGGTAGTATGGTATGATGTGATTGGGGTTCATTTTTGGTGTTCTAAATTTTGTTCATTGTTCACATTCAGTAATTGAAATTATAACAATAGAAAACAAACATTTTTACATGCATATCTATGAAAACATAACTGTAGAGTTAGTATAATATTTACATTAAGGGATTACACAGGTTTTTTCTTATTTTATTTTCAAAAAAAGGCATATTTAATAGACATTTGCAAAACAGAATTTTTTCAGGCGACCCTGCATATAAAGTGCTATAAACAAAAAATCACAGGACTACTTACCGACTGTGCCCTGTTTGAAATGCTTTTTCTTAAGCATGTTGTTGTAAAGCTGCACGATGGATGTGCACAAAGCATGTCATGTGATCTGTCTTCATCATTCAGTCATGTGACTATGTCTCTAATGCATTTCCAGACAACTTATTCTTTTTGCACAATATTTTGCAGGCATCACGTGATAGAGCAACGACGTCTTATTACTAACACGCAATTACCTCTTTTGTGATTTCAAACAGCCTGCGGACAACAGTTTGATAAACTTTGCTTTAGTTAAGATTTGACGACAATTGATTTTTCGAGAGTAACTCCATAAAAACAACAAATAAAATAATAAATAATCAAATTACTTTAAAATTCAGATTAAATACTTATAACTATTAATTTATCTAAATTTACAAATGTATTTGTTTTATATAACTAATCTCCTTAATTTTTAAAATGAAGAGTAATATAATTAATGTATATGTAAGATGTTTGACCAGTACCATAAAAAGACTTTTCTGTTTGGAAATAAAGTGTTTTTATTTCAAACAATAGAAGAAACGTGTTAGAGCTGAGATTATCAATGATGAATTATGTCATTTGAGTAGTTTAATTTCATTTCAGTATACAGTAGACTTTCATAATTTTTTTACCTATGAGAGACAATAGCTGAGTAGCTCAAGTCCAACAAAAAAGCAGAAACAAATGAAATTTTTTTTTTATTTCAATGAATGCACAACTGTAACTTTTGTTTGTATTTCTTGTTGATTTAACATTATTTTGTGTCATATGGTGTTAATAATAATTTAAACATTTTTTTTTTTTTGTTCTATAGCACCCAGAAATGATACCTTTTGAATCAAACTACAGTAATACCTTGGTTTTTGTTGACTTCAGTTATTGTTGGTTTCGCGGTTTTTGTTGGTTTTTTTTCGCAAAAAATTTGTCTCGGATTTCGTCGGTGTGCTCAAGTGACCTCGCTGCTAATTTTGCTAAAACAAAGGGCGACCCACGCGTTTTCTGGCACAATGTGGTATTATTTCTCGTTGTGTGAACATTACCCCACGACGACCCACCGTTGGCCAACGGTTCCGTTCCCTGAACACTGGGAATTTGGTTGTGGGTTCGCGCTTCGCCAGAGCGGGCTGGTCACTTGAAGTTTTTCGGGTTTTCACCACGTCTGTAACGCCTGAATAGGGGTCAGTTACCCTTAAATGGATTTTCCAGAAGGCATTATTTCCCTCGATACGACCATCATAAATGCATACAACTACTATTTCATGACAATTATGTCACACTTTACCACGGGGTGATATAGGCTGGAAGCTCATGTCCAACTACGAGACAAGACATTACCTTGCGTGTCTAGCCAAACAATTCCATTGCTTTCATCTTAATGCTAATTATCTTATCCTTAATCTTAATGCTTTTATCTTTATGCTAATTAGTCTTTTATGTTAATTTCTTATTGTTTTTAGTATGTAACGCTATATTAATTCTCTATAAAATGTGTTTTTGGTATGTATTTTGGAGTGTTTAGAATGAATTAATTGGATTTACATTGATTCATACAGGAATAATTGCCTTGGTTTTTGTCGGTTTCGGATTTTGCCGATTGTTTTTGGAAGGATTATCGACGAAAACCGAGGTATCACTGTATTTAAGGTTGTCTCTTTGAGTTTGAATTAATGCGAGCCTACTGTAATATATTCAAAATCATTATTAAACAAGTAATATAAAAAAAAATTTTTTTAAAGTCAATTCCTACTTAGGTCAACAAAGAAAAATTTTATTCTAGTTACTTTTTATTAAATAATTACAATTAATATAAATATGTATATACATATGCTAAATATCTTATATAAGAGAAATTTTTTTCTCCCATATAAAACTAAAATTAATTAAATTTAATTAATGAATTAATATTTGAAAAAAAACTATTAATATCAAGTGTTATCCACTACAAGTTTAAAAATATGTATTTGAACTTGAGTGGATGAATAAAAAGTATTTTATTAACAATTGAAAATTTGAACAAGATATATAAATATATATAGGGAGAGTGTAAACTAATAGTAGGAATTTAATAATACAAGACTAAAGTTAAATTTGAAGCAGTAGGCTTCATTAGAGAAAAATGTATATAATGTTAAAAATTTAATAATACTTCCTATTTTAGAAATTAGCTTTTTTTTTTTTTTTTTTTTTTAAGAGTAACTTTCTAGAAAAGTTATAAGGCTGCTATACTTATTCAAGTAAATTCTAACATTTTACTGTTTTTAAGACTTATTTGAGTGTGTTTATTGACAATCAATCAACTGACCCACAACAACCTTTGAGTACCCAGTAATACCCAGTTTACAAGCGGGTGATTAATTTTTACGCAAGACACTCAATCTTTCATTCCGAATTTACACCATGACTAAAATAGTCGAGTAAAATGTAATTTAAATTTTGAAGATTTGTCATTATGAATGCATATTTAAAAATTTTATAATGAAACTAGATCTCCAGCATAAAACTTTTACTACGCAAATGTTTTTGTTAAATTTAAACATTAAGAATCCGATCAGATATCTGAAGTTGTGATAAATTTATTTATTGTGCACATTATGACCACAATATATTAATACAGGGGGAAATTTTAATACATTTTTTATGTTGTATGAAAATTTGTATTCTAATATAAATGAATTTAAAATATATATTGTATTTTTATGAAATGAAAAAGCTTTATTTGTATTTTTAAAATTCAATTCTATTTTTTCCATAGCTGGGCACTCATCTACGTGCAAAGAGGAAGAGGGATGAACTTTCTAATGTTCTGACTGCTCAGAGAAAAGCTGCTGCTCATAGAGAGAAGGAGGGCAAATAAAAAAAAAAATATTGTATTATTATTAAAAATAAATATTTGAGTAATTAAAATTCTCTTCAATGAAATATGACAGTAGTTTTGATATATTTATAGATTTAATCCATGTCATATTCTAGTACAGTACAGTAATATAAAAATGTTTTTCTTTGCTGAAAAGATACAATAATATGTTATAATGCTTTCCACAATGCAATACAGTTATTGATGTCATACTTAACACTCAGTACAAATTACTAACATAGATTATAGTACACAATATTTATAATGTTTATCATCAATAACATAGTTTGGTATTTCATTCAGAAATATGAAACTATCTTAGAAATTCTGTTTATTAATTTATGCAGATATTTAAAAGAGAAACCGCACTAAACATGTTTTGAAGCTGGAAAGTAGTTTTGTACAATTTATTAACTAGAGTTTTGAAAGAGAACAAAGTTTAATTTTTTTTATTTTTAAAACTAATCAAGAATATCTTCTCAAATTCTATATAAAGTCATGAAATTGAATTCCATTGGCAGGTAGCTGAGAAAGTAAACACATGTCTGATGTTTTGATTGATAACTGACATTTTTCAAGGATGGTCTTAATTAGAATATTACAGCCCCATTGTCTATCCCTTTCATTAAAAGTTTACCAAATTTGCAGACATGTTAAAACTTATGGCCTTACAGACAAAGATCAAGAGTTAAGGTAGTTTCATATTGGCAGCTTTGTGAGAATGGAAAAGAGAAGTGTCTCTCATCATTTTCTTGTAAGCATTCAAAAGAATGAAAGAGCTTTTTGCAACTATTTCAAAAAAGCTCTCATTGAAATTGCAAGTACTGTATCAAAAGTACATGTGCTTTTGGTACTTGCAATTTAAAGTAAAGCTTTAAGTGTGACCCTTCCTGAGTCCTAAATTTCTTTAAAAATGAATGCATGCACAAGGAGGGAGAATGGAAAATAGTATAGTCCTATAAAGAAATTAAGATGACCCCAAAGTATTTGATAAGTTTTAGATAGATAGATGTAAATATTTAAATAAAATTTAAATATATGGATTTTGTTTAATTATGATTGCAGTTAATCATTTATATATTGAAGATAATTCTGTTCTAGTTCTAACCATTTCAATTTTTTTGGTCCCCACATTGAAGGATGCAAAGGATTATGATCTATCAACTAAAAACTGAAACTGTCAAGTATGTCACTAGTAATGTATAGTGTTGCATATCAAACCTATTTAGTGTTTTCTCTTTGACTTTTACAACATATGAATGGGCCTTTAAAGTTACAAGGTAATCAGTTACCATTCACTTTACTTTTGGTGTATGAAATGCTTATTAGTTGACTTTGGATTCTTAATATGTAAGTTATAAATACAGGCATTAGTGCCAATGAGCAGGAAAAATTTAAAATTAATTCTGTAGGATAGTTTTTGAGTTTAACTATTTTTTGATAAATATTCTATAAAATGTCTGACTTTTAGACAATACATGAAAGTAACATTTTATACTTTGTTTAGATAATTATGGAATTTCAAGCATTTTATAAAGTGCCTCAGGAAAAATATATAATAAAGTATTTAGAAAAAAAAGATATTTCTTTCTGGACTATGCATACAAATGAGTCCAAATCCTTCTGTCCTTTCACACACTTTGTAGAAGCAATAACAAATCTACAGCAAAACAGACCTTTTATTTGAGGCTACGTGTCTGCCATCAAATGTAAATAAGTTAAAAAGTCCTCTAGCGGTGGCTAACACAATTATAAAATTAATAATTAAATTAAATTAATGGCAAATTTTTAATGTAATATAATAAAGTAGTTTGAAATATGATTTGTGCAGTTTTGTTTTATATTTCCAAAAAATAATATGTTTATTACAGTAAAAATTATTTTTATAATTAAGAAATACCAAACAATATTAAAAACAACAGATATTTTTTTTTTTTTCTTTTCCGTTCTTTGTTTTTAAGTCCTCTAGCGGTGCCTTTATTGAAATGGTTAGAACTAGAACAGAATATTCAGTAGCATGTTCATAAAAGCTAAATTGTGTTAAATACTTCAGTAACACAACTAATTACTATGCATTATATAAACTCATTTATTGCAGCAAGAAAGAGTTTTTTGTAATTCAAAGTGCCAAAGTATTTGGATTCTGCCATCTAATTTTTCATCTAGTCACTTCACAACTTGTCCAGTATTTGTATATTGCTGAGTGCTGATGACCTGAGATACTTCCATATCCATCAGTACATCTGACATTGAATATTTTACAAAATGTATTGTGATCTTGTATATAGTTACTTTAGAATGTCTTGCTTAGTACCTGATAAAAGCCATCACTTATACTGTGTGTTTGTGTGTGGGAGACATCACTGCAAAATGTAAGCGTAGTTTTTATTAACCTCGTATGGAAACAAACTATAGCCCCTTGTTCTAAGAGAACTTATCAAAGATTTTTTATTTATTCCAAATTTACTTTTTAATCTTGTCAGAAACTGAAAGCTTTATTTTTAAAACAGAGAAGACAACACAGACTCTAAATCCCTCTTCACTCCCATCAGCAAAATTCTTGCAAACATGGACATTGTTAAAAAACAACTGATGAAACTTATCAGACACAACTTGCAACACTTGAGTAAGTTATTTCATTATGTTTATATATCATTTAATAATCTGCAATTAACCTGCCATTATAAAAAAGTAATTTAAAGTAAATAATTTAACTGTCCTGTGGGCTCTAAGAAAACCTTTTTAGCAAGCCCATTAAGGATTTGGCCAGGCCCTCAATGAAGCAGCTGGGTGACAACAGATGGGCCCAACGTGTCTGGATGAACCAATCCCCAAAAAGTTCCGGGGTTTTTCAACACTGTCACCCAGAGTAGTAGGCTGCCAACTTAACTGCTAAGCTATCATTTTAGTGTTATTACAACTATCTTATTCTAAGTAATTTATTATTTTGAATCTGTGAAGTTTCAATACTAATGCCAAACTTCACATAGCTGTTTTATTTTTAATTATAACTTACTTCAGATATGAATAATAATGCGTATTAACTTCGTAAAAAGTTTTATATTTCAATCTGAGAGATAATCTTGTCAAAACTGTTCTTTATCCTAAGTTAAAAGGATGATAATTATAATTTTAAAATTTAACATTCTGTAATAATTATTTCAGTGAATTTAATTTACACAAACTTTGTGCAGAAAGTAAAAATTCTACTACATACATTTATCATTATTAAGAATGGAAGAAAAAGTAATTTTAATGCTAAATATTTAGAATGATTTACAAAATATTGTATATTGACTTCAATTCTTTTTTATTTTAAATAAATAAAACTCAAGCACTTCTTAAACAAGAGTGTAGCTGCAGTATGCACATTGGTTGCGACCAACTGTAGCATCTGTAGTGAAATTTATTGAATGAAGTCTTAACCACTAAGATGAACTAATGTGTGTTAACACACAATAATAAAAATAGGAAATAAGCTGTTAGTTATGCATAAATTTTGATTTGAATAAAACAATCTAAACATATACATATAAACTTCTTTCCAGTGTTCAAATTCTGTAGAATAAGCATTAAAAATGACTAGTCTCGAATATTTACAAATTCAAGTGTATTGCTTATGTTAATTTTAAATGAATATATTCGTGATGATTAATTTTTAGTTAAATGTATTATTTTTATCATTTTCAGAGCTAAATTGATATTCCTCTAATGTTAGTTCTAATTCAAGTTCAGAAATAAGATGATCCGTAATAAGTGATGAAAAATAAACGTTTTGTTACAGTTGTTTTCACGACATGAAATTCTTGAATTCTTACTTGTAATTTTTTTTTTTCTAGAAAAAGAGAGCACTCTCTTTTATAGGAACTGTTTGCTGCATTTTTTATGTCTTTTCAAACTATATGAAAACAAAATTATAGTGAAATTTGTGATAAAAGATTAAGTTTTTCCTTAAAAACCAGGTTGTTTTTCTGTGATCATTTGATGACTTTTTTTAAATGAACAATAGTTTTTTATTTTTTGTAAACTGGATATTGCATTCCAAACATGCAGTGATTTTTCACATCTCATTTCTTTCAAATTGTATTAAAATGGTTTAAGTAAAAAGTATTAAAAGAGTAATATATATATATATATATAGTTTGTTGGTATTTAATCATAATATAATTTTTTCATAAGTTTAAAATTATAGCATAAATTTTGATTTGAATAAAACAAAACGTAACTTCTTTCCTAATATTTTGTTATATGTTAACATGTGTTAATTCATTTTACTGGTTACAACTTCACTTGATAAATTTCACTATAGTCAGAGTATGCACATTGGTTGCAACCAGTGGTGATATTTGAAATATTTAACAAAGGGTTTGCTAGCAGAAAATTTTTCCCTGACAATCACTGACAAACGAAATGGAAGTTTTGGCTAGAAATAAATACAATATTAGATATATCGCAAGAAAAGGTAATCAGTGGCATATTTGGAACGTAACAAGCCCTGGATACGGAAGAAGGAACGTAACGACCAGGTAACTATAGTATATTAGTGCCGTCGCCTTTTTTTTTTTAAGGCAGAGAAATTTTTCACCCCAAATCGCACTACTCATAGTAGACAGATGTCATCATCTCTCATAATATAATATCCTTTTTATTTCGCTGTCCATAGCCCAACATGTCTTCCACAGCCATCTTGTATTATCTCACGCACGTGAGATTGTGGGATCTCTCTTATGACTGGATCCAGTTTCAAGAACTCTCTTGAATCGATTGTGATTAAACCTCGTTTCGGTCGAGAGAGATCGCACCAAGACATAGTCCTTGCTCACAATCTAGATTGAAATGCTCCGTGCAAATGGGGTATAAAGCTCTAGTTTAGTAGTATTACAGAGTATAATACGTATATTTTAATATATTTAAAAAAAAAAACAAAACCACTGAGAAATGTTCCGTGTGTTTAACAAGATTCAGGAAACTGAAAATTTTAACAATGGGTTCGGCCAAACCTGTGCGAACCCGCCGAATATCACCACTGGTTGCAACTAACTAAATGCTTGTCTTTTTAATACTCATTTCATCTCTACGAATTTTCTTTTATTGGATATATCTGATTTTCAATATGCATAATAATCAATGATCTGTTACAGTGAATGATCCAGAAGTCCTTCAACAAACCATTATACAAATGCATATTAATAACATGCATGAGCAAAACCAAAACAACAAAACTTGTACCAAATTAAAAGAAAAAAAAAACACCCAGTTTACTATTGCACATTCTTGGCACCATAAATAGCTTGTTATGTTGAACAGCTTCTGGACTTCTGGATCATCCAGTATTTAACTTAATGTTAAGAAAAGAATTATACAAGAAACAGTTTTAAGTTTCAATAATTTTATTCCAAGATATATATCTAGATTGACGATGATAACAAATAACCTTCAAGGATCATAAATCTAAATTTATGTCAAATGAATATTTATCATGACAATATCAAATTTTTCATGCAACAAAAGGCATAATTTGATACTCAATGATTATGTACTGTACAACAAATAAATGGTAATTAAAATTTCTTTTTAATGGCACAGAAATGTACATTTCAATTTAGGACTAAATGGTCTGTTAAAAAAATGACTAGATGTTGTACTTATGTCAAAATTTAAAGCAAAATTTTGTTTGAGTACAGTTAAGCCACTATATACATTTCTTGAGGGATTTGGCATTTTATTAATTGTTGAAAAACTTTAAATGTATTTTAATGCCAAACCATTCAATATCAGATATAAAGAATATTTGCATAGAATAAATAAGTCTGTACAGATCATAAAACAAAATTTTTACATTTACAAGAAGTCAAAGGCTGAATTCTTAACTTTCATAACAATGCTAGAGAATGACATTAATACTCTTACTGATTACGTCTGATGATTCGATAAATTTAACTTAACGAATCAATTTTCTAGTAAGTTATATTTCTTAGTTTTTAAACAATTTTAAGCACCATTTAAATTTCTTTTTTAAATATACAATATATCAAAGATTAATAGTCTATACAAGATGCTTAAAGTAAATTTAAGCATTAACAATAATTAGATATAATTTATACTTGAAGTTTTATAAAACAAAAGTATCTTAAACTAAAAATGAAGATTAATAGATTTTTTTTTCCCTACTAGAACGTAAATAGATAGATATCGACGCTAGGATTATTAGTTTAAAAGGCTGAATTGGATTTATAGTTAATAACAACGTATTATTCTAGTTAACAGTTTAGGAAAGTCATTAACTTGTATATGAATTGATGATATTGTTCACAAAATACAAAAATTTATTTTGAAACTTCATCATCATTAAATATTTCTAAAATTTAAGAGTATCTTAAGAAATTAATGGTGTTAAAAAAAGAGATTTGAAATTTTTATTGAACTACTGACATTTTATCTGAAATTCTAGAATTCTGGGATTGTTTTATTGCTTCTTTACAATCCACTGTTTTAGTTAACATAGACATATTAAGACAGACAAACTTATATAAATATTCTAACTATATCAGTAGAAAAATATTTTTTTGGAATGATCTTTGATGCTAACAAATCTCGGCAGACTAACGCAATCTGATCTATGCTAGAAACTAGTAGTAAAATGGCATAAGTAATTATTTTGATTGTAAGATGAAACATTCTTTATGTCTAATTCTATGATTTATAGTATTAAAAATTAAATAAAAACAACTTTGAGAGAAAGTTTAAAATTAATGTTTTGAATGTTCTGCAATGAAACTAATTTGATTATCTAGTGAAACTCCTTTGACTGCCCTAGATCTATGGCACAGCTTGGAATGACAGATGCTTATGGGCAGTGTTATCACTGGACAAACCAACAATCTTTTTGCAATATCACTTGTACAATTTGTTCCAGGCCATTTGAGTATTTCTTCTTTGTTACATCACAGTCTTTGTTACATCTTCATTTTTTTCAGACAATTTATCAGTTTTCACAAACACGAGGAAACTATTTTCAATTGGCTTTTCTACGTCGCTTTCTTTCAGTTTCAGTGACAAGACTAACACTTGGCTTAAGATCTCTATATTCAATCTGTATATAAAAATAATAATAATACAGTTAATTAAAAAACCAGTAATATAAATCCAACTATTTTTGATCAATCTGATAATCTTATTTAAACACATTAATCAATTGTTTATATTTTAGCAATAGTTTCTAATCTACATTATTAGTGAATAATTTTATCAAATGTTTTCTTTAAAAAATCTTGTAAGTGTAAAATTATTCGAGAGATATATTAAAACAAACTAAAATATAGGATTGATTACATAAATTTAACTATTATAAATTTAAAAAATACTCTTACCATATCTAAACAGAGAGCTGTAAATTTTATAAGAAAATTATTTGTAATAACTACATTATGCTAAGATCTTAAATATTTAGGAAGTTTAGATCTGAAAATATATCTGGAATTATGGAATATTTGTTTGAATAATTCTTTCCTAGTATAGAGAAAGTATTTTAATTTTGTTAATAGTTATTTTATAGATATGAACAATATGTAATAATAAATGTCATTAAAGACTTATAAAGTTTGGCAATTAAATTTGAGGAATCAAGTCCATTACAAACATTGAAAAGTATACAAAAGTGTGACATTCAACAGGTTCCTGATACTTTTCTCTGTCAACTCACTTATAGATCAGATTTTATATTAAGCAGATTGTTTCAGTGCAATTGATGGAGTAAAGTGCAAACTTTTGTTACAAGTTGAGTAAAAGTGCAATTGAAACTTACGAATTGATCAAAAAAGATAAAAGCACACAAGCAATAGTGAGTGAATGATTGAGATTTTAGAATAACTATTACCATGAAAATGATAAACATTATAATAATAATGAAATAATGAAGAAGAAAATCATTTACAAGACATATGTTTTGCAAGATCAGAAAATGAATAAGGAGGTTTCCAACCATTTATCTTTTAATTAACCAAAAAATGAGATGATTTTTGCTACAAGATTACTGATTAATTTTTTTTCTAAAGAAGATATTAATTACAATTTTAAATTATTAATCTTGTTCCTGATTTATTTCCACAAATTAAAACCAAAACTAAGACAATTTGATGAAAATGGATAGCAGTTGCCTGTTAAATTCTGCATTTTTGTTGACTGCTATTGATCCACTTCTACAGCAGAATTAGTGATAACATTTATAGTTTTTCATTAAGCAGATCATATGAATTAACTTTCTCATTGAAAAAGCAGAAAAATAGGTTAAACAAGAAATTAAGAATTATACTATAAATCTTTTATCCTTTGTTATAAAATAAGTGTTGCAGAAATCAGTTGAATGTTCTTGTTAAGATTTGATAATTGGAAGCTGTGTAATTACTACAGATATGATTTTTTCACCAGAAGAAATCTTATCCTGTTAGGGCTAACATATGGTATATGCTGGAAAATAAGTCTATCTCAAGATTTTCATCTCGATAGACTTATATTTTACTGTATAAGAGGCTACATGTTAGAACTCAAATGTGGATATAGTACAGGATGAAAGCATGTAGTAAGATCACTCCATTTCAGGCCACTTTTATTAAGACACTAATTATATTATCATTTAATATATTACATATATTAAATAGTATTCAGATATACCATATAAGTCAATTTCTAGTTTTGGAAATATTTTTTAAGACTTCAAACATCAACATAATTGGTAGTCTTTTTTTGTAGAAAACAAGAGAAATCTTTTTTCAGAAGGATATGAACAATAAGAATCCCAATGATTGTTAATATCATCTGAATCTGGTACAGAAAAATCACATCAAGTATATTTTGACCCATATCAGTATATTGTATTCTATCAGAATAGAAATATATATAAAAAAAAATCTGAAATTTAGAATTTGATACATTTGAGGTTTCTCTGCAACACCAGTCTGAAGTGATAATTTACAAAATAGTCATATACATAAATTATTAAATGGATTTTTTTCACTTTAACAACTTGCACAGTTTTTTATGTATACTAACCTTTTCTTCATTGTCTGGTACTCGAGAAAGGAAGTCAAGTAATTCATTGTTTGGAATGGCATTTGGATTTCTTAGTTTCTTTGTAAATTTATTAATTCCTAAATAAACAATAACATATATAATAAATTTGATACGTTTCACATTCATTTGTGCATAATTTTATATTTTATAATTCATTTTAGGAAAAGAAAATTGAATTTGTTTTATAGAATAAGAGTATTATACATAAATAAAAGAACAAATAATGAAAACTGATAAATTTTAAAATAAAAATTATGATAAATATTTTTTATTATAAATTTTAAAATAATATAACAAAATTAAGCATCATAATCATATAAAAAAAACTAATAGTTTTCAAGAGAAACCAATGTTAGAAATTATAAATTCTAGTTTTTCATTTTTATAATGCATCAGTTTACAATAAATGTCAAGAAATACATTCTCAATATATAGATTTATCTGGATTTGGCCCAGACAGTTCTGGAATAAAAAAATCTGTAATTGAACATTTGCAACAGTAATTATATTACCTGAGGTTTTTAATAAGTATAACAACAATTCATAACCCAATTTAATCAATTAACTCCAAATGATCTGCTGAATTATCAGGTTACTTATGGGCTGTGTTAATGATTAGTTACCAATTACTTTGACTAGAGGTATGTGGATATGCTGCATCTCATATTAATTTTAATAATTATAATAAATTAATTTTTAATTTAGAAATTTCTGAAAGAAAAGAATTGGTACCTGGAGCAGGATTTAAACCTGCAACTTCCACTTACCGTGCAGATGCAGTCTATGAGGTAATGCTGTGGGTGCTTAAGGCATTCCCAATTGGTATCACAAATAACCTGTATGGTTATATCTAAATTTATAAGTTCTGGAAGCAAAGATTGCATAGAAGTCTAAGTAACATAATGCATCTGCTTGGTAAATGAAAGTTGTAGGTTAGTCCCACTCTGGCCCAATTCTTTTCTTCCAGAAATTTATAAATTAAAAATTAATTTATTATAATTAATACAAGATGGCAGCATATTTGCAATCTCTAGTCAAATTAATTAGTAAGTAATTATTAACATAGTGCAAAAATAGCCCAATCATTTGGAGTTAATAGTTTCTAATAAGTATTCATATCAAGGGCACCCATAGTATTTTGGCTCAGAGAGACTGAAAAATGTGATTTAGATGACCTAACCAACTAATTGATTCACTATAATAATGCTTTTAATTTCTACCAATAGAATAAGCATCCGTAAGAACAAGTAAAAAAATCCAACTATATAACATTGAATCTTACAAATAGTACAACCTTTACATATATGGTATAAAGACCTAGAGGAACCATCTCATTGTTACGGACTGTAGTTACTTCAGTGTACAGACAAATGTTTTCTTCCATTTTCAAATGGACATCTTCAGGTTAAGTTTAAAAACAAATAACATTCAAACCTAAGTTATTCTATTTTTTAAATTGTTAATTCCATTCTGTGATTAATAGTTGTAACCTGAAGATGTCTCCCTGAAAACGGAGGAAAATGCCTGTGAATAACATGAATGTTTGAGTAAAGTGTTGGAGTTTATTTGCTGGTTTGGGTGTCAGTGTACAGTATTTATAGTTAATACCAGTTTTGGGTGTTGTTTTATTTTTTCTTGATATAAAGCATATGAAGAGTTATAACAATAACCAACTAATAATTTCAGGAAAGGAAAATTTAACATACAAAATCTCATCTAATACTTACTTAAAAAAGTTAAACTTACCCCATGCCATTACAAGATAACGAAGAGGCACGAAATAAAGAACAGTTGTGACAGATATCAGAACAAAAATTGCCAGCCACGACAGGAAAGAAACAGTGAAATTGAATGTACTGAAAAATACAAAATTCAAACTATAATTAATTAAAGAATAACATTTTGAAATAAAATAAAATTTTAATCTACGTAAGAATAATATTTTATATAATCTAACTACAACTTAATGAATCCAGAGAATACAAACTATAATTATGAATAATTCCCATTATTTTTCAAAAAATTCTGGATTTAAATTTAATATATTAAAAGGTCTTGCAAAAGTTATGCACAACATTTCCAAAAAATTGATTGTGTCAACAAGATTAGATTTTTGCTTAGCAACAGAACCCAAGTAATATTTACTAAAACAATTAATTCAATTAGTTAATAAATTTATAAATACTTGTACCGAGTAATAAATCAAATAAGCCAAGTAATAATTATTCAAGTTTAAGTAACTAATATTTATGTATTATAATGAATTTATTGATTGCAATACATAAATATAAAAAGCTGTTTATAATATAGTATATGTTTAAAATTTATTTATAGTATCACTGATTAAATCATTTTTATTTAATACAAAGCTAAAATTAGCAATATTTGCCAGATATACTCATTCACTTTTATAACAATATTTATAGTTTAATAACCACTTAAAAGGATTTTTCGGATGAATAAACCAAAATGCGGCTTTGAATCCAATATTCACCTGAGTTCAAGAATTACTCAGGTTAATCATTTAAATAAAATATCCGAGAATTAATTGTCTTGATTAACGTTCAGATATTTTATTTAAATGCATTTTGGATTGGAATTCTCACTGATTCCTCTTCAGTAAAGGTACAATCTGCAACAGAGCTTATACCAATATTTTGGACTCTTCAAAATCAATCACAGTATAATAGTAAACAGGTGATCACTGGATTCAAAGGACATTTTGGTTTATTCATCCAAAAAACCTCTTTTAAGTGGTTATAAAAGTGAATTTTTATTTATTTATATCTGTTTTTTCCAATGTAGATACAAAATTAAAAGATTCAGTAACTTACTAATCAAAAAAGCACGTAATTATCATCATCATAATTTAAATACTTAATCAATACTCGGCTAGAATGCTTTTTAATTTGAGCAGGTTGAAAATGTTTGTTGTAATTAATAAATAGATCTCAGTGAGATAAGGTGTAGTTGTGAAAGTTAATAATTTAAAAAAATACTTTTTTTTAATGAGTTTCAAACATACATTCAAAATGTGTCAAGTCAGAAAAAATTCTTTAATAGGTGAAAAATAAATGTTTTCAGAAAATTTATCATTCCATCATCAGATCTAATCAGTTTGAGCAACAGCTTAATCTTAATGTTCTAAAACAGATATTGATCCATTTAACAGAAAAACATGAATTACACTCCTTAAAATTCCTATCATAAACATTTAAATTGTCACAATAAAACACCAAAATTGAAGGTATTTTGGTGTTCTATTGTGTAATGTAGTGTCCAGTTTGAGATAAAGACAATTTACAATACTAATTAAATAAGTCAATATTAACTCATTTTACATATTATTGGTGACTTTTTTCTATTTGAAGTTATAAAGTTGTAGAATATTATTTATAATATGTAATGCAATAGAATGTTCAGTAGAAGATGACTGATAGAAAAATACGAATATATGCTTATATGTTCATATTTTTCTATCAGTCATCATCTACTGAACATTCTATTGCATTACATATTATAAATAACCATTAAGCCATTACAGTCAGTAGTAGTGTTGCCACCTGTCTAGTTTTTAATTCATTGTCCAGATTAACTATTAATTTTGTCCAGGATTTTGTAGAAATTATGAAATTATGATGAAACAAAGTACTAGCAAATATGCAAATATTTTTATAAATTTACTTTATTTTAACAGTGAAAGACTTCACAGTCTCACTGAAACTTAATTTGCCATCTTCTGCTGACATATGTTGCAACCTGTTGATCTTTTTTGTTTTTTTTTTGCTTCTCAGCTGTTTAAAGCTAAGTAATTTACTTTCTTAATTTAAGTTGCTCCTATACAAGTCTCTAACTGGTGGTTTAGAACTGGCGTGCATGTTATTCTTCGCATGGTAAAACAACATTGCACATGCATCAAACACTGTTCGAACAAACCTGACCTACTGTCTGGGTCAGCAATTTTGAAAAGGTGGCAACACTAGTCAGTAGATATGTGTAATTTTCAGTAAAAAGCAATTCACAGACTATTTCATAATTAATTTTACTTTTGCCACCATGCTGTATAGATAATTTCTTGTCTTTTCCAGTTTGCATCCATCTATTTTAGATGGCATATTTAGTTAATTGGTCCAACTCTTGATTACTGCCAGGAATCAAAACAATACTCACATTGATCCATTATGTTAAATATTTCTAAATATTTAGTATTAAAGTCCCTTACATTACAAATCTAAATCTAGTCCATTTGTGGTCAGTTAATTTTCTATGTAGAACTTCTTCCATCATTTAAGAATTTTTTAACCTATTCTATTGTGAATAACAGCAAAAGACAAAATCTTTTTTATATATACTATTTGATGTGCATTTAGTATTTTATGTTCTTTGTTTTAAGCCAGTGAGCCTTAAGAAGTTTCAATTAAATGGTATTAAGTGATTATTTAAACAAACTCTGTAGTATTCATTAATAATGCACAAGAGATATACACAATTTTTTCATTAGAATATGATTCATTAATTTTGTTTCATTAGCGATGAGTTTAAAGTATCTACAATAGGTAAAAATTTTCAGGTAGACTTTTGGTTCAATTTATTATTATTAAAGCAATTAGACAGTAATAATGTGAAATTTATTTTCTCCCATTTTTCTCTTCTCATAAAATATGCTTGGGCTACAAGTAGCAGATTAAGATATTTGTAGAGCTCTACACTACTACATTTAGGTGACTTACTACATTCTGGGCCACTTTAAAAATAATTAGGGCTACATTTTGAGGAATTCTGCTCTATTTTTTATAAAAACCTATCTATGACCTGTAAAGTTCTCATTGGACATGTGCTGTTTACCTGCAGTTTATTTATATTATTATTACAGTAATTATTATTAATTAACAAAGATAGCTTTCTGTATATAAAACCATATTTCATTTGCTTAACAAATTACATCAGTTACATAACATTTAGCATATTGTATAGAAATATGTAAATCTTGAATAATTCAAAACTCAATAATTTGAAGTTGCAATTATTTTGTCTCTTGAAATTTGAACTAATGAGGATTTCCTGAATTATTATTAACCAGAATTTTATATTCATTAAAAATTATATTATATATTAATAAATAAGTATGAATTATATTTAAAATAATAATATATTTTTTATAATGCACAAAAGTTAATGTGCAGGATTAATCTAAAATTTTTTACAATTCAAAAATGGTTTTGTTACATAAATCTTTACTGAGTGTTGAATATAAAATCATAAATAATATTTATGTACAAAACAAATTATTACTGATACTTATGTTATCAGTTAAAATTAATTATATCATACTGATGTCTAGTAATATTAAATAACAGTAAGTATCATACAGTATATTGAACATATATAAATATAAAATGAAAGAAACAGTAACATTTAACCAATAATTCCATAATTTATAAATTCTAATATACAAGAGAAATAAGATTAAAGAACTGCTATTTGATACAATTTAATGTCATTTCCTGTTATCTGTTATTTTAAAAATGTAATTATTTCAGAAGAAACAATTATGATATGAATAATCATATCAACATTTAACAAACGCTTTACACCATATTTGAATTAAAAAGTTAGAATAAGCACTTAAAATTGTAAACAAGAAATACTGTATTTTGAATATTTTTTTGCGATTTTATTTGGGTTTATGTGTTTAATTGAAAATTTCAGGCATGAATATGAATGCCTGAAATTTTCATATGATACAATTTTATTTATTCATTCATTTATTCATTCAACTAATACACTAGTAAATGTCTTACAGACAAAGGCTTTCCTCCCCTAATAATAATACAGGTATCCTTTGCTTATCGTGGGATTTGAATAACAAGCAAAATTAATTTCAGCAATCTTTTTATATAAGTGGCAGAAGTTTTAATTAATGAAGCTTTAACAGTTGTCTTTACTTAACATAGATATGTTTTTCTTAGCAAGTAAGGTGTTGGTGAATTTGATATTTTTGTCTGAGGATGATTTCTGATATAGATATGTAGTTTAATTACTATAGCTGTGAAATTTAACATTACTGCCAATGTGAGACTGTATTCTTTGTTTAGAAGCTTATTTTAGAACTGTACTTCACATTTTGTTTGTGTAAAATCAAATCAAAATGTTTGAAGATAAAATGCATATTGGACATATTGTACAGGCTTTTTAAGTTTCAAAAAGGATATAATGCTATACAAACACTAAAAAAATGGTGTAAAAAAATTGTATAGTGAAGATGTTCCTAAATATTGGACATGTCAAATGTGGTTTTGTAAGTTTTAGGGCATCCAAAAACATTGACAGAGAGAAATTTCAGGAAGAAATTGTTAAAAATTGACAAATCTTAGTGTGTCACCGACATGATGATTGTGTTTCATATACATTAAGTGAAGAAAACAAACTGAATAGAGTATAATTCTGGCTGACAAAGGTAGGTAGCTGTGAGGTTTTGTTTTATTTTTAAATTAGTTATTTATTTTTATCATAGAAAACTTTTCTTATAAATGACAAAATTAAAATAATATTTATTATTAACTGAAAATTTGTTCAGGCAAGTACTGAGATACCATTGTATTCGATTAACATCATTTTGATATTCATGGTAGCATTGAGAGATTAATTAACTGTGTTTTTCAAGGGATACCCATATAAAACCCAAAACATAATAAGAATTCAAGAATACTAGTAATACAAAATACATTTACAATGATATTTAAAACACATAAAATGTTGGTATAAGAGATGTTTAATTACATAATTTTCTAAAAGAAAAAGATCTTATTGGAAGGAATTTGGCAGCTGATTTAATGTTTTCTCTTCACACTAAATATTCTGTAAAATTGGTGAATAAAATATAATATGAAAGACTAAATATTACATCAACAAAATAGACTTAAGTATTTTCCTTGCTGTATGTATAAAGATATTATAATTTTATTAAGTTAAATTATACAGATTTTTTATTTTTAGCATAATTTTAGAATATATATTACATAATTTAAACCATCATTGTCAAATTAAACTGACAAGTATAAGTTTGATAACTATACAGAATTAAATTAGACATTGCTTCATTTTATTATTGGATTATATATAGGCTGACCATAATTTCTTGATACTAAAATGGGATGGAAGTGCCTTAGCTGATAAATATAGACCCTCTCTTATTAAAATGCCATCATAAAATATAAATGAGCATTATTAACAGGTTTTTAGTACATTATTAATGATATTAATGTGGTGTAAAAAATATGCACAAATCTAAAAGCTTTTATTCTTTTACTTTTGAAAATCTAATAACAAAAAATGATTTTAATGATCAAATTCAAAAGTTAAGTTGATGTAGCTCAAATGATCTGAAAAATCTCATCAAAATAAGTCCATCTGAAAAATATGCTCATTTGATCTGTTATTATTTTGTCTAATAAGTTCTGGTTACTTGCAATTTTGCTTTATAATTAGTATTGTTTTCATGGCTTCAATATTTCATTTTGATTTCACTCATGAATTCATTGGCCAAAAGAGAAAATATTTTTTCTTCAGAAGCAGTAGCTGCTAGAAACAAAGGATTAATGCTATATTATATTATTAAAATCTTGGAATTCAAGATCCTTTCATGAATCTATATATATATACATAAATGAGGATGTTTGTTTGCTATGCACATCTAGACTATTTAACCAGTTGCTACAAAACTCAGAAATTATGTTCATATATTTCAAACTTAAATAATGTCATAGGTCTCACCCCAAAATATTGGTTGGATTTCTATATATCAATTAATTTGTCTATTCATTTGCTGGTTTTACATGTAGCTCCATCTATTGGCAAAAAGTTTATGAAACTAATAAATTAAATATAATTCTTACAAAAAAGGATATAATTTTTTAAAATATCTATTATATTCACTTAATTATTGCAACAATGCTATTACACTATTACTGAGACAGGTAGCACATACCACACGCCTGCATGGAATGGTGTTTTGCCCCTGTATATCGTTCTTTTTCTGTTAGAAATAGAGTCGTGCCGGTTATGTATCTGACTCCATTTGGTGGAAAATTTTTGAATTGAAATAACATGACTTCTGGATTAAACCAGAAGTTCATATATAGTTAATCTGGTCTCCTGCTCTTAAGCTTTCCATATCTGGTCTTGACTTTCATCTATCTATCTACCATTCAGCCAAATT
The DNA here is from genome assembly GCF_030686945.1 of Centruroides vittatus. Lineage (NCBI taxonomy): Eukaryota > Metazoa > Arthropoda > Arachnida > Scorpiones > Buthidae > Centruroides > Centruroides vittatus. The sequence goes on from NW_027122579.1 coordinate 450,143, forward strand.
AATGTATGTGCAATGATTTTAAGGCGCAAAGTAGAGCTCAAAGTGTTTTTCTGTGCCGATGTTTATTTTTCCTATTTATGATCATAGTGACATTGCTTCATACAAAACTTCCTGTAGTTGTAATCTGTGTAATGTGCACTTTATTCACGTGTTGAGTCTTATTTCAAATCTGCATTCAGTATGCTTATGCCACAAGTTTCAAAAGTTTTCTTTACTTAGATGATTTTGCTAAGCTTTACTTTTCAACCTGGTTTCATCAGTTTTATAATTGCTTTTATGTAATCCCATTTTTTTAATGGGATTGCATAAAAGCAATTATTCTCACATTTTACAGGATTTTTTAGTTAAACAAGTCTTATATGAAGTTTTCAGATGCAATTTCAATCACAGCGGGACCATCACAACCTATCCACAAGGATGAGTTTTCAAATATTAATAGTAGACCAGTATTAATTAGTAGTTTTTGGCCATCCTTTCTTCCAGGAGGCAGTCAATGTCTACTTTTGGTCAAATTAACTTCAATCGCCTTCTACAACAGCCCTTCTTTCTATCGAACCATTGGTATGGTGGAATTCAAATATGAAAATTGCATAATACAAGACTATCGGTAAGCACAAAATATGTTTTAAGTCATTTTCCAGGATGCCAAGTTTAAATATTTGGTCTGTTTTTAAAAATTTAATTTGTTGGCAGATTACCATTTGATATTTGGCTATGAACAATTTGTTAGAGCTAACAATAGAAAAAATGCTGTCTACTTGACCAATGAAATTGTGCCATTTTATACATCCAAGTATCCTGATAAATGTGACAATGATAGGCTGAAATAACCAAACTCTTTACATGGTTTTAATGTTTCTTATATTACAGTATTTGATTTATATAATTACAGTGGTTATCTTACGTAAGAGTTTATCACACCAAGTGCCAATCTAACACATTTTAAATTAAAAATTCTTTATTCCTCTACTATGCACAATTTAAAGATTTTTAAAATTTGTTACAGATAAACCCTTACGTGAGATAATCTTTGTAGTTATATAAATCAACCACTATAATATAATACAATAGAAGAGTTAAAAGTATGAAATAAGCTAATAATCTGAATGTTTGTTTTTATGTTTTGCCCAGGCAATGCTGGGTTTACTTGCTAGTTATATATAAATTTCTATTATTATTAAAAATAAATTAAAGAACAAATCTAAATTACTTTTTACATCTTTCACCCATAGATGCAATTTCTCCGAGTATATTCTGGATCATTGCCGTTACTTCTTGAACAGCTTGCAGTTTCTCTTTTAATGACTTTTTTTCTTCCTATATTAAAAATTTTATATTTTTAATTTTAATTATTAAAATGTAAGTTTTTGAGAACAATGAAGACTTTGCAATCAAATAGTTCTCAATTCTTGCATTCAACTACTTCCAACTTTACTTAGAATCACATTGGATTAAGTCTAGTAATAATTTTTTACATATATAAATATAATTTTACTATAAAAAGTGAACTTAACCAAATATGATTTTTATCTGGTATAGTTTAAAGAAAAACAGAAAAAAAGGAATTAAAACCTGTTCTAATTTATTGATGTTCAGTTTCATATAAACTTAAAAAATTTTAACTGTTGCATTTCATAAATAAAAATTGTAGTGCTACGCAACTATGTATTATTGTTATTATTATTATTATTAATTATTTTCTCGGTTTCCTTTTTGTATGTATCGGGTTTTCTTGGTTTGTACCGTGTCGCGTGGAATTTTCTTATGATGTCACCTTAGGATACGTGAGAAGCTTTCTGATTGGTCCAGAGTGGGACAATAAGTGAAGCGGACTTCCGGAGAGCGGGAAATATAAATTGAGGGACTCTCACGATTGAGGACACTTTTTGGCTGCTTTTGGATTCGTCGAGGAAGGTTGCCGAGGAAGGGTCAGCAAGGACGTCGGAGTTAGACCGGGAGAACAGGAGTCTAGAAAGGGCGACCACTTTCAGTCGGGAAGCACAATCCGTTTCCATCGTAGTGTAATTGAGAAGTATCAACGAGGGACGTACTTCTGGTGACGTAAATTACGTTCAGGTATCGGAAAGAACTATTAGTTTTGTGAATTAACGTAAAGAAAAGGAACGCTTGGAACTCGAGATCGTGTTGCATTTACTTAACATAATACCGTGATTCGTCGAAGGCTAATATATGCAATTATTGTATAGAAGGAAAATGTGTATGTATATATGTATATAGAGTATTGTAAATTTCGTTAGTTTTAAGTCGTGTATCGTGTAAACTTGAGGGTTAGGAAGCATCTCGCGGTTATTGTACTGTTAGAATAAATTACTGTTGTTTCGCCAAATTCGTGCACGTGTAATTGGTCATTACTTGAGTCCTTAACATACATCCTTATTACATCCGTGGACTTAGATCCATCGGATAATCAACATTGGCGTCCGCGACAGGATATTGATCGGGTTGTTTGTTGTAAAAGGACCGACCAAACGTGCATCTTGTATTAACCCCTCATCCTACTGCCGCTTATATCTGTAATTATAGCCATTGGAATTGTAAATTATATTATTGTAAAACCAAAAGGTTTCGGTAAACTATGGATGAACAAATTACCAGCGGATCTTCAGGGGCAGGGGAATTGGGCAATGTGCCTATTGTAACGGGATTTATGGGCATGATCCCATGTTTTTCGAACCTGCCCGGAGATATTTTAGATGTGAGTAGGTTTTTCCAAACCGTCGAGAACGTCGCGTCGTTGGCAAGCTGGGATGAGACTGTGAAGGTCACCGTAGTTCAAGCCCGCCTAAAAGGTGAGCCCTTGTCTTTATTTTTCGATTTAAGGGACCAGGGCGTCATGAGCTATGATGAAATAAGGAGGGCTCTTATAAAGTGCTTTGGTCGTAAAGAAAAAGAACAGGACCCGTTTGATCAGGTATTAAAGATCTCCCAGAGAAGAGGGGAGAGGGTTTGCGAATACGGGATTAGGATTAAGTCGTTGTTTTCACGAGCGGTGACGCGCAATTCTAATTTAGCGACGCTTCGCGACAATGCTGTTAAGGAATGCTTTATAAAAGGACTACTAGCGGAGATTAGGAGGCAGGTGATGCAGAGGCGGCCGGACACCTTGGATGAGGCGATAGTAAAGGCCGAAGAAGAAGAGGAAATCGAATCGGCCTGCAACAAACGAGGTGGGATAAGTGAGGTATGCGCAAATGTTGAGCATGAAAGGGGGTTGGAGAGAAGGGAAGTACAATTGGGTAAGCGTGTAGAGGAGTTGGAGACTCAAATAAGGAGTTTGACCGAGTCCATGGCATCTTTACTCGAGCACATGAAGGGGAACAATAACCGCGAGAGGTGGGGAAAAGAGCGCCGTTGTTACACGTGTGGTGAAATAGGCCATATTTCGAGAAAATGCAACAAGAGAAGAGGTTTAAACTAGTCAGAGGTCATTTGAAAGGTCAGGCGAATGACCGGTTAGTTAAATTAGAACTGACCAGAAAGATCCACTTGTCAGACCGGGGGTTACCGATTGTAAGAGGTGTAATCCTAGGACGTGAAATTGCTGGTCTAGTAGATACAGGTGCAGAAAGGACCGTAATTAAGAATGAATTGACTGAATATATCAGGCGTGAAAATAGGAATTGGGTGGTCCCAAACAATTCATGTATTAGTGGGATGTCGGGAGCACTCATAAACAGTGATGAGGCCGTAGCAATCGAGTGCTGTTTCCACGATGGGAAAAAGGTATGCACGACAACACCAAGTGTTGGGTTTCCTGAAAGGGCAGGTTACGAGATGATCATCGGGATGGACATTATTTGCCAGCACCCTGGGCTGTTGGTGGGGATCGAATCAGTGGTTAAGGCAGATAAGCAAGGTCGTGAAGGGAGATTTTGTATTAATATAAATAGTGAGGTAGGGGTGGCAGAGGTAGAAAGAGAGGTGTGGAGATTGGATCACCTAGATGAACCGGTTAAGAGGAAAATAATAAATATTTTGAGAAAGTATCCGGACGCTATTGCTAGCGAAATTGCCGAGTTATCTGGCACTAGCAGACATATGCACTCTGTTAGCCTGACGTCGGAACGTCCGGTCAACGTTAGACAGTACCGAATTCCGTACAGTTACTTACCTGGCCTTAAGAAGCAAGTTAGTGAGCTGATAAAAGCAGGTATATGTGAGGAGAGCTCATCGGAGTGGAACTCTCCTATACATGTTGTTCCTAAAAGCTCTGGTGAGATTCGTATCACTTTGGACCTGCGAAAAATTAATGATATAACAGAACCCCAAATATTCCCGATGGCTCGAATAGACGACATCTTATCCCAACTTAATGGGAACAGATATTTCTCGGTATTGGACTTAAAAGCAGGGTATTTCCAGATTCCTCTAGATCCCAAGGTAAGACACATATTTGCGTTCTCCACACCATGGGGAAAATACCAACTTTGTAGGATGCCTCAGGGTGGGAAGAATAGTGGGAGGTTTTTCCAATACATTATGACGAAGATCTTAGCAAAATTTGTCGGAAATAGCTGCTTTGTGTTTCAAGATGATATTGTATTATTTTCACAAAGTTTGGAGGATCATCTTGAGCTTGTCGATCGAGTAATTAGTACATTAAGGGATGAGGGCCTAAAATTAAATCCGAGTAAATGCCAAATATTAGCAAAGGAGGTGAGATATTTAGGACATATTATTAATAGCGAGGGTGTGCGACCTGATCCCAACAATGTTGAGTCGATCAAGAAAGTGGAAACACCTCGTAGTGTAAAAGAGGTCCGCAGTTTTCTCGGTGTGGTTGGTTTTTTTCGGAATTTTATCCCGTCGTTTTCCGATATCGCTGCTCCATTAACAGAACTCACCAAGAAAGGGAAGAGATTTTTATGGAGCCCAGAATGTCAGAGAGGTTTTGAAAAGTTAAAAGAGGCAATAGCAAGCCCACCAATTCTAGCTCACCCGGATTTTGATAGACCATTCTATTTGCACACTGACGCATCTGACAACGCGGCAGCTGCGGTGCTCGAACAACGGCACGAAAAGGGACTGGCTCCGATAGGCTATTTTAGTAGGAGATTTCAAGGGGCAGAAATCAATTATTCCACAATTGAGAAAGAATGTCTAGCAATTGTTTTAGCCTTAAGACACTTCAAATTTTTAATTCTAGGCCAAAAAACGATAATACTCTCTGACCATAAACCCCTTGTGTTCCTTAGCAACATTCAAAATGGGAGCAAGCGTCTGACTCGTTGGATAATGGAGATTATGGACTACCATATAGAAGTCCAACATGTGAAAGGCGTTGACAATAAAGTAGCGGACTTCCTTTCGAGGAACGTTAACGGGGTTCATCACTTCGATGTTGAATCTACAAGGGCTGTAATCCCTAATAGATACGAGATTGGTTTATCACAGGATCGCGATGAAACTTTTGGCCCCATAAAAAGGGATTTACTGAGAAGCCCCGGGAATAGAAATATTGGGAGCTATATGCACCAGTATGTAGTAATAAGCGAATGCCTGTATAGAAGAAGCCTCTTGAAGTCCCGTGACAAGTATGTTAGCCAATTATGCGTAGGGGAGGATCTTGCTAGGGAAGTGATTAAGGCTGTTCACGAAAACAATCTGTCGGGGCATTGGGGCGTGCGAAAAACTATAATTAACATTGAGAAACACTATTATATTCGGAATTTGAGAGAGAAGGTCGAAGGTGTCATTAAGACGTGTGAAAGGTGCCAGAGGCATAATGTACACAAAGGAAAGGCTCCTTTCCAAGAAAACGAGACGGCTGAGGCACCTTTCCAAAAGATTGCTGTGGATATAGTAGGACCTATCCGCACATCGAGCAGCGGTAACCGATTCATCCTTGTAATAGTAGATATTTTCACTCGTTTCGTCGAAGCACACCCTTTGAAGGACCAAACTGCATGGTCTGTGAGTAATACAATATTTAATGAAATCGTTTGTAGGTACGGTGCCCCAGAAGTAATTATTTCCGATAGAGGTACCAACTTTCTATCATCTTTATTCTCGGACTGTTGCAAGTGGTTAGGAATTAGGAGGAACATTACTACCGCTTATCGACCTTGTGCGAATGGCACGTGCGAACGGGTGAACAGATCGTTAGTCGAAATGATAACTAAATCCTCTGACGATGGGAGAGTCGAATGGGATGAAATGATACCTTCTGCATGTTTTGCCTATAACAATTCGCACCACACTGCCATAAATGAGTCACCTGCCTTCCTCTTGTATGGTGTTGATCCCCGTACCCCTAATATCGAATACCTGCCTGATGATATGTCTACCGATGAGCGTAGGGCATTCCTGGTCACGAAACTCCGTGCATTACGGGAAAATGCGAGTATCCATGCGCGAAATTACAACAAGAAAGGAAGGGATTATCGAAGCAAAGGGAGAACATTAGTAAGTTTTTCGGAAGGGCAGAGGGTTTGGGTGAGAAAGAAAGGTGTTAAAGGGAATAAGTTTTCTTATAATTATAAAGGACCCTTTCGGATCACCAAGGTGATAAACCCAACTACGTATCGTGTGGAGGGTTGCAATATGAAGGATCAGGAGACTGTCCATGTCGATCGCCTAAAACCTTGCTATGGCTATCCGATTTGTAATAAGAAAAAAAAGAGGGAGGATAGAGGAATTGTACTGGAGGATGATGATGAAGTCCTGGATGATCGGTTGGTGAGGAGACGTGGGGTGGTCACTAACACGCAAGGTGTTGACACAAGTGGTGTGCAGAAGTGCACTGACCTTGAGGTGCGTAAGAAACCTTATAACCTACGTGAACGCAAAATTGATTTCCGTAGTTTGCACTACGGGAAGTGAGTCGCTTGGGGGGGGAGATATGTAGTGCTACGCAACTATGTATTATTGTTATTATTATTATTATTAATTATTTTCTCGGTTTCCTTTTTGTATGTATCGGGTTTTCTTGGTTTGTACCGTGTCGCGTGGAATTTTCTTATGATGTCACCTTAGGATACGTGAGAAGCTTTCTGATTGGTCCAGAGTGGGACAATAAGTGAAGCGGACTTCCGGAGAGCGGGAAATATAAATTGAGGGACTCTCACGATTGAGGACACTTTTTGGCTGCTTTTGGATTCGTCGAGGAAGGTTGCCGAGGAAGGGTCAGCAAGGACGTCGGAGTTAGACCGGGAGAACAGGAGTCTAGAAAGGGCGACCACTTTCAGTCGGGAAGCACAATCCGTTTCCATCGTAGTGTAATTGAGAAGTATCAACGAGGGACGTACTTCTGGTGACGTAAATTACGTTCAGGTATCGGAAAGAACTATTAGTTTTGTGAATTAACGTAAAGAAAAGGAACGCTTGGAACTCGAGATCGTGTTGCATTTACTTAACATAATACCGTGATTCGTCGAAGGCTAATATATGCAATTATTGTATAGAAGGAAAATGTGTATGTATATATGTATATAGAGTATTGTAAATTTCGTTAGTTTTAAGTCGTGTATCGTGTAAACTTGAGGGTTAGGAAGCATCTCGCGGTTATTGTACTGTTAGAATAAATTACTGTTGTTTCGCCAAATTCGTGCACGTGTAATTGGTCATTACTTGAGTCCTTAACATACATCCTTATTACATCCGTGGACTTAGATCCATCGGATAATCAACAAAATATTTGCTTTATTTAAAACATATTTATGTATTTAGCCATTTATTTACAAGGTGTGTTCAAAAAGTTTTAGGAATGGTCAATAAATCAATATACATTAAATAAAAAATATCAAATAAATTCCTTATAAAATAATCACCTCAAGTTTCAATACAATTTCTCTGAAAGCTGATTTTTAAAATTTTTTCTGAATTGGAGAATTCAGAAAAAAGTTTAAAAATCAGCTTTCAGAAATCATAGAATTTACTTCAATACCTCACGTTAGTTCTATTGACTAAATCTGTTTTTCTTTTAAAGTTGTTGTTTTAAAAGGAAAACAGATTCTATATCCAAAATATTGACTCAAAGTCATTAGGAGCTAGACTGGGAGAATCAATAGAACTCATATAAGATGAATAAAATGAAAATTTTTTTACCCTGAAAGAAGCTGACTTTTCTGAATATTTCCTGAATTGACAAACCATTAGAAAAGTGTATTGAAGCTCGTGTTAGTATTGTTCAAAATAATTACCCTATTATTATTTTTTTGCACACTCCTGAAACTTTTTGAACACATCTTGTATATAAGATATTGAAAGTAATTTAATCAGTTATATTGTATAATTTTTGCTTTTGAAAATTTCTTCAAATAAATTATCATTTGAAAAGACACTCCAGTAATTTTTTAGGCATTTAATGAGGAATCTATGAAGATATGTCACCGAGAGATCTTAGAATTATCTTTATCTCTTTTCTAATTTGATAGTATCATCTACATACAAAATACGTGATTATCTATGGGCAGTTCCATGGCTAGTTTCCTTTCTGAGTTTCTTGTAAGAGCTTGAAAGTCAACTTATTCCTATTTTTAGGATGAGTATATTGTACTACACTAAATATAATGGTTTTGATGTTATAGTTTCTAATTTTTGTTTTTTTTTCTAATTAAGAACCTATTCATCAGCTATTTAGCACAAAAACAGAACAATTTCATAAAAATATTATAAATTGAAAATTTATTAAGACAAAAGTTTAAGTCTTCATACAAAACATCATTCACAATTACATGAACACACATTATCATGGTCAAATTTTCTTAGTCTCTACTTCACCTACATATATATAAATTAATTAAAAATCCTTTTGCTGTAGAAAAGGATTTCTGCATGAAAATACACTGTGAAACAGGAAATCTAACAAGATTACTCCAGTGACTAAATAAAGATCTATGGCCTAAAAATAATCCAGATGTTACAGACAACAAATCTTATTTTACACTAAATGGCTCTAAATGTGGAGGAAATAAAAGTTTTTACTGTGAAAAAGCAAAGGGTATCATGTCAGAAGTAAAGTTCAAGCATCATGCAAAATTCCCTACAAAGGTTTTGGTATAGGTCGGGTATCCAACCCGTGGCCCGCACAAGGCTCAAAGCAAGTTCCAATGTGGCCCAATAAACGTGTAAACAAAACCGACAAACTGTTTTATTTATTTATTTCAACGGCATAAACTCAAAAAAAAAAAAGTTTTACAAAGCCATAAACCTTTATACATATTTTATTTCTGAGTGGAAAGGAAATATTTTCAAATGAGGAAGGAATACTAAATAAAGTTGGAGTTGTGACTCAATGGATTATAGACCCAAATTCGGGGAAAGGAGAGAAAGGACAAAAGATAAAAAGTAGCGAGAAAAGTTAAATAGACCTTCTGTTATGCAAATATTGACCCTTAATTTTCCAACCTTCCTCACTTCTTTTATCTTTTGTCCTTTCTCTCCTTTCCCTGCATTTGGGTCTATAATTCTTTGAGTCCCAACTCCAGCTTTATTTACTATTCCTTCCAGTGTTGCAAGATTTGGCTACTTTGCCCCAAATTTGGCTATTGTTTTTTTAGAGTGGCATAAAAAATATCATTTGGCACACTGGCTACTTATTGGGCTACATATTATTTATAAATATATTAGTTGAATAAAAATGCACTTTAAAATGGTGTTTTGTCATTTATTTGTATCTCTAATTAATAAAAAAAACAACTATTTGTGTTTTTCAAATAAATTTTTGTTGTCTCCTTTATGATAAAGGAATTTATCTATTTCTAAGTAAAGATTGAAAGTGTCTGTAGAAGTAATTTTTTAAAATATTCTTTTTTGTGATAAAGTTTTAATACTTATTACTATAATCTAGACATATTAATCTTTAAATATACAAATATATTTAAGGATTGGGCCACAAGTATATTATATATACTTGTGGCCCACAATTCTATGACTTCTTCCAATGTGGCCCAGAGGAACAAAAATTTGGACATCCCTGTTATAGGTAGTTATAAGCCTTTGCAGGTGGTCTTGGGTTTTCATCACATCACCTAAACTTTGCATTAACACAGAAGTATATAGCAGCACTGGTATGTAGTACATCATGAAAAGACTAGTCCCATTCTTGAAGAAGAACTACCTGAATGGAGATTTATGTTTTGGTTAGATGTCTCACTATGCTAAGACACAATTTCTACCTGACCAACATAAGATTCAGTACATTCCTTGTAAACAAAATGTGCCTAATGTACACAAATATATTGGAACCAATCAAGCAGTTTTAACTGTTGGAAAGCCAATTCCAACACAAAACTTCATAAAAACGTTCAAAACAAGCTTCATCATTTTATGACTGAGGACTTCCAGAACTTTTTGAAATAAAGGAAAACAGAAGTTTGAAAGACAGCAGACCACAGAGTAGGTTTGTTTTGTTAAACTGAAAGACTGCTCAAACATGTTTTCTTTATTTTATATGCATTGTTCATTTTGTAACCCCACAACTTCTAGGATAAATTTATTTTCATAGTCTCAATTTTTTAATTTTATTTGAATTTTTTTACAACAAATAACTTCATTAGGAGTTATAGGCCTAAACTCATAACGATTATTTCTTGTGAAACTTATCAATTATGTATTAAGTAGCTGTTTGATAAATTTACTTATAGAAAATAATTAATATTTATTACTATTAATTACTATTTGCTTTCACAGCATTTCTGTAAAGTTTGTTATAGTGACTACCAAATGAAATATGCATACTGATGTTATTGACATTAATAATAATGCTAATATTAAATGTTATGTGTTACTAATATTTTATACTTTCATTTTAAGATTAAGGTTAATTAATGTTATTATCTTATTAGCTGTTATGAAACAAATTCTAGACATTTTATTTATCATACATTAGCTAATGTATCCAGTGATGCTTGGTTATTTTAAGAAAACATTGAACAGGTTTAAAAACTACACATGTTTTTGTTAAATGTTGTACATGTAGTAGTTGACAAGTATACATGCCTACATTTACTAATTGTTTTTGTCTTTTTTCTTTTGATCCTCTCTTAATAAAATAAATATTGTTTTATTTATGTATCTTTGTAAACTTGTTCCATTGTATTTTACAGAAATATTATTGTAGGTTAAAAAATTTATCTCAAACAACAAAGAGAGTAATTCTTAATAGAGTAATTAATAATAAAACATTAAAAGTACATGAGAATTAATACGATTTTTTAAAGTACATGCTATCAAAATATTTATATGTCATTAGGTTTTAAATTGAAAACAATAAACTAAAATGATTTGTATGTTCCTTGGAACCAAGCATAAAATTGCTATTGAGAACTTATCAGACAGGAACACTCTTCTTGATGGGAAAAAGATTTTTATTTTCAGTTTTTTACAAAAGATATGCATTTCTGGCCTTATGCCCCTCTTCAGTCCTTATTATCATATGTATAATGGTAAAACTATATAAGAAATTAACAGAGTACATTTAACATATGCATACAACTCACAAAAAATACAAAAATTATCTAAAAATATAACTAATGGTAACTACTGGAATAACTAATTTTTAAAAATGTGGGGTAAAACAAGTAAAACTGAAATAAATTAAAATATCAATAAATAAATAAATATAGTAAAATAACTAAATATTGATAAAACTGGTGGTTGCCTCTCCGGACACTCCGAGATTGTTTGCATTTGCCAAAATGCATAAACCAACCCCTTCACTGAGTCTGGTTCTTGATAAAGTTGGGTCTCCAATGAGGCTGCTTGAGAAGGCTATTTACAGCATCGCCTCTGAAAGGTTACATGTTTTCTATCAACAAGTTCACTGATTTGGTTGATATTTTACGGCAAGTTGAGGTAGGTAGCAATCCCCACATCGTGGTTTTTGATTTTTGTATCCCTTTTCCCTTCGATTTGGCTGCAACCATGCTTCTGCACACTTATACCCTGTTCACACCGAGCATTTGAATCTAGATTGTGACCAAGGCTGGCGACTATGCCTTGGTGCGACCTCCCTCAATTGTTTCAATCTCAACTGAAACAAGGTTCAATTGCGATTGAGTCAAGAGAGTTCTTGAAACTAGATCCAGTCATAAGAGAGATCCCACAATCCCACGTGTGTGAGAAAATACAAGATGGCGGCGGAACATGTGTTGGGCTATCGACAGAGAAATAAAAAAGATACTGTATTTGGAGAGACGATGACATCTGTCTATTATTAGATAAATGGCAAGAAAAAGTACTGTATTTATTTCTAACCAAAACTTCCATTTTGTTTGTTGGTGTTCGTGACTTACCGCATAGTTATGTCAGTTTTATCATCACGTGTAATAGCCGGGTTGTTCTCAAGTGGACTGGCTGTGCAAACAGCACGACATTCGACTAGCGACAGTCACAATCCAGATTGTAGGTAAATCGAGATTGAAATGAGTCATGGATTGTGTGAGAACGTAGTATTAGAGACCTTATTCTTGGTGAGAAGGGAGCACATCAGCATTATAAGCAGATTTTGGAGCTTGCACACCTCATGTGCTACACCTTGGTTTTTCAGTTTAATATTTAATTATTTTACTATAAAATATAAATAAATAATTTATTTCAGTTTTACCCCATGATTTTAACAATTAGTTATTTCAGTAGTCACCATCAGTTATATTTTTAGGTCATTTTTGTATTTTTTTAAATGAACACTGTAATTTCTTATATAGTTTTACCATTATACATATGGTAATAAGGACTGAAGAAGGGCATAAGGCTTGAAATGCATATCTTTTGTAAAAAATAGAAAATAAAAATATATTTTTTCCATCAAGAGAAGTGTTCCTGTCTGATAAGTTCTCAATAGCAATTTTATGCTTGGTTCCAAGGAACATAGGCTAAAACCAATTGAGAGAACAGCAAGCGATCAAATCCTGAAATGAATTGTTTACTAAAATAAACTTTTATGGTCATTTGAAAGAAATTTATAGAGCCTTTTACAAATTTTTCTGTAAAATACAGTAGAATGAGTTTGTAGAAAAGCCCATACACAAAAAGTAGGTTGTTTTCCAAAAACATTAAAAAAAATGATGACAAAAATCAATGGTGTTCAAACTACAGCCCAGACAAAATCTAGCCCACGAACATATTTGACACACCACTTATAAATGACAGAAATAGGCCTATTTTTTATATATATGAAATATACAAAATATCTGTAGCTTGCCTACTTATAACTTATGCACAATTGACCTGCCAATTGAAAAGTTTGAGCACACTGGTTTAAGTTATTAAAATTGAGCTTTAATGAAATTACTTCTGTTTCTGTACTTAACAGATAATAATAAATGCTGTGTAATTAAAGTAATAGTTTGATTAGGTAAATATAGCAAATATAATGGTTAGAGATCATATAACATTCATCCTATTTTATTAAAATATTCTAAAGCTCTTTCTTTCTATATTCTTTTTCTGCAAGCACTTTCGACGCACTTATGGACGTCGTCATCAGGTGAAAACGAAACTTAGTGAAAAAATTGAACAGAAAATAATCCAACAAAGAACAGAACGCTTAATAATTTGAATTAATTTCTTCAATTTATATAATATTTGGCATGGGAAACACCCCATTGATCATCAAAAAATGTTATTCTTAATGGAACTAAAAAATGGAAAATTTTAACATTCTACTTTTATCTCAATCATGTAAATATTTCCATATGTTCATTGTAATACTTACTAAAAAATCAATGAACTTAAAAATAAATATAGTATGGTAAGTTAACAATTTAATTACAAATAAATAAATCAAACCACTTTAGTTCAGGAAATCAACACTTTTATTAAAAGAATTTTATTCTTTAAAACTACAAAAGAAATTTAATTCAAGTATGTTTCAGCAGATTTATTCATTCTTTTATAATTATTCTAGAAATTTTAAGTTGAATTTTGTTCTAACATAAGATTTCAGTTGTATATCATTCTGAAGTATTAAATAAATAGTTCTAATCTAAAAATAGACAGCTAGAAAACTAAATATTTTCTTAATTAAAAGCACTGGCCACCTGAACTGTGATTTAACTTATTCATTTATCAACATAATGCAAAGTTTTGTGAGATTTTATGAAAAATTAATTAAATTAATAATGTTAATCATGCAGTTAGATAGTGATTTAAGTCATTCTACAAGCATCACATTAAAGGGATCACATTAAAAAATTAATTGATTATTAAACAGAAAACCATCATCCAAATCCATGCTTACCTCGGGTTTTTTGTTCTGTAAGAAGGGAGGTGCAGGAATGTTAATTTCACTGGTGCAGGGAAGGCATGTAATAAAAATAATCAAAACAATATGGGGATCACATAAGCCGCTCAATTATTAAAGACAATCACCTTTTTTTAATCTAATGATCAATAAAATTCTTGAAAGTCTGCGTATGAAATTGTGAATCTTTTGTATCAAAATACTGATGCAAAAATATAATACTTGCACAAAATAAACTAATATAAAATCACAACAAACAATGATTAGGGTAAAAAATTAAAAAAAAAAATTAAATGTGAAACTCATTTGAAAAGAATTTTTGTGGCTATAAAAGTTAAGAACTAAGTCTATACAGATATGAATTTAAAAAATTATATACTTTGAAATCAATATTGTATTGTGAAAAAGTGCAATTAAAACAATTTACATAATTTAGCAATTAATGTTTTATAATAAAGAGGCTTACACTTTTGGAATCTCTATCGTCATCGTCATCCTCCTCATCTTCCTCAGCAAACTACCGAACCAAGAGAATTTTTAATTATTGATCTACTGTTCTAAAGGATAAGGGATGAATACTAGTAGGCAATATATTGGAGTAAAATTATAAGAAAATGTTAATGAAATGTCATGCAAAAATGCTTCATTGTCTTAACATACCTCATCATCATCTCTTGCACCAGTTGTGAAACCAGTAATAGCGAAGATAATATAATTTTTGAAGAAAATTAGGAGGAGGGCAATGGGTAGCATATATAACTCAAATGTGTAAGTGATGACGAGGAAGACCTTTATAAAATTACAATCTTTAATATTGCTATTATAATTGCTATAAAATCATTTCACAACTTAATTATTTTGTGCATTTTACATACCACAAAGGCAATAACACTTCTTACAGTTGACTCCCATTGAAAACAACTATTCAGAAATTTTGCAATTTCAACAAAATCCATCACCATCATTTTCACTCTGTTGACATTCCTCATGAATATCTAGTATATATAAATTTAATAGAAATTAAATTGTGATAAATTTATTTCAAAAGAACATGGTTACTTTATCACTTAAAAAAAATAATCATCTTGTTATTCATAAAACTGACAAAATTTATCATATTTGTTTTCCTTACCAATTTAAAAATTTTTGTTTTTAATTGATTTTAATATGATTTTGTTTACTATACAAATATTAAATATTTTAATGTTATAAATTTTACCATTACACTGAATTATTTTTTAAAAACTGGACTGGTTTAATTTTCAAAAATAAAATAATTTTAAAACTATAGTAATCTATTAACATTTTAAAATTTCAATGAATATATACTTATTAAGTTATAAATTGAAAACTAAAGCAAAAATCCTTATTTTTCCAGTTTCTTTTCATTTTATGAAAATATACCTTCTTGGCAAAAATATACAGTGTGTGTCAGAATAATGTTTTAAAAATTTGAGGGATTGTAGAGGATGAAATTTTGAATGTTTTGGTGTAAGGAACCCATAGCCGGAAATGTGATATAAAGTTTCTACAGCACTTTGCACTTTGCGGTCGGTATGCTGAATGAAACATCAGAATACAGTATTTATGACAAGTTTTATTGACAAAACAGCAGAGTACAATCAAACTGTACATTGAATCAGTGGCTGCACTACTGTAGAGTAAATGTTCAATGTGATGATCAGCAACTTCGTTACATCATGTGCAACGACAAACCATATTTTGTCCGACTCTTTGTAAGATGCCATGCTCCCCTCTGATGGTATTAAATGGTGTAAAGATGCACTCCATAAGCTCATGAACTGTTCCTACAGGTGTTGCGTACACAAGGGACATTACATAACCCCGGAGGAAGAAGTCAAGAACAATAACATGACAGAAGGGTAGCTACCAAAGTGAAGGGTGGTCAAGCACTTCCTACCACTGTAGAAACTTTATATCACATTTCCGGCTATGGGTTCCTTATATCAAAACGTTCAAAATTTCATCCTCTACACTTCCCCAAATTTTTAAATGTCATTCTGGTACACCCTGTATAGTTGAATCCCATTTGTATATTTAAGGAAACAGAGAAATATACAAAATGAAACTACTTTTGACTTCCTTTCAGAGTGAATAAAGCACAAATTAACAGTGTACAATTGAATTTGTAATTGTAATTCTTAACAAAGAAGTTCCAATTTGCTGGAGATAATCTCAGAATCTATTGAACTAATTTTTAAAATTATTTCACTATTGGGAAGCTTATTCCCTCAAATGAACATATGCCATATTCTATATAGATTAAAAAAACAGAAAAATGCATGAGAAAGATGAATTTACCACAGCATTTGTCTTGTATTCAAGGCCAATCCCCTTTACCACCTAGTGGGCTTTTTTAAATTTATCATCTTATCCATTTGGTTTCAGTTTTGACTTGTGCAGTTCAGATAATTGTATATATGCTTTGTTTATATTGTTTTGGCCATTCGTTTCTTATAATAATGTTCTTATGTTATCAGATACAATTATAAAGAGTGAATTTACTTCCTTTGGATGAAACTAAATTTTTTATGTAGGCCTATTGTATTTTTATGTATTCATTGTTTTAGTATTAATCCTAATGTACCATTATTTAAAAATAAGAATTAGTCTTATGTTATGAGAATTTACTTCCCTAATTATATGTTGGGTCTTTCTAGGTCTGGAAATGTGAGTGATCAATATATTTTTTTACCACAAGGTAAGAAAACATTAAATGAAATAAGGTAAGAAAACATCCTGAAATAAAATTAAGAAAAGGCATGTATTGGGTGTAAATAAATCATATAAAAAGAGAATGTTTGTTTCTTTGTTTTTTCTTACTTCAAGGTAATTTCAGAATATACTGAATTGAGCTTTTATTTCTTTTACCATTGGAAATCTTATTACTTTCTAATGTACATAAGCTACCATAAAATTTGGATCTCTCACTCCTTCTTGCTGATTTCATCTCCCCTACAAATTCTCAAACCCTTGTACTGATATGCACCAAAGTTTGCATAGTTATACTCTGCCACCCTGTGGGAAACATATATTACCTTATAACATGGACAACTCAACTCCCTACCTGAATTCCTAGGCAATGCTGGGCTTTCTTTGCAAGTGTATAATACATTTGAACAACATATAAAAATAGAAGTAAAACAATGAAATTAAGTTATGTATTTTTAAAAAATTCACTTTGTTTGTTTCTTGTTTTCTAATGGACTTATCACATATTAGTAGAGTATGTGACAAGTCAGTTGACTCTAATGAAACTCCAGCCATGTAAAAGAATAAAGAGTCAATCTAAAGATTAGCTCACACTAACAGTGAATAGTGAAAATGTATGAGAAAATGGAAAGCAATTTTATTTTGCTTAGAGAAATTGATTCACATACAAATTGTGGAAAGCAAACATTTTCTATGAATTAGAGCAATTTGCTAAACAGGAAAACTTGTTGGAAGTGGCATCACATTATAAATTATCCAGTCTGCTTTTTGCATTTGTTGGAAATTTAATGTCAGCGTGGACTAAGCCAAAGTGAATATATAATTCAATTTTTCAGTTTTTTTAACAATTAGTTAGAATTTTTCCTTTTCAAAGTGAATAATGCATAAATGAAAAAAAATGCTTTAGGATACTGAAAAATATGATGTACTGTATAAGTGCAAAATCTTATAAATGAAAGACATATAACTGAAATGTTTTATAATGGAGAAAGTAACAAAAAAAAACTTAAATCAACACCTTAATGCTTGCTGAGAAATTTTTAATTAAACGAACGTTTTCGGCCTCATCTATAGGCCATCATCAGGTCGAAATACAAAAATTGGAACGCTTACGTTCCATACATAGAATACAAAATTCAAACTAAACGTTTTTTAAAAAATGGAACTAATTAACGAAAAAAATAAAAAATAAATAAATAAATAAACATATAGTGAGAAACTAGAAAAACAACAATAATAATAACAAACGAACATAATATCAATATTACCTATCCTAACTAGAAATAATTCAATTTAAAATATAACTAAGTTCATGCCCCTCCTATAAGTTTTTAAGGGCATATTTCCAAGCCGAAGGAAGACCTTCCGCGTCCCTTGCGTTAATACATTTATCTTTTAGCTTACTTCTGTAAATTTCCATTTTTTCCGCTGTTCTCGCCAAAGTTGGGGAATGTACCTGTTTTATGATTCTCGCCTCATTCCACCGTACCACTGATCCTTCAGCTTGCCCCATCTGGGCTAGTACTGTTGTATTGGACCCTTTTCTAATATCATACTTATGTTCCTTCATCCTAATTCCTAAGTTTCTAGTAGTAACCCCCACGTACTCTTTATTAATGCCTAACAGCTGGTTCTCGTAGGGGATCTTATACACACCTGCCTTATCTTCTTTTTTAACTAATCCTTTATCGTTTCTAAGTATTTTATACAAATTCGGAGCCCTTTTTAAGATCACCCTTGCATCCTTCAAGCTTGCTATTTCTTTCATAATCCCTCCTAGATATTTATTGAATGTAAATTTCGTGTACCTATAAGGCCCTTGTCTAGTGTCTTTATCACTGCTGGTCTCAAATTTTCTAATAATTCCCTCTATGACTTTCCTCTTATACCCTAATGTTCCTGCTATCCGTATAATTCTTTCTATCTCCGTAAGTCGGTCTATCACATTTTCACAGTATATAAAGGCCCTTCTAATCAAAGCTCTAAATGCCGCTAACTTATATTTATAAGGGTCATAAGAGCTAGCAGGGATATAAAGTGGGCTATGTGTAGGTTTAATGAATACGCCAGTGGATATATGCCCTTTGCTAAATACGATATTAATGTCTAAGAAATGCAACATCCTAGAGCTTTTTTGCTCAAGCTTCAGGTTAAGGCCTTCTTCGTTTTCGTTAATTCTATCCACAAAGTTAGCAATTACCCGATTGTTCTTCCATATTATGAAAATGTCATCTACATATCTCTTGTAGTATACTATGTCCCTTTCGAAGCCGCGTAGCACTTTTAATTCTACTTTTCTAACAACAAGTTCGCAAAGGAGCCCCGAAATCGGGCTTCCCATTGGTACTCCCCTTTTTTGCTTGAATGTTTGGTCTTCGTAAACGAAGAAGGATTCGCAACATACTAGGTTAGCCATTTCTATAACCTCCTTTCTGTGTTGTGTTAACGTTGGGTTTTCTTTAAACAAGAACTCCAACAGCGCTTCTACGCAGGATTCCACTTTGATCGACGGGTACATACTTTCGTAATCTAACACAGTTCCCACTTCTTCATCCATCAAAGTAATGCTTTGTAGATCTTTAACTACCATAACAGGATCCTTTACCACAAACTTATTACTTTCCATCAACGCGGAGACGTATTCTTGCAATCTTTTTTCTAGGAGAAATGTAGGACCTTTTCGTTTTTCCACAATAGGCCTTATTTCCTTACCCTCTTTATGGGTTTTAGCGAAGGCAAAGAGTCTAGGGAGCCCTGGTCTAGGGTTCCGGCATTTTCGGAGAAACGGTAATATCTTCGCTAGTTTGGTTTCCTCCAGCTTTTTAACCCTTCTATCAATAGTTTGAACTATATTACTGTTGACCTTGATACATTCTGTTTTTCTGATGTATTCTTCTAAGGCTCTATCATACGTTTGTTTTTTCATTATGACAATTTGTTTGCTTTTATCTGCTCTCGCCGCAATCAAATTATTCTCTTTTAACCATCCCTTAGTGTATCTGATATCCTTGCTGTAGCCTTCTCTTTTCCCTTTATCTTGATTTTTTAATACAGTCTTCCACCTAATATAGTCCTTCTCAACGGGATCCAAACCCCTAATTCCTCTTTCGATCTCCTGGTATGACGTTTCCCATATCCCCGCTCTCTCTGGTACGAAGTTTGGGCCTTTGCTCAGCAGCTCTTTTACCCTATTGGGTATTTCAATTTGGTCCCATACTATGTATGTTGTGATGCTCTTCCTATTGTTTTTTGGAACCTGCTTGTAGATAATCCATTTCATTCTCTTAATATAACGTTTCTTTAAGCTCCTGTAGACCTTATCAGTAAAACGTGCAACTCCAACGTTCATGTCCATAAGCTTATCAGGTTGTTCATTAAACACTTTGTTTTCCAAATCAATGAGGCGTCTCAGGATCCCGTACTTTTTGTTTTTTGCAAATTTAATGGATTTCTTAAGGCACGCAAAACAAACTCTGAGTTTTAACGAGCCGCATTCTTTCGGGATGCGGATTCTATATATAGACATCGGAAAAACTTTGCTAATCATGCATTCTCTTAAAAATTCCAACTTACAATTAGCTTTGACTAGTTTCAACGTCAACTTCCTATATTCCTTATAAAGATCAGCCGGTGTCGCCATGTCAAACTGATTCATACTCGTACCCAGCAGAATTAAATAAAAAACTTAAATCAACACCTTAATGCTTGCTGAGAAATTTTTAATTAAACGAACGTTTTCGGCCTCATCTATAGGCCATCATCAGGTCGAAATACAAAAATTGGAACGCTTACGTTCCATACATAGAATACAATAATGTATGGAACGTAAGCGTTCCAATTTTTGTATTTCGACCTGATGATGGCCTATAGATGAGGCCGAAAACGTTCGTTTAATTAAAAATTTCTCAGCAAGCATTAAGGTGTTGATTTAAGTTTTTTATTAATTCTGCTGGGTACGAGTATGAATCAGGAGAAAGTAACATACAAAAAATATTTAATGTATAATTGCAAAACACACATAACTGAGAAACCAATAAATGGGGTTTGACTGTATTACTTTAAATTTACTATTAACAGTATAATTTTTGTTGAAAATTTAGAACTTAAGAGAAAGTTTTAAACTGATTAAAAGAAGAGAAGAAGAAAATTTCTTTTAATAGAAGACATATTTAGTAATCTGAATTCATATTAATAATGAACTGAATAATGATAAATGATAACTTAATAAATTATTTAGTTATTAGTGTACAGATCAGGTAATGTATATAAGTTAATGCGTAATGCACCGATTATTTTGTAATGCTCCGCAATGCAAAAAAATATATAATATATATATATTTTTTTTTGCTTTTTTTTCCTCTGTCCTTTCATTCATTCTGTGCTGTCACCTTTTCAACAGTCTGTATGAAGTTGGCATCTGGATTGCTAACAGGAGTCACAAGGGAGAGGGAGAATATCCTCCTGGAAAGTATAAAAGCACTGAGAGGTCATGTGTGACAGCCCCTTTTTTATTTGTTCTCACCTGAAGTTGAGAGAGAGAGAAGCATGTGGAAGTAAGTAGAAGAATAGATGGCTGTGCATTGAGCTGTTGCAGCTTAAAAACTGCACAGCAACATCAAACATAGAAGGTACTGTAGCCATGTATGCCATTCAGAGGGATCCTACCTTTCTCTACTGTCTATCTCCTATCCCTCCTTATTTCCCCCTTTCCCTTACCCTCTTTTCTGCCAGCTAAACACTTCATGTACGGCTGATGTCTTTCTTGTATGTATGTATGCGCATTGAGCTGAAGAAGGAGAACTAGTGAGAGTGATCGGAAGCTCTGAGAAGATCATCTTGAAGGAATCCTTTTCCATCAGGCTGTATGTACTTGAATATTGGGTGAATACCAAAGGGGTATATATTAGAAGGAAGTGTCATCTGAGAACATTAGCTTTTCATTACATTCAAGTCAGTTAAATCTGTTAACCCTAACGTGCAACCCTGTCTCGAACTACAATTTCCTGTTACTTTGTTCTTCTTATTCTATTTCACATCTCCCTTTGTTTCCCTTTCATGCATGCATATTGCAAGATTAGTATTTTAAGTATACTCGGTTGTTGTTATCTTTTTTGGTGAAATAAGAGCTGCAACTTGAACACCAACTACATAGTGTATTTACTCGGACACATGGCAAATTTCATCACTAATTTTTATTCAGTTGATACGTGTATTAAGTGCTTGTACACATTTCGGGCTGTTGACGCCCTTCTTCAGCCAACTTCAAATCACAGATCTTTGTAAACATAAAATTGTTTTAAAACTTCTCTGTACATTAATCAATTTTTGTCATCTGATGGAGAATTATACATTAAGTATTACTTTTTTTATCAATTTTCGATGACAATTCCATAAGTCTTTTTTATATATAATAATAATTTATAATACAACATACCTATTCGATCTATTTACATCAAAGCCAGAGGTTCTATTGTACAAACAAATTCTTATTGATTTAATGCGTATGACTGTGTTCATTTACATAGTGATGTGGTAGATCCATAATGTATATGTATAATTATGGTTAATGTATAATTCTCCATCAGATGACAAAAATTGATTAATGTACAGAGAAGTTTTAAAACAATTTTATGTTTACAAAGATCTGTGATTTGAAGTTGGCTGAAGAAGGGCGTCAACAGCCCGAAATGTGTACAAGCACTTAATACACGTATCAACTGAATAAAAATTAGTGATGAAATTTGCCATGTGTCCGAGTAAATACACTATGTAGTTGGTGTTCAAGTTGCAGAATAAGTACTGGCATGGTCTCATAAATACTAGAAATAAGAGCTGTCAGGAAAGAACCAAATGTAAGTAGCTGATTGGCTATCTGGTTCTCATTTGTGAAGAAGAAGAAGAAGAAGAACTTGGAAGGAGGAAGGAGTAGGAAAGGTGAATTGAACCTTGGATTGTATGATAGTGATTTGTTGTAAATCCTCAAAAATAAAAATAAAAATTCCCTTTATCTGTTAAGCTGACTGGTTTCTTTGTTTGGCTCAGTCTGTAAGTCAATTTTATTAAATTTAAATGTTCCATATAAAATCAATGCATTAAATACGGTCATGTCTGCACAAAGAATTAAAATGAAATGAAGTTATATTAAAAAATCATAATACAGGCCAAAATTATTTGTAGGTATAACTAATATTTTAAATAAATAATTTATATCAAAATTTATTTTAAATTATTATTTCAGTTTTTATTGTAAATATCCTGATCATCATAAATGTACTAACTTTCAAACTGCAGACCTGTATATTCCTAATGGCATCTGTCTTTTCTTTCTTAATATTGAGAGAGAAGTTAGATAGATGAAAGTCAAGACCAGATATGGAAAGCTTAAGCATAAGCAACCTGATGCATAAGTAGCAACAATACATAATTAAACGAATAAAAAATTACATTACTTATTTTTAATAATTAAAATAACAATAATAAAAACTTACAGCTCTTTTAAATTTCTGATCTTGCTGCATGTATTTCATTTCTTTAGGATTAAATGTGCGCACACTTGCTCTAATCTACAACAAAAATTTTTTATAAATTTACTAATAAAGATTAAATTAATTGATTAAAAATATTTCTTTACACACTTTAAATTTAAATTTATATTTTTTGAATAAATAATACAAATATTTAATTCAATGTAAACAATATGTAAAGAACATTGCGGAGGGAAAAATGAAGTAGTGTAAATAATAAAATAGTTGTTGATTTTTAAGAAAATGTTTAATTTTATTTATATGTGCTCATCAATATACTTTGCACTATGGATTCTTATTATAAATTTATAAAAATGAAATGCATTTTCTTACTTTTCATAATTATAAATAACAAATTTTCATTCTTTGTATCACTAAAGTATAAGGCAAGGGATTAAATATTTTAATGTTCATTCACAAAATAATTTTAATTTCATTAAATACAATAATACTAACTGGATTATAAATAATATCCATCTCCAAGAGAATTTGTCCTTTGGCTCTTGCCTTTAGTTTTTTATCTTTCAAAGCAAACCATCTCTTTTCTCCATTCTTAACCTGTTATATGAAAATTATGCATTTTAAAATAATATTTTTTAAATATACAATATTGTATTTTATCATCATTCTCTTTCAAAATTATGATTTTAAATAAATAAAAATATTCTATTAAAATGATAATATACAAAGATTATTGTTTTAAAAACACACAATAAATGAAATAATTAAACATTAAACATAAAATTTATAAATTTACCTTTAGAAGTGGAATAGCAACTTTTCCTAGGAATTCACAACGTTTATCTCTGTCTTCATCATAAACAGTTATTTCTATAACTGAATGAATATCTTTTACCTGGCTACAAATTAAGAACTAATTATAATGGTCTTAAAAATAATTAATTAAAAAAAAAAAAAAATATATATATATATATACAGTAAGACCCTGCTTAACGTGGGAGATGCATTCCTAGACAACAAGGTGCTAAGCGAAACAGCGTTAAACAAGGTCATATTAACAGAGTAAATAAGGAAAGGGGAATACGCAACCAAAAATAAGAAAATTTTACTATAATTTTAAGTTATTTTTATATTAATTTGCATAATAATATATGTTAAATAACATAAACATATGCATACAGAAATGTAAACTTCATATTTTGTGACGAAGGTTCTGGCTTTTCTGAAATTCTTGTTTTTTGCGATAAAGTCGTGTAGTTTCATTTGTTGCTCTTTTTTCTTTCCTTAACCAAATGTTGGTAGCACAAGATCACATCCAAAATGCCTCGTTTTGCTCTTGCACTCCTTTCAAAATCTGGATCATTAACTACAATTTGATCAATGATTTCGGTTATTGTTACCAAACTTTTACTAAGGAAATCTGTAGCAAGTTCTTTGGGTTCTTCGTTTTCAGAATCTCTATTTTCCAGTTCCACGTGGATTCCTTGTTCTGCTGGTTCTCAAAGGTCATCTTTGGTAAGGCTCTCAACAGAAACCTGTAGTAACTCCTCAATAGCCTGCTCGTCTACATCTCCTAGTCCTGCTGTATTGATTAGGTTGACAACTTAATGATAGGCTCTTCTCGTTGAAAATTCTTTGATACCTTCAGCCATAACTTCTTCCACACTTGATGCACACATTTATCAGTTAATTGTTGCAAAGCGAAGTCAATATTTCATACGGCATCCATGATGTTATATTTTTTTCCAAAATTTTACGAAACAAATGTAGATTTAAGGAAAGTACAGTGCTATGATGAATTTCCACCTTTTGCTGATTGGTTCGTGTTTGGGAATAATTGTATTATATACGAATCAATGAAATGCTGTTTTAATTTGAATCAGCATAAATTTTGAGCATTTTTTTAGGCTTTGAGCAGACCACGTTATATTGAATCAGCATTAATTGAGGCAGCGTTACATGGAGTCTTACTATATATATATTTTAATTATAATTAATATAGAGTTTAATAAAAGTAAAAGTATTTTGTTAACTGTTTTCAAAATGAAAGAACTGTTGTTTATAATGTTCATAAAGAGCCCAGAGTGATGAAAAACAAAAATATGAAAAAAGATAATATATATATATATAGTTTGACCTATACTTATATATAATATATATATATATAAGTATAGGTCAAACTGTAAAAGAGCACATCATCTACATAGAATAAAGATCCTTTGAACAGATTTCATCATAAATATTAAATAGAACCCTTCAGTATCTGTGAATTATTAAATACAGGCATTGCAAATGACATTGTTATAACTAAATCGTACAACTTTCAAACTCCTTTACTCAATAGAGTTTGAATTTACAAATCAGATTGTTTTCTATGAATTTCTTCATATAAATGACACAAAATGCTCAATTAATATTCTTTGTCAACAGTTTGACCATTCAGAAGAAATTTGTGATGCATAATACCATGCAATCAAAGAAAACAGTCAACATGCCCTTGTTCAGTATCTCTCCAAAACTGGTGTTGGTTTTGTGCATTGTGTGTTTATACAATACTAGCACTGTGAAAAAATTTACTAATGTTTTCGTCTATATAAAAATAGACATCATCAGGTAATATGACATAGAACAAAACTACTAACAAAATCAAAAGTTTTTTTAGATGTTCCAACTGATTACGTAATTAGAATACATTGTGTTTAAAATTTATATGTTATGTTCGGGATATAATTTCAAAATACGTAAATTGTTTAAACAATAAACGAATAAATAATCAATTAATTTCTCATTAATGTATTCTAATTATGTAATCAGTTGGAACATTGAAAAAAACATTCAATTTTGTTAGCCATTTTGTTCTGTCGTTTTTATCTGATGTTGTCTATCTTTATATAGATGAAAACATTAGTAAATTTTTTCTTTTCACAGTGCTGGTGTTAGTTTTGTGCATTGCCCCTGATTTTTGACTGAATTTGACATGGTCTTTTCAGTCTTGCTTAACCTTTAAAGTGCCTTTCACTCAATTGTTGAGTGAATGATGCTCTAAAGGTTGAGTTGCTTTGGAATCAAAAGCATAGATCCATGTTTTATCTCCTGTAATGATGCATTTTAAGAACAATTTGCCTTGAGAAAGCATTTCCTCAGCCACTTAAACACACTGTAGTTTCAAAAAAATTTCAATGTTTTTGGGATAACTTGAGAAGTGATGCACCTCAAGCTTAAATGATCTTTCAAAATTGCTTGACAAGATCCAAATGATACTGGAACATGTTAAATGCCCTTGTAGTTTGGCTTGATGAAGATGTAATGTCAAACCCCTGCTATCAATGGTTTTGGTCAGCATGTTGCTTGTTCTCTTGATGGAGCAGTTGATCAATCAGACGATCACAGAGTTTGATTCAAATATATACATTTAATCTCCAAACATAATATTGTGGCAGTATGCCATTATATATATATATATATATATAATTTAAGTATAGTTTTAGTGTATAGTTTAAGTGTAGTTTTAGTGTAGTGTTTTAGTGTAATGTATTCTTTGTTCTTTGTTCCTTCTTGCTTCCAGAACTTTCCTTTCTAACTCTTTTCCCTTGAGTGGTGAGGACCGATTCTTGGAACCACAGAGAACAAAGAAAGAAAGAGGCCTGAGGGCATGTGAGAGAAAGAGTAAGACATTCTTTGGCCCAGACCTCAAGGTGGACAAACATTGAAGATGGTGCTCTGAATAGCTAAGAGCAACTAGACTGGAGGAACAGTGCTAGTCTGATAGAAATTTGAATTTTATTGTAGTCATGATAAAAGGAGTATCGACTAGATATAAAGGATAACCTAGGGAAGATGATGATGAGCCATCTTTCAGAGTGAGTTCCACATGATCTTCCACCAAAATTGTGAAGTTCCACAAAACCCCGGATATTTCGTTCTTTTCTCTATCCTATTTTCCAATTTTACTACTCTCCCTATCATCTTCCTTCTTCCCTTAGTTTTAAGTTTTAAGTTAGTTTATATGCATTAGTTATAGTCAGGGCCGGATTTACATAAGGGCATTTGGGGCCTGTGCCCAGGGCCCCCACAAAACTAAACAAAAATTATGTTTAAACATAATTTTTTTTCTATTACCGCGACAGCCTAGTGTGGCCTAATCATGAGGGCAACAGGCAGAGAAAACCAAACCCGGGAAAAAACCTATGAAAATTCGGAAAATTTCGGGAAAAAAGTTCACATAGGTATTTTTCAGTTAAATTAAAATAATTAGTTTTACACAATAAAATATATGTATGTTTACAATAACCTTATTTTAAAATGAAATTTACAACTTCCTAGTTCAAATCTAATTGAAAGTACAGTATTTTGTGTAAATTTTCTAAATCATCAAATTTGCCTATTCTTAAAGGGGGGGACCCCCACCGAATTTGTGCCCAGGGCCCCTGGATTGGTAAATCCGGCCCTGGTTATAGTTTCCTGGTATCATTTATAATTTTATGTTGCGATCGGTGCATATTTTGTCATTGTCTGTCATTAATATCCGTTGCAGCTGTGTTGTGATTATTTACCATTGAGTTGGAATCTGAAAGAATCTGTACATATTCCACAAAATAAAATACTTTGTTTAACCATATACTGTTGCTTCGTATTCATTTGATATGTTGTCCTTTGTCGGTCTACATGTATTTTGTAAGATTATCACAATATATACAATGAACACAGTACACAAAAAAACTTTCGTGACGTGTTGTACATGCATGTACTCACCAGGAGTCAGCACGAAAAGACTTACTATCTGGTGGAAAAGACTTACTTTTCCACCAGATAGTTCAGCGTGTTGCCAGTCTCTTGCGTTATTTCGATTATTTTATCGCTCAGTGTTGCCACTCCTGGCAGCCACACTCCTAATTGTTAAATGATTACACAATGCAACAAATTGCAAGGTCACGAAAACTTTTTTCGAAAATGTAGACATTCTTTATGTATTTCAACCTCCTGAATTCAAAAATGGTACTCAAAACATTGTATCACCCACAGTTTTTGCACAAATTGCATATTTCGCAATAATGATAATATACTTATTAAATTCCCTTATGGTAGCTGTATTATATGTTGATCTAGTAACAGGAACACAGCTCACAGCTTAACAGGTTTTGGAACCTGTTAAGCTGTGAGGCAGTCTACTGTCAATATTTTTCGGATTAAAAAGACTATTACTAGATCAATGATAATATACAGGAAAGCACCATATGAAGCTCAGAAGCAGCACATTGCTTTCAACTGTTCAACACTTGCACCCCTAGTGGCACACAGCAAACTGTCACACTGCAAATGGTGCTGCCTGTCCATCAGTGTGTTGGGTTTGTGCAAGGAAGTACATGTTAGTGTTAGTATAAAATGTCTACCTGAGGCTGTGTAAACTCTCCTAACTATTTTTGTTATATTGTGGTGAACTTGTGGTGAAAAAAAGACCAGAGAAACATTACTGCCTTCATGAAAAAGGTCTACCATGCCTATTTCGGAATGAAACTAGGTGACATCAGTAAAGCATGGGCTTCACAGGTCATGCATGTTAGGTGTATAGAAGATTTATGATGGTGGGCGACAGGAAAGAAGTCATTATGATTTGGCATCCCTACGGTCTGGTGGGAGCAATAGAATCATACTGACAACTGCTACTTCTGCTCTTGTAAGGATACAGGTTTCAACAAGAAAAACAAGAAGAGTATTGAGTATCTGAACAACATTCGTTCAGCGATTTATCCTGTTTCACATGGCCCGGATATACCTATACCACAGCCTCTGCAGACATTAAATACGGATGACAGTGATGACAGATACCGTGCAGGAGATGGAAGATACTGAGTTTGAAGTAGGCACAGATGGGGCCCTCTTCTGTTCACTCAGCCAGATCTAAATGATTTAGTCTGC
The DNA here is from genome assembly GCF_030686945.1 of Centruroides vittatus. Lineage (NCBI taxonomy): Eukaryota > Metazoa > Arthropoda > Arachnida > Scorpiones > Buthidae > Centruroides > Centruroides vittatus. Next base: position 479,483 of record NW_027122579.1, read on the forward strand.
GATCTGGGACTGAAAAAGGATAGAGCAGAGCTCCTAGGGTCAAGACTGCATGAAAGACATTTGTTAGCAGCTGGTACATCTGTTACATTTTACAGAAAAAGGGACTTGATATTCACACAATATTTTGCTCAAAAGGACTTGTTAGTGTACTGCAGTGATGTACAAGGTTTGAAGGGTCAGTTCAACATTCTGTATGTGCCAGCTGACTGGAGACTGTTTATTGACTCATCTAAAAGATTCCTAAAGGCAGTTCTGCTGCACAATGGCAACATGAATGCCTCCAAGGACGACGCCAGCCAATGGGTAAGGGGGGGCAAGATGATGTAAATTGATAGAGGATATGAATTGTATGTAGGTAAAATAAAAACGATTCATAAAGTTTTAATCATTCACTATGTACCAGAAAAGAAATATCTCAAATAAAACATTTTCTTTAACTTACAAGAAGCCTAAGAAGATTATTTTAATTAAAACTTAGCATTTAAATAACTTTTTCGAATTTCTAGGGGAGGGCAACTGCCCCTCTGCCCCTCCCCCTGGCAACGCCCTTGAATGCCTCAATACCTGTCGGCCATTCTGTGCACCTGAAGGAAACATATGACAACATTAAGGTGCTTCTTACTATCATTCATTACGAGGATCACAATTGGATGGTATGTGATGATTTGAAAGTGTTGGGTATGCTTCTAGGAAACAATCAGGATATACCAAGTTCTCCTGTTTCATCTGTGAATGGGACAGTTGGGCTCGTGACAAACATTGGGAGCAAAAACAGTGGCCCGAAGGTTGGAATTGGTTCCAGGGAACAAAAATATTAAGTTGTGACCCTCTAGTGGAAAGAAACAGAATACTTTTACCACTTCTGCACATCAAACTGGAAATAATGAAGCAGTTTATCAAGGCATTAGATAAGTGTGGCAACTGTTTCAAATATCTGTTACAAGTTCCCCAACATTGGGGAACTTGTAACAGATATTTGAAACCCAATGTTGGGGAACTTGTGTGTTCACTGGTCCCGATATTCAGAAAGTAATGCTAGATGAAGATTTCCTTCATTCAATGAATGCCATGGAGCAAGAAGCCTGGACTGCCTTTAATTGTGTGGTTCAAAACCTTCTGGGGAAACAATCATAGCCCAGAGTATATCGACATAGTTGAGAACATGCTGACAAAATTCAAAATGCTGGGATGCTCAATAAGTTCGAAGTTATATTTTTTAAATTCACACCTTGACTTTTTTCTCCAAACCTGAGTGCTGTAAGTAAGGAATAGGGTGAAAGATTCCATCAGGATATCAAGGACATGGAACAATGATACCAGGGAACTTGGGATGTTTGGATAATGGGTGACTACTGCTGGATGCTTCATCATGAGCACATAACGGAAATTCCCCGTAAGAGGAAAAGCAGGGGCCATGCCATGACAACTAAGAAAGCACAGAATGAATGATGTTAGTACATGTATTATACCACATTCTCTGTATACATTTGTTCACTGTGTGTATATTTCAACATGTTGTTGCTTTAAACTTGTATTCTACTTCTGCATGATTCGTGTGCCATAAATATGTACTACTTCTATATGTGATATCATTATTGGCAAAGTATACGATTAGTGCCAAAACTGTGGGTGATACGATGTTTTGAGTATCATTTTCGAATTCAGGAGGTCGAAATACATAAAGAATGCCTACATTTTTGAAAAAAGTTTTTTCACTGTTATGTTGTGTTATCATTGAGCACCAATATATGACTTGAGCAATATGTTGGTCATAAGTTGAAGTGGATGGTCAACCAGAGTGTGGTTCATCTTCAATGTATTCTCTGTCTTCCTTGAACATATAGTACCACTTGGAAACTCTTGTTTTTGATAGACTATTCTTACCATGGGCATTTTGTGACATTTCCAATATTTTAGCAGTAATTCCATTGCAGAAATAAAATTTAATGTACATTCTTTGTTCAATTACACTCAACATTTTGACTTTGATTAAAACAATTACTAATTTTATGGTTTTGCATCAAAAAAACATCTTCCATCAAGAAAACCAATTGTGTTTATTTAAACTAAACTTTTTAATAATAATAAATTCTTTTCATATTGAGTTTTATAGGAATTTGAAAAAATACTATAAATACAAAAGCTAAACAGAATTATCAGAAAATATATATAGAAAAGAATTATTCACAGACATACAGAAATTTAAAATTACATTGTATATGTTGCATGCATATAAATCTATTTGTTATTCACCAAAATTCTTAAAGTTAGAGGAGATATTCTTAGTTTAATTTTTAACGTTTTATTTTTGTTGACTTAAAAATCTCTATTAGCATATAAATTAGTATATAATTTTTTATTAGTAATAAGCAAACTGAGAATTTCAAAAGGAATTCAAAAAGAAAGAATTCAAATTGAAATTCAAAAGAAACTTAAATGCAAACTGAGAATTCTAAATTCTCAGTTTGCATTTATGTTTCTTTTGTGTAAGCGTGACACATGCCTCTGAAGAAGCTGAAAATGTTTGCTGTTTTATTGGATAAAAAAGGCCCAGCTTTCAAAATATTTCTTGAGTTAGCATATAACTATTTGATTTTGAGAATTTAACAATATATTTTTGGCAATATGATTTCATATGCTAGAAAAATGAAAACCATAAAATTAATGGTTATAAAATCTTTATTCTAAGTATTAATTATTGTTAAAATCATTGTTAAACTATTTTAGTAATTAATTTTTATAACAAATCAAATAATGAAACAAAATAATTTTGAGTTTAAAAATATATTCTTCATATTAAGAAAATTCAGTTAGTTATGTTATAATAAATACTTACAAAACAAAAATTTTATTCCATTCAGGAGTGAGTGTTTTATATTCTGTGTGAGTTTGAAGCCTTGCATTTACTAATTCTACAACACAAAAGGGATCACTTTTACCTCCAATATCTGCAGATGCTAATCCTTGTGCTTTGAAGACTAAAAAAAGTTCATATTTTATTTTATTATTACAAAATTTGTTATAATAATTTTTTTATAGTATTTTATTTTTTATTACAAATTATATTTGAGAACTTTGGATCAATATATCAATATATATGTAGTAGCATCTTAACTAATTGTTTGAAATTCAAATTTAAATATCAGCAAACCCATTTCTATTGAATTATATAATTTCCAATAATCTATAATATCTCAATTTCAATTGAAATAAAACAAATAACTAATGTATTTTATAAGATATATATATATCTTATAAAATACATTAGTTATTTGTTATTAGTTATATGATATATATATATCTTATAAAATACATTAGTTATTTGTTATTAGTTATTGATTTATATATATATATATATTGTGGCCGTCGGCCATGTTATTCGCGTATTTTATATGTTTTTAATATGTAATATAACTAGTGTTAGAAATTCCTTTGTTCTTTGTATTATCTATCCTCCTTCACTTCCTCCCACCACTCCCTTTTACCCTTCGGGTGGGATTATCGTTTCCAAGAAAGAGTCAACGTAGAGAACAATAGAAGGGACGGCGCCGTGGGTCTCGAGGAACGAAAGGCGAATCATTTTTGGACTGGATTGTGGAGAGTGAAGAGGTGAGAAGGAAGATCTCGACCGAGGCGGATAAGTGAGCAGCAACGAAAAAAGGAAGGATACGACGGGGGAGTGAGAGATTCACCGAGAACACGGGAAGATAGAATAATCAAACAGGACTCAAGAGTGGTATCCCACCAAGTATTTCCATATTCAACTATTTTTTATCTACATGTATATATTGTTCCTCCCTGTAGTTATAAGTAGGATAAGTTTAGTTTAAGATCTGCATGCGTATAATTTTGTCGGGTTCCGCTTCGAGCGCGGTGTTTAGACTGTGAGAAAACAAAAAGAGCCTTTTTGTAAAGTTGGGATTCATAAAGAACCGGTTTCTGTTCTTTCTGACGAGAATAAAATCGGACGTTCGTTAGAAGTAACGTGTGTCAATTATTATTTTGTGTCGGTCTGTTCGCGGAAACCGTTACACCTCGTCACGAAACATCACAATATATTGTGGTGGGTGAAGCCCCCCATGTAATTATGTATGTATTATCGTATTTTATAAGTTAACATTAACATTGTTCCACTAACCCCATCGTCTATGACTTTTCACTAATTTTCTAAAATATTTTTCTCATGGCGAGTTTTGGGCGAGTGCGAGGTCACTCACCCCTTGTCAAAGGAGAGGGGGACGATTTGCGGCATTGGCGAGGGAACGGCGGGAAGAAGAACACGTGTAGAGAGGGAGCAGATTGCCGACGAAGAAAAGAACAAGAGAGGGAAATCCAGAGTTGTGTGAAAGGACTGTGTTATCAAGATTGGCTTTCAACTTTTCGAGATGATGGAATGTTGCTTTTGTTTGTGCTCTGAGGAATCTTGTTTTTATGTGGTTTTTTGGTGATAAATCATGATGGAATTTGTATACAGTTTTTTCGTAAGACAGGACGGACGATAATTTGTCAAGTAGGACCTTTTAAATCGAACATTTGTGAAATACGGTCGAAAACGGTACTTTTTTCGATTATCCGGTATTTCGGCAATCCGGTAAACCGGATTTGAGACGGCGTCTAACGCGTATTGTCGTCTTACTATTCGACACAAAATTTGGGGGTCCTAGGACCATTTTTCGCTGAGATAGCGGAAAAGTGCCGATACTTCCGGTCGGTAATTGAACGCCGATATTACGCTTCCGGCTTTACGGATCCAAATTCTGTCCGGTCATTTCTTCGGGGACACGATCAGTAACCTGTGTTGAAAATTTTAAGCAAATCCACCGAATAGAATTTAAATTATGGCGATTCTAGAATTTAATAAATTATCAACATCTTACTCAACATTGGTTGTCATGGCTACGGTCATTGATTTTTTGCCATAGAGCGTATAAGAACAACCGGAAGTTCGAGTCTTTATTGGAGCTGATATTTATAGTCCTACTTATTAGCTCTAATTTATTCCCATTGCACTTTATATTATTGATATAATTAGACATTTAATATTGGGATGGAATTATACATTAGGGAACAATTTTCGCAGGATGCAAAACGTATCATGGACGAAGTTAAAACATATGCCATTAATAACCCGAATGGTAAATTTCATGTTACATCACACATGAAATTTATTTTAGATCAATTCCAAAAATTAATTGACTCTGCCGAATCCTCATTTGACAAAATGAAATCTATGGAGCCTTTTATAGATAGAATTAATACATTGGCAACCAAGTCTGATTTGACTGAAATGATTAACACAGGAAAAATTTCTGATATTCAGGGTACCATATTAAGAAAACTGGACGCAATTGAACATAATCTCATTCAAACTGTAGGAGATGGGAATCAGGCAGTTATACAGAGAGAGGTATTAGAGAAAATATCTGCGATAGAGAGAAAAATTACAGAAAGTACAGATAAGGTTATTACAGATAAATTAAGAGAAACTGGAAATCGAATTAATGCCCAAATTATTCAACATTCTACAAAAATTATGAATAAATTAAATGTGGATTCCATCTTAACGAAAGCTCAAAAAATTGAGGAAAGCCTTGATAAGCTGAGGAACGAAGGCCCAATTTCTGACATCATTAACAACCAAATACATATGCAGGAACAACTGATTAATATAAAAGATAAAGTTGTTCTAAAGACAACTCAGGAGAATTTGAGTGGCCTTGGGGCGGCCTTGCCTGACGCCCCCATCTCAGAAATTCTTAAAAATCAGACATACATTCAAGAAAAACTGGAGAACTTGGCATCATACAGACACACAGACACTCCTCCACAAAGAAACTATAGTCAAGCTCTGAAAAACGGCAAGCTTTTTAACACTGATAAAAGACTGAGACACTTAGGAACAAACAGGGAGGTACTTCTCCTATACAGTAAAGACAGCGAGAAAAGTTGCAATAAAGTGCGGCAGATATTATTTGAGATGGTCAAACCATCGCAGTTAGGTATTGGAATTGACAAAGTGAGAAACATTGGAGGTGGAGGAGTTGCTATAGAGATTGGGAACCCTGAAAACGCTCTTAAGCTTGAGCGGCACATAGCTACAGAAGTTCCCCAATTATTGATAAGGAAGCCTCGGAAATTGCTGCCACATGTGGCCATTTTTTCAGTTCCTACTGAGATTACTAGGGAAGAGCTACCATTGTACATTTACAGACAAAATGACCTTATCAGTGAAACATATAAGGAAGAGGAATTCAACGAGGCTTTCAGGGCGAAATTCAGAATGGGAAGGAAAAATAAATATTACAACAATTGGGTTATTCAGGTAACACCTAGTCTAAGAAATCAACTTTTAAAGATAGAAAAACTGTCAATTCAATGGTCAAAATGTAAAACAACAGATTTCTGCCCAGTGCTCCAATGCTTTCGGTGTTGTCGGTATGGCCATTCCACAGCAATGTGCAGCCAAGAGATGCCCACATGTAGCCACTGCTCTGGTCAACATACCTATAACGAATGCACAAATATAGACCAACCTCCGGTATGTTGTAACTGTAGACATGAACACACCATGGCTGGGCATAATGCCAGAGATAGTTCTTGTAGGGTATACACGAGAATCAAAACCAATCTAATAAATAGAACTGACTATGGAATTACAGCCTAAGACTAAATTAGCTTCCTGCAATACAATATAGGTAGAAGCATTGCTTCTACTTCTATCTTAACTTCTATCATCAATCAATTTGATCTCATTCTTTGCCAACAGCCATATTGTGTGTTCCTGGATTTCGTTAACTCTAGCTCACCGTGTATTCATCGTCTTCACATCTAAATACTTAGTAACTACTTTAAAAGAGCTACAAGAGTCCTACAAAAGTGCCAAGAAAGTGCTTCAAGAACGCTTCAAGAGTACTTCAAGAGTGCTTCAAGAGTGTGACAATCATTCACGTCAAATACGCATCGAAAACGATAGTGAGATGCGTGAATGAAATAGAATTGTAGAATTTGACGTCAATATTGAAGAGAAAGGTACGAATAGCTGCAAACATAACTGGACCAAATGGAACTGACGCTAAAGAAAGTCCATATGCAGCAAAGAGACGACGCAATTTTACAAACAATTATTGCAAGTTTACCGTCTCGGCGAAGACGCCTCTAGTTTATAAAATTGTTCGTGCTATGCTTGTTATTGTCTGTGCTCTGTGCTCTGTGCTCTGTGTTTTTTTTTTTTTTGTCTACATGTCACTATATTTGTAGTTGATGTTATGCTTTATTCTGGTTAAATAATTTACATATCTGTAACTCATATATTTATTGTAACTCTGTTATATTTCATCCGGTTATGTATTACGGCACCGGTTATGTACCTTTGGTATCTTTTTAATTAAATAACTGAACTGAACTGAACTGTGTTATCAAGAAGTGAAGTAGTTCTTTTTATTTAGATGTTTCGTCCCACCGGAGGAGTCCCAAGTAGTCAGGTTTCGTCTTTCATTAATCGTAATAGGCCTCTTAAACTCGCCAAACAAAGAAAGGGGTGGTCTTCTTAAAATATAACCATCTTATATTTCCTTTCTTAATCTAACTAACATTAGTTATAACCTAGTTTAAGTAGATTTAATTAGTATAGTAGCGCGATTAAAACCGATTGTAAACCAACCGCCTTCGCGTTTGAATGTTCAATCCGGACTACCCGCATTGTACACAAAGGAAAAATTAATCAGCTTAGATTTTTGTAATCCACGTCAATAAACGAATAAAATTGTCTTTACTGTTACTTATTTGTAATACGTGTGCAATCCGTGAGATTATTCACATAACGTGGTTTTCTTTAACCCATCACACCACAATATATCAATCAATAACTAATCTATAATCTATATATATTGGGTTGTTCGGAAAGTAATTTCGTTTTTTTATTACTAGAGGAATTAGATGTATTTTTATCAGCCAATTTGATTTTAAACCACATTTTCATTATATAATTTGACAGCTGACATTTTAAGGCTTATTTGTAAGAAATTTTGTTTGATTCTGTACAATTGTTTTTTTTTCGGTGACCCATCAAATATGGAAAATCGAAAGCATCATTTTCAGCATATTTTGCTTTTTTATAACTAAAAAATCAAAATGCTGTTCAAACAAGAAAAACATTGTGGTACATGTTTTGGAGAAGATGTGTTGAGAGAAAGACAGTGCCAAAACTGGTTTACAAAACTGTGTTCTGGCAATTTTAATACCGAAGATACACCACATTCTGGATGGCCATTTGAAGCCAATGAAAACAAAATAAAGGTACCAATTGAAGCAATCTGCTGTATAACAACATGTGAAATCACTGCGAGATTAAATCCGTTAAATTGAACCGTTTATTATTATTTAAAACGAATTGGTTTCATTTCAAAGCTCGATATATGGGTTCCACATGTTATTAAAGGGAGATGCTCCCTATGGTGGGATTTTAAAGAAATTTGTTTTTGAGCTTTTACCAGGCAATTTAACAACTGATTCAAAAGTGTACTGCCATCGAGTAAACAAATTGAGTAATATCATCAAACAGAAAAGGCCAGAATTGATCAACAAACAAAGTGTAGTGTTTTACCATGATAATACCAAATTTCATACACGTTCGGTAACTGGTCAGAAACTGTTATAGCTTAGATGGGATGTGTTATCACACCAACCATATTCACCAGATCGGGCACACTCAGATTATTACTTGTTCCAGTCTATACAATTTTTTTTTAACTGTAAGACATTTACTTGAAATGACAATGTCAAAAATCACTTGGATCAGTTTTTTGTAAACAACGATCAAAATTTTTATGAATGTGAAATCATGCTACTACCAGAAACAATGACAACAGGTATTTGACCAAAATGGTCAATATATAATTCAATAAAATATTTATTTATTATAAGAATATTGCATTTATTTTTCTATGGAAAAAACGAAATTACTTTCCGAACAACCCAATATATATATAATATATACAAGTGCATACCCAGTGAGGGGCAGGGAGGAGTAGCTGCCCCTCCCTAGAAGAAAAATTAAAATGTAATACAGTTTCACGCATCTAAAAGCCTTTTACTGGTGCGCATATTATCACTCCAAACCAATTAGTTACAAACGTTTTCGAACCTTAATGGTTCTTCTTCAGGTAACAATCCCCTAACGGAATGCGCTTCGATTCTAAGTTGTGAAGAAATACAATCCAGAACGTTGTCCCATCCCAATGATGCAATCCTGAAGAAGAACCATTAAGGTTTGAAAACGTTTGTAACTAATTGGTTTAGAGTGATGATATGCGCACCGGTAAAAGGCTTTTAGATGCGTGAAGCTGTACTGTTCTCTGGTGTAGATATTATAACATCTTTCGAGTAAAATGTAGTAATTGACACACACACACACACACAGCACAGATATATCAATTTAGTATCAGTTTGAATAATGAATATTGTGACTAGACTAGAGCCATCTGTCATGAAATCTCATTTTCCTCCTCACTTCCTTGAAACTATTACGAGTTGCCCCCTCTAGTTCAGATCCTGGGTATGCTGCTGTATATATACAGATTTATTCAATGCCCTGTTAAGTAGACTTGACTATGAGAGTACTCTTCCAAGTTTTTATTTTCTCCACTGTTTTACAAAGATAAAACTCAATATCTTAAATTTCTCCAGCAAGTAGTATTTTAATGCACAAAAATGTTTCCAACCCAGTTTATGAATTTCACAACTGATGAAAATCCATAAACTGGGTTAAAAATGTTTTTGTGCATTAAAATACTACTTCCTGGAGTAATTTCAGGTGTTGAGTTTAATCTTTATGTTTCTTCTCCAGTTCCTGTGGTTTAGTTACTGTTTTACAATAATGAGACACCTGTTAATAGAGCATAGCTAACAGAGCAATCCATTTAAATGATCAAGTGTCAGTAGTATTTTTAAAGCAGAAGTCCACATAAGGGAGCATTGTTTTACAGAAGATTTTATATTTAATCTTATAATACATCACCACCTAGGGTGCAAAGTGACAGGGCTAAACTATAGAGTTTGTTGAAATATGTAATAGGATCAGTGGCGTGCCGTGACATTTGATGATAGGGAAGCTGTGTTTCTGTAAGAAGCCGACTTACAGGGGTAATCAATTAATTGCGCGTCAGGGCCCGTTCGTATTCGTTTGTTCGATAAGCCAGTAAAAACCGTATACTTCTTTAAATGTATTTTTAATAGATTATCTGACGTACTTAATAAATAAGAAAGTTCAATATAATTACCTCCGTTATTAGATTCAATAAATTCCCTACGCCCTCTAAATGCCAATTCTCGCTTCGAGAAAAAACATATAACTTCTATTAATTTAGATATATCTATTAATCGTAATTATCTTGTTATAATTTTCAATATTTATTTTATATTGTTTACCAAAGTTAAATTCTATTCCGCTTTGATTTCCAAATTGCTTCAATTTTACGAAAGAATCGTCATTCGTCATAAATTTTATCATCAAAATGTCGAAATTTTTTTGTTGACATGTTTATATTTAATTTAGGCATTGGTCTTTCTCTTTTAATAATGTTTTCTTTTTCATTATACGGTCTTGAACCAAAACTTTTTTAAAATAAATTTTTGAATCACTAGCCACAATATAAGGGCTAAAATTAAAATTATAAAAAAAACTTACTTAGCTCATCTTTGACTGCGTGACTTATCAATACTCAACTTGTACCACCTTATATAAGCAGCCTTGTTTAAAAGAATCTAACTAATGTTTTCGATCGTGTTTAACGACCTTCTTCAGGTTAGAACATTGAAAAAATCGAACATAAGAACGTTTAGCAGTAACGACTGCTCGTTTGGCCCGCTAAGCGATATTATATATCTATTAAAACTTTTGTTTCCCATTATGTGTATACCAAAACAATTCAATAAATGAAAACTTGCATGTGTCATTGTTATAATGCGCAAGTGCGAGTACAAACTCTTGGTATAACAATAAAATCTTATTCATTTTGTATTTGTTTTACTATTTTAAAAGCATGTTTGCCTAAATTGTGGCCCACCGTAATGTTACACGTGATCAAAGTGGCCCGCGAAACAATTTGGGTTGGCCAGGCCTGGTCTAGTTTAAATGGAAAAGTATTTATAAAAATTATTTATTTTTCTTTTAAAATGATTAGTTCCATTTAAATAATAATCTTGTAGTCAAGTAAAACATATATTAATTAAACAAAACTCTAAATTCAAAAAATAAAGGTTAAAAATGATTACTTCAATTACCATCTGTTCACAAAACAAGTTTAATCAAAAGTTAATTTTACTGTATCATTTTCCAGTATTGCTATATTTCTTTTTATAAAAAATTATTAAAATTATAGCTCAAATATTTTATTAATTAATGCATAATATATTAAATATCAACTATAAACACTATTTACCTTTAATAACAAGATGACCAACATCCCCCAGATTATTGAAGGTTTTGAAAATATTCTGTTAAAAATATTTTACGTATTAGAAATGAAATGTATTTTAATGAAAAGTATCACATTTTATTAATTTTTTTTATTTTAATAAATTCTATATTTTAACTGAACATATTTAAAATATAAAGTAAGAAATAAATTAAAATAATGCTACTTTAATAGCTTTTTATAATTTAATATAGTGATACAATCAAATAAAATATATTTACATTGTTTTTTAAGAATATTTTGTAAAATCATATTAATGAGACTAACCTCTATCAAGAAGTCTCTATATCTTTTATAAATTAGGTGTTATTTTACTCTGATATGATATGGTATGTAAGTAGTAAACAAAATTAGACTTTCGTAAAATTTCAGAATATTTTAAGAAACATTTTAAGAGAAAATAATCTTATAAAATTTGTTTGAAAAGATGTTTTTAATAACAATATTATATGTTAGATTGAATATTTTTAATATTCTTTCTTCTCTCCTCAACCCAGTTGGTGGGCAGTATTAAGTCCACCATTCACTCCTATTTAGCTATTTAGTGCTAATCTTGCTCTAAGGTGTTCTGCCTTTCACTTTATCCCAGTACTTCATTCTTAGTCATCCGCTTACATTTTTCTGTTTATTATTCCCTCAAAAAATAACTTCATCAATTCTGAATGTCTTAATAGATGTCCTATCATGCTGTTCTCTCATTTATTTATAGTGTTAAAATTCTTCTAGTTTCTCTTGGTCTCTGTAGAAGCTACTCATTGGTCAATTTTTTAATTCAAGCTACCTTCACCATTCTTCTCCAGCACCACATTTTAAAGGCCTCTTTTTTCCCCTCAATGTCCATGTTTGAGCCATATAGGGTCTCTCTGCAAATGTAACTTTTGATGGGTTTTCGCTTCACATCCGTAGAGATTTTCTGTAATGTCAGCATTCCTTTCATTCTGTAGAACACTTCCTCTCCCTGTGCAATTTTCAATATAATATATTTTCAAATCTTCTGTCAGATATCGGAAAGCTTATGAGGCTTTCCAGGTAACTGAAATTTCTCTAATTCTTTCTCATCTAGTGTTATTCTAGAATGTCTTTCATTTCCTTTTGAACAAATCATTATTTTTGTTTTTTTGTACGATTTATTTTCAAGTTGCATCCAGCTATTGCACTAAAGGCTATTTAAATATATCACACTAACCTTATAATGCTTTGCAGTTATTTTCTTGTATATATTGGATCTACAAGAAGATTGCTCAAACAATGCCTCTGTGAGCCTAAAACAGATATTGATAAGAAGAAAAACACTATTGCCTTAGCTATATATGCCAGTGAAAAAGGCATTACACCCAAATTACAAGCGACCAGCAAACTCGTCATATGCACCAACTTAAGAATTTGGAGGCATAAGAATAGAGATTTTTAAAGCAGAATGCCAGGGCCTTTCAATCAATTTTAAAGACAAAAAACAACTCTTGAGGGCATGGCAGGCTCTGTATGACCTGGAGTTATAACAGCCAACACAGGCACACATTGTTAGAAATTTAAAATTCAAAAGGAAATTAGAACATACCAGAAACAGAATAGAATGGGAATTGCACCAGAAAAGGTTTTCTCTAGAACGCCACCTGAAGAATGTCCTAGGGTGGACCAAAAATGTTTGTGACACGTTACAAAATAACTGCAAAGCATTATAATGTTAGTGTGATATATTTATCAATGCTTTGTTTATTGGATGGATGTTATTGTAAAGGCTATTTAGTGCATCATTAAAGTTTCTCAATGCCTTCTGCAACTTTTGTTTACAGTTTGCAACCAGAACTATGTCATCTGCAAAACATATTGTGTTGAAGATTTTACCATTTATCTTTAAACCTTTATGGTTAGTTTCCTTTTATTTCTTCATAGCTTCTATTTAAATGTTGAATAAAGTAGGTGATATCAACATCCCTTTCAAAATACTTGTTTTCCTTACCTTCTATTAATGCTACTTGTCTTTGTACAGTTGGTATATTATTCTTCTGTCTCTATAGTCAATTCTCAACTCCTTTAGAATGTTCAACATTATTGTCCAATCTATAATATGTTATCAACAAAAGCAATGAGTACTGGCATATCTGTTATTATTGATGATCATGCGTAGACTTAAAAATGCTTCTCTTGTATCTTTGTTTTAAACCAAACAGGTCCTCAGAGATATTGTCATTGACGATGTTCTCTAATCTGTAGATTATTATCCTTGTGAGGGTTTTTGATAAGTGTGACACTAGACTTAGTGTTCTGTGATCTTCACACTTTAACGTCCCCTTTTTCTTTAAATATTGGGATTAGCATACATTTTAATAAAAAGATATTTTAAAATAATAGTATTGAAGTTTTAACAACCAATGAAATATCTTCAAAAATATAGAATATAATAATATTAATAATAAATAATAGGTTATAACAAGAAATAAAAACACAAGAAAACATTATTCTCTAGAATTTCTTTTTAAGAACTTCAGAACAGAAATACATAGGCATTTAAAAATTTAGAAATGAGAAAACTCAACAATTTAAAACAAAGTATAAAAATATAAATGGAAGTTAAGTTACAGGGTAGCCAAAAGTTTTCTGAACCTGTAAACCAGTCATGGCAAATGATTTTCCAAAGGTAAGTCAAAATTGAATTCAAAAATTTCTGAGATGGTGGCAATTTCTAGGTTTATTCTTTGATTTTCTTGAGAACAGTTCCTTACTGCTGCCATAACTGGCAAAATTAGCTGGCTTCAATCCCTTTTTGGAGGAGGGCTATACTTGGGACCACAATGTAGGATTCGGTGAACTTGTTCTGATACCGTAACATTAGAGTAATTGTGATACTCACATTTTACCAGCACACACTTTTTCTTATGCTTGCTGGAATCCTACAATGTGGTTGCAAGCATATCTTTCCTCTGAAAAAGGATCTAAACAAGCTAATTCCACCAATTATTGAATTCAAAATTTAGTAACTCCAAATTGCAGATCAAATATTAAAATTTGAGTTAGTTAAAAAAAAATGCTTACAAATTTTACTTTAATATTTTAATCTACATCAGAAAAATGACAGTAAACTCTATATAAGTAAAAAGAAAATATTGTGTAAATAATGGTGTAAATTAACTTTCATTTGTGACTAGAATTTAAGATTGGCATATAACCTGCCCACACTCCCTTTCAAATTATCTTTCAAACACAGTAACCCAGTAACCCATGAATTATTTATCAAAATCACAGTAAATATTTTAAGATTTTACTCATTATGTTTAGCTTATTATTGTTTTTATGTTCTGAATCTGATGATTTCAAAATTATGTTTTCAAATTTTTAATATAAATAGTAATTTGAATTATTCAGAACACTAAATATACATACATATATATATATATATATATAAAAGCAATAATCTTAAAACTTTATTAAAAATTAAGAAAATAATTGAACACAAATAAAATACATTACAAATATTATTTATTTTAGACATTACAGATAAGGAAACTTTATTATTTATTAAAGAAAAAGATAAACTCAACAAAAACAAAGTAGGATAACAAAGTAAATATGGCCCTATTACTTACTCTCCCAAGCTTCAGTTTGAATCATTTAACATAAGCAAAATATTTTTTTAAATTGCACTTTTTTTAATTATCTAGAAACAATGTGAGCCAGATCCAGCCCTCAAGCTGGATCTGGGGACTCCTGTGATACACTATATGAAAAATATAAATATAATTTAATGATACTTACATATTTATTAATAAGAAATTGTCTTTCCTTAGGATCAAATTCATAAGTTGTTAAATCAGACACGGTATCGGGTTTGTGCATACCACTAATTGTGATAAGAAGATATATAGAACCTGCTCCATCTTCAAGCTCTTGCCAAATATTGTGTGTTTTTTCTGGAGTAAGACTGCTAAGATCTATTGTGCATCTTTGGAATAATTAAAATTGCTAAATTAGTAGTATAATAATTTCACAGTAGGAGTATTTACATAAATATTATATTTATTATATTAAGATGTTATCTGTGAAATTTGAATCTGAAGAATCATCATAAATTATAAGTATTTCCTTACCTATTATAATATTAATATGATCCAGTATTTTAGATAAAATTCATTAAGTTATATACAAATCATATTTCTCTCTTATTTTGTTTATTAATCTATTATTAAAGTTGTTAAACATTTATATGATAAAAAAGATATGTAAATGAAATTTATATATACAGGAAATTTTCTAATTAATGAATTTGAGAGGACCAATATTTTGAGTGTTTGATATAAGGAGAATTCTATATTTGGAGAATAACAACAGTAATCAGTTATAACTTTGCAAGCATGAAATGCTTTTAGAAATAAATTTACCTAATAAAGCATGGAAAAAAAACTAAATATGTATGACACTTGTTTAGTTTCTTTGCATTTCAGTTGTAAACCATTTATAATGTCACTGCAAGCTGTAATATTCATATCAGTATTCCCAGAAATCAGCTGAAATTCAAGCAAAAAGTTGCAAAAGACTATTTTATTGATGTGGAAAATGCTTAAAACTTTGGCTTTTAATTAACAGGATTAGCTTTTAATGTTAGAAATCTGTAGATTGGGGATAGAAGTCAAGAATAAATGCTTTTAACATAAAAATTGCAGTCTGGCATTGTGACAATCATATTTTTAGTTTATTTAATTTAAAATATATGCTCTCCATCTCAAATTAGTAGTGTCTTGTCCCTATACATCATACTTTTCCTGCTAGCAATAGCTGTGCTGGTCATCTATTTAACTCCTTTCAGGAAAAAATTTTTGAATTGAAATAATGTGACTTCCCAGTGCACAATACAAATTCGTATGTAGTTAATCAGGGCCTCATGTTCCTACGTTTTTCATATCTGGCCTCAACTTTTATCTACCTAACTCTGTTTTCAAGGTTAAGGATGGACAGACAGACAAGTGAGACAAGACAGACAGTGGGAATTTATAGGTATACAATTTTTTCAAATTACAGCCCAAAAAGTTGGTGATTGCCACAAAAACTGCCAAAAAATTTCTTTAAAAGTATCCCAACTCACAATAAATTATAGGATATGGCAGCTCTGACCTGTGTATATTTGAAATCACCCATAATTATTTAAGATAGTAATGCTCTCCTCAAATGAATGTATTTGATATAGTTTGTTGCAACACGAATGGCAGGAATTTGAATTAAAGGGAATTATACCATGAGATTTGAAATTAGTTCATTACATGGTATAATACATTCCATATGTTTTGTATATTGCATTTGTTAGAGATTGTCAGTTGTTTGTTACAGAGAGAAATTCATTATACTAATTTGGAATTACGGAATTTCCTGTATATTACACTGTTGTTCAAAAAATAAGCAACAATGAGATTCTTGTGAATAAAACTATTATTGATATTTTATTGGTTTGAATGAAAGTTAAAGAATAACTAAGGCATAAACCAGATACTAGCTCAGCCAATAATTAGTCAAACTAACAAAATAACACCTTCTACTTATAGCTGAGATAATTTTTATTGAGAAAAACAAACGTTTTCGGCTTACTCAATAAGCCATCCTCAGGTTATAACTTTCGAAAAAAAAGGAACATTATCGTTCCATTAAAAGAATACAATTGTTTGAAAAAATTCAAAACATTAGCAACGGACAAAAAGGAAGAACACGGTAATATAAATAAATAAATATACAAAAATACATAAAAACAAAAGGAAGAACATGGTAATATAAATAAATAAATATACATAAATAAATAAAAACAAAAAAGAAAGAACATGGTAATAAAAATAAATATACAATAAAATCGTTAGAGTGGGAATAAGAAGTAAAAGATGAAAAATAAAAAATAAAAATAAAAATGATTCCACTGGTGATACTTTTAAAAAGAATGGCAGATTATCGAGGAATGATGCCAAAACAAGCTAAGACAAGCCTACGAGTTCGTGATATATTTCTTAACCACGAATTTCCAAGCTGTTGGTAGGCTGTCAGCGTCCCTCGCATTTATGCATGCCTCTTCCAACTTGCTTTTATAGATTTCAATTTTTTCTGCGGTGCTCGCTAACGTTGGAGAGCTCAATGGTTTTACAATATCCGCTTCCTCCCATTTAATTACCGAGCCTTGGGTCTGCGCGTATTGCGAAAGTACTGTTGCGTTGGATCCTTTCCTGACGTCATACTTGTGCTCTTTAAGTCTTTTCCCTAAACTTCTTGTTGTGACTCCTATGTAATCTTTTTCGATACCTAGTTCAGCGTTCTCGTACGGGATTTTGTATACTCCTGCTCTATCTTCCTTCCTAAAGCGATCTTTATCATTCCTTAAGATTGTATATAGGTTCGGAGCTCTTTTTAGAACCATTCTGGTCTCCTTGTGGTTTGCAATTTCTTTCATAATGCCTTTTGAATTCTTGTTGTAAGTAAACTTTGTGATTTTACTGGGAACGTATTTTGAACTTCTTGTTGTGCCCATCTTATACTTTTTAACTAATCCTGCTATTGTGCCTTTCTTATATCCTAGGGATTCGGCCACTTGCGTGATTCTGTCTATTTCCTTATTTCTATTAATAACGTTGTCACAATAGGTATAGGCCCTTCTGATAAGAGCTCGGAATGCTGCCAGCTTGTAATGGTACGGGTCATTAGAATACGATGGAATATAAAGTGGGCTGTGTGTTGGTTTTACGTACACGTTGGTGGAAAAATGCCCTTCTTTGAACACAATATTAATGTCTAGAAAATGGATAGCAGGGAACTCTTTTGTTCCATTTTCAATTTTAGGCCATCATTGTTGTTGTTTACTCTTTCTACGAATTTGCCTATCATACTACTATTCCTCCATACAATAAGAACATTGTCCACGTATCTCTTGAAATATAATACATCCTTTTTAAAATCATACAGGACTTTTTTCTCCATTTTTCTAATGACCAACTCGCACAATATTCCTGAGACCGGACTTCCCATTGGTACTCCCCGTTTTTGCCTGTACGCTTGGCCGTTGAAACTAAAGCAGGATTCATAACATATTAGATTGACCATTTCTGAAATTTCTTCGTTGTAACGTGCTAATTCCGGGTTTACATCGAACAAGAACTCTAAAAGGGCTTCCTTACAAGACTCGATTTTTATGGAAGGATACATGTTTTCATAATCAAAAACCGTTGCAGCTTCCTCTTCCATTAATGATAAGTTTTGTATTTCCTCAACCACATTCGCAGGATCTTGTGCTACTAGTGCGCTGTTGTCAAGCTGAGAGGATATACACAGTGTATATCTGTGTAATCGCTTTTCTAAGATGAAAGTCGGTCCCTTGCGTTTTTCTACTATTGGCCTTATTTCCTTCCCTTCTTTGTGAGTCTTGGCGAAAGCAAACAATCTTGGCATCCCTGGTCTTGCGTTATTGCATTTCTTGAGAAAGGGTAAAATGGTGTTAAGTTTAGTTCCCGCTAGCCTTTTGACTCTCCTATCAATGCTCTCGATGATTTTGTATTCAACCTTTTCACATTCTGTTTTTGTTATGTAATCCTCCAACGCTTTGTTGTACGTTTGTCTTTTCATAATTACCAAAAGTTTACTTTTGTCCACTCTTGTAGCTATCAAATCGTTTACCCTCAACCATCTTTTAGTAATATCTTGAATATCATTTCAAGTTATGAACCAAGCAAATTGGAAGAAAGGAGGAGGCAAGAACAGTTGCATCCAGTTTACTAAAAGATGGTTGAGGGTAAACGATTTGATAGCTACAAGAGTGGACAAAAGTAAACTTTTGGTAATTATGAAAAGACAAACGTACAACAAAGCGTTGGAGGATTACATAACAAAAACAGAATGTGAAAAGGTTGAATACAAAATCATCGAGAGCATTGATAGGAGAGTCAAAAGGCTAGCGGGAACTAAACTTAACACCATTTTACCCTTTCTCAAGAAATGCAATAACGCAAGACCAGGGATGCCAAGATTGTTTGCTTTCGCCAAGACTCACAAAGAAGGGAAGGAAATAAGGCCAATAGTAGAAAAACGCAAGGGACCGACTTTCATCTTAGAAAAGCGATTACACAGATATACACTGTGTATATCCTCTCAGCTTGACAACAGCGCACTAGTAGCACAAGATCCTGCGAATGTGGTTGAGGAAATACAAAACTTATCATTAATGGAAGAGGAAGCTGCAACGGTTTTTGATTATGAAAACATGTATCCTTCCATAAAAATCGAGTCTTGTAAGGAAGCCCTTTTAGAGTTCTTGTTCGATGTAAACCCGGAATTAGCACGTTACAACGAAGAAATTTCAGAAATGGTCAATCTAATATGTTATGAATCCTGCTTTAGTTTCAACGGCCAAGCGTACAGGCAAAAACGGGGAGTACCAATGGGAAGTCCGGTCTCAGGAATATTGTGCGAGTTGGTCATTAGAAAAATGGAGAAAAAAGTCCTGTATGATTTTAAAAAGGATGTATTATATTTCAAGAGATACGTGGACAATGTTCTTATTGTATGGAGGAATAGTAGTATGATAGGCAAATTCGTAGAAAGAGTAAACAACAACAATGATGGCCTAAAATTGAAAATGGAACAAAAGAGTTCCCTCGCTATCCATTTTCTAGACATTAATATTGTGTTCAAAGAAGGGCATTTTTCCACCAACGTGTACGTAAAACCAACACACAGCCCACTTTATATTCCATCGTATTCTAATGACCCGTACCATTACAAGCTGGCAGCATTCCGAGCTCTTATCAGAAGGGCCTATACCTATTGTGACAACGTTATTAATAGAAATAAGGAAATAGACAGAATCACGCAAGTGGCCGAATCCCTAGGATATAAGAAAGGCACAATAGCAGGATTAGTTAAAAAGTATAAGATGGGTACAACAAGAAGTTCAAAATACGTTCCCAGTAAAATCACAAAGTTTACTTACAACAAGAATTCAAAAGGCATTATGAAAGAAATTGCAAACCACAAGGAGACCAGAATGGTTCTAAAAAGAGCTCCGAACCTATATACAATCTTAAGGAATGATAAAGATCGCTTTAGGAAGGAAGATAGAGCAGGAGTATACAAAATCCCGTACGAGAACGCTGAACTAGGTATCGAAAAAGATTACATAGGAGTCACAACAAGAAGTTTAGGGAAAAGACTTAAAGAGCACAAGTATGACGTCAGGAAAGGATCCAACGCAACAGTACTTTCGCAATACGCGCAGACCCAAGGCTCGGTAATTAAATGGGAGGAAGCGGATATTGTAAAACAATTGAGCTCTCCAACGTTAGCGAGCACCGCAGAAAAAATTGAAATCTATAAAAGCAAGTTGGAAGAGGCATGCATAAATGCGAGGGACGCTGACAGCCTACCAACAGCTTGGAAATTCGTGGTTAAGAAATATATCACGAACTCGTAGGCTTGTCTTAGCTTGTTTTGGCATCATTCCTCGATAATCTGCCATTCTTTTTAAAAGTATCACCAGTGGAATCATTTTTATTTTTTATTTTTTATTTTTCATCTTTTACTTCTTATTCCCACTCTAACGATTTTATTGTATATTTATTTTTATTACCATGTTCTTTCTTTTTTGTTTTTATTTATTTATGTATATTTATTTATTTATATTACCATGTTCTTCCTTTTGTTTTTATGTATTTTTGTATATTTATTTATTTATATTACCATGTTCTTCCTTTTTGTCCGTTGCTAATGTTTTGAATTTTTTCAAACAATTGTATTCTTTTAATGGAACGATAATGTTCCTTTTTTTTCGAAAGTTATAACCTGAGGATGGCTTATTGAGTAAGCCGAAAACGTTTGTTTTTCTCAATAAAAATTATCTCAGCTATAAGTAGAAGGTGTTATTTTGTTAGTTTGAATAACTAAGGCTTTTACACTTCAACTATAACATCAAGATGCTCAATAGTGGGTTTTGTATAACAGCATGTATGATGACCTTGGACTGCAATGCAGTCTTGACAACAATTTATGCTAGCAATGACATTGTTGATCAAGTTTTGTGATGTTAATCTTCATTCTTGTAGAAGAGTTTGTTGAAACTTTGAAAAAGTATGGGATACTGAAACTTATAATCAGTCTTCCTAACATGTTCCTTCCATATATGGCCTATTGGATTCAGGTCTGATGTTCTTGGAGGTCATTGCACGTGAAGAATTGTTTCACTCTCACGGGACATTCCAATTTCCAACGCTGACTCAGCGCTGATCTCAACGTTCGTTAAAATTCGTTCCTTTTTTCAACGTTGAGGTAGCGCTGTTGTCAGCGCTGACTCAACGCACTCAGCACTCAACAGATATGTTGACTGCTACTTTCCAATGAATTGTGGGTAATTGGAGCGACATTTGAATAAAAAATGGCGACAATGCAGGAGATGCACGTTACTGTGGACAACGAAACTTATCACTTTATAGTTGATGAAAAACAAGCAAAAATGATGACGGAAGGTAAGATTTAAAAAAATTGAATATCATTTCAAGTAAGCAATAAATTTATTTTTCATTGTTTTTGTCAGATCACAATTATTTACTAGAATACATAAATAAACTTCGATCTGAGAATCAGAAGCGTTCAGCATCTACAGGTACTGTACATATTTTATATTAATAACAAATTAAATGTATTTAACCAAATAGATAATTATTGTTTTTATAAATTTTAATAAAATTCCTCTATTTAATTTTTTACATATATATTTAATGATAGAACAAGCAACTTCTGAAAGATCAGAAACGAATGTACAGTCTGTACAACTTTCTGGAACAGAAAAAATTGGTAAGTATATATTAAATAATAATATACAGTAAGGATACTTTGTAATTATTATATATTGAGATTTTCTTTTAATTAATGCAATTCAAATTGAACAAATAAACATAAATGACAGCTTTATATTAAATATAGACAATATATATTTATTAGAATAAGTGTTCATACATTAATTTTTTGATATTTATTTTAATGAATGAATGGGAACATTCTGTTGAAATTTATAATTATTAATTTTTTTTAAATAGTTCAAAAAAATTTTCTTGACAATACCAAAACAGTATGCAGTATTATGTATATTATATCAGATATCATGTTAAAGATTTTGTGTAAATAATAAATTATAGCAAACTATAAAAGAATGCAAAATAAAGATTTTTTTTTAATTTTTAAGCTAATGAATGGACTCGCCAAGCGACATTATTCCTAATAGAAACAAGATTGGAAATGGAGGAGGAATTTCTGAAACCTATTCAGAAATCCAAATTATGGCAGAGGATTTCTGCCTCAAAGTGGGTACACATTTCAGTCCACAGAATGCCATGCTAAATGGCGAAATTTAATGTGTACCTACAGGAAAAATGTGACAGATCGAAACAGTCTGGTGGTGGTGCCACAAAATGGGAATATTTCCATAAATTTCATAAAGTTTATGGAAATAGGTCAAATGTGAACCCACCCAGTAAGTTACCTTCGAAGTTCTCTGCCATGTACCAGTACCTCTGAAAATTGTTTTCAATTTTGTGAAAATGAAAATTTAATTTCTGCTCCCAGTACATCAAATTCCCAAAGGGAAGCAGAAACAAATGAAAGACCAAGAAAGAAGAAAATAACTAATGATGAACCACCATTGTAGTTTAAAAATTATTTAGAAGAAAAAAAAAATAGAAGACAAAAGGAAAGCAGAAGTTGAAGAACAACAATGGAATGATTTTAAAAAAAATAGAAGAAGAAAAATTAAAAGCCACGCAAAACTTAACAGATGTTTTGTTAAAATTGGCAGAAAATAAAATGTAAAATGTTTAAATATTTTAATAAAATTTTTTTTGTTTTGATGACTACTCATAAATGTATTTAAGATTTACCAAAATACATCTATTCAAAAAATCAAAGCACTTTCAATAATGAACAAAGTTTATTAGAATTATGTAACTCACAATTACAAATAACTAAAAGTAATAACAAAATGTTAAATACATGATTAATACATTTCCTGAAACTGGTTCAAATATTTAATAAAATTTGTTTAAATTATATACAGTATTATAAATGCAGATGAACATGGTATCATTGTGATTAAAAATTCACAACATAATAGCAGACAACAATAATTACAAACTTGATTTTAAGGTATTAGCAGAAAAAAAATAATAAAAGTAGATAATTTTTAACCATTATGATGGGCATATATTTTATTAGCAATTTTCTCTCTTTTGCTAATTCCATCTCGATATTCTTCTCCAAAATTCGGAGAACTGGTTTGAAAATTATCATTTATAGAACAAGCATCTGGAGGTATATCATTGTATAAAATGCACAAATTGTGCAATACACAGCCAGTAATAATTACTTCTGGAATCAAATCCCTTCGAAACATATGTAGATGTTTTAGCCTTCTAAATCTTCCAAATAATTGTCCAAATGCTTGTTCAATAACAATTCTAGTTGAACTAAGAATTTTATTATAATATTTTTTAATATAGTTTAAGTGTCCATTATCACGATAAGGAGTTAATAATTTTTTGGATAATGGATATGCACTATCACCTAATAAATGATAATTTTCTGAAATCATCTCAGGATTATGTTTCATTTTTAGAAAGAGAGGACTTCTTTGGAAAACTCTGGCATCATTTGATGAGCCTGGCCAACCAGCAAAGACATCTATAAATTTTAATTTTGCGTCACATACAGCCTGTAGAATGACGGAAGTGAAATTTTTTCTATTAAAATGTGCAACCTTTTCATTTTTGGGGGCTGTAAATGGAATATGAGTTCCATCGATACAGCCTAAAACTCCGGGAAAACTGTTGGACCCTCTCAGTTCATTAAATTCGTTAACAGTTTTTTCAATTTCTCCTCCTGTAGGCCACTGGATAACTCTCTCTGTTATTTCCATTATATCCTTACAGAATGCAATAAATTCTCTGTGAGCATGGCCCTGTCCAATGCCAAATCTGTCAGCTACACCTCGAAAAGATTCTTGATTGCCAATCAACCATAACGATAGTAATATGGAATCTTCTCTTTTCATTGATGGCTTTCTTTTATTAGGCTTCGAAATAATCATCTGCATCAAATGCTGAAATAAAAATAAAATTTCTTAAATGATGACTGCTGCTTAAGTATTGTTTCTTTTGCCACATAAACGAAATATTTTAGGTAAAATTATATATATAATATATTTTATAAGTTTCGAAACAATTAAATTTTTTAAAATTAAACACTTCTATCCTTTGTGAAAATAATTACAGTAAAAGATTTGACAAACTAAACAGATAATTATAATTTAAGCACTTTTACATACCTCAACTGTTGAACGATTCAAACGAAAGTGAGATTTAAAATCTTCCATGGAATACAAAGGAACTACCTCTTCTACATAACCTATTATTTTGGCCTTCTTTCTCTTTTTATTTTCTTCCATAGCTGCTACATTTACATGTAGCAGTTCGTCGTTGTTGTCGTCGTGTTTCATTTTCTTTTTATATGAAATCATCGCATTGTCATTAAAAATATTGCAAAATGCTGTAACAGCAGAAGAAATGATATACTTGTCCTCCATCTTGCTGAGAATGGAATCATGGGAACTAAGCACTTTGTAGTCGAGTTGGAACGTCGTTGATGACGTCAAACTGTTGACTTCAACACTCAACACTGGTGTTGAAAATTGGAATGTCCCATCAGGCATCTCTCAACCAATTGCACTCTTTGAGGTCAAATGCTATCATCCATAAATATTGCATCTGAACACATTACAGTGATAAATATAGTGACATTACATGTGGGTATAGAAGTTCATTTTAATACTTATACCTATCAATGAACTACCTGAAAGAAAATGTGAAGTTCAGTGTGGTTGTTTATTGCTATTCTTGCCCATACCATCAACCCACCATCTCTATAATGGTCACTTTCAAAGATATTTGACACAGATATCAAGTTTTCTTCACATCAAAATTTGGCAAGAATCACTCTGAAGACTGAATCATGACTCATTTCTATTCATTATTTGGTAAAGAGTACTTGAGACCATTGCAGAGACATGAACAAGTAGTCTCTTTACATACAGTTTACCTCCAGCAGTTACTCCATGACACAGTTTGTTGAGATAGTCATCTTCCTGTGGTAGCAGAGAGGTTCAAAGCCAGCTGTTGTATTGTCAGTGACCTATGATATCTTGCATATTGAAGTAAGCAGCAGTCTGTCATTGATATTTTCTTGGGCATCTACATTTGGCTCTTCTGGAAACTGTATGAATAACTGAATACTATCCATAGCCAATGCACAATGCTTCAATGACATTAAGCTGTTTTGCCACATAATCTTGTTGATAAGTGGCCATATGCATTCCTGTAATGTGTTTCATCATCCAGACAGTTCCTTCCATTAATTATCAAAAAAACAAAAAAATGTTAGCACAGTTAAAAAATTGCTGGATTTTAGGTTTTTAGTTGTTTTAATTCAAGTATACCCAGTTTTGAGTGGTGGTTTTCATTATTGAAAGTTTTCCTTTTCATACTTCATTAAACACTCCACATTTGTGATACTATTCACAAGTTAGAATGAAATACACCAACAACTGCTGTAAATGATCAGGCTAAATTTTGAATAAATGATTATAGATTAGAAATAAATTTGGCATTAGAGTTAGGAGTTAGGCACCATCTCTTATTAAAATTAATAATTATAATATTTAATCAGTGGTGATATTCAGCAGGTTCGCACAGGTTCAGCCGAACCCGTTGGTAAAATTTTCAGTTTCCTGAACCTTGTTAAACACACGAAACATTTCTCAGTGGTTTGGTTTTTTTTAAAAATATATTAAAATATCTGTAATACTTGTTAAGACCCTGAGGTTAGACCGAGGTCTACCGGTCTACAAAAAAAAGAGAAAGAAGTCGGCTTACAGAAGACGTGTTTATTAGTAACTAACACCAACTGGTGAACAAAGAAAACGTACATACAAATTCCCTTCCAGCCTCAAGTGTACCGACAATTTTCTCGCGTGGAGGAAAAAAACATATATAATCGTTCAAGATTGTACCTTGGACTGTCCTATGTCTGTACTGATTCACTTTAGTTCATTAATCTTTCATACGGCTCCGATGGAATTCGATTGTTGAAACACTTCTCCTTTGTTCTCCGGTGGCTTCCCGATCTTCGCTCACGTGCTTGACACAGGTCTTCCCCAACGGACAGCATTCGGCCTCCAAAGATCCGGAAAAAAGGTGCCCTTCTACGTCAGGACCTTCTATATATATACCGTTCGCTGTTGCCGTCTCCCACGTGATCCTTCGGCAACCAATCCAAAGGCCCCTTTTGCGCGCGTCCCCCAAAGGTGGAACAAAAAGGGACACGTGTCGTCAAAGAATGACGAAACAAAGAAAAAAGAACCCGTTACAAAGAAAACGCGATAAAATAATACCCGATACACAATAACGCGATAATAACTCGATACAGTAATAACGCGATAATAACCCGATACAGTGACGCGAAATTAAGTCTAATAATATACAATATATACAAATAAAAAAAAAAACGAACAAATAGTGGCGGAGCACTACATATCTCCCCACCAAAAGAAACTTACTTCCCGTAGTGTAATCTACGGAAGTCAATTGCCCGCTCCCTCAGGTTATATGGCCTAACACGCGGTTCGATGTTAGTCACATCGTTCGCTTCGTGTTGGTCACCCTGTGTAGTGACCGTCTCGCCACGTCTCTGCATTAATCTGTCGTCAAACAATTCCTCCTCATTCTCCGATTCTACTTTCTTGTCTTTCTTTCTCCTAGCCTTCTTCTTGCTAATGATCATCCGATCGAAACAGGGCTTCATACGATCGACGTGGATGGTCTCCACATCTTTCGAGTCGCAACCCTCCACACGGTAAGTCGTTGGGCTTAGCACTTTTGTGACCCGGAACGGGCCTTTATAATTGCTGGAAAATTTTCCTTTCTTAACGCCCATCTTCCTAACCCAGACTCTTTGCCCTTCTAAAAATTTTGTTAAAGTCCTACCTTTATTTCGGTAGTCCCTCCCTTTACGATTATAATCCCTCGCCCGCATATTCGCGCAATCCCTCAACGAACGAAGCTTGGTTACCAAGTATGCCCTTCGTTCGTCGGTGGTCCAACCCTCGGAAACATGGTCAATGTTCGGGACGCGGGGGTCGAGGCCAAAAAGGAGGAAAGCTGGCGATTCACCAATAGCGGAGTGATGGGAATTATTATAAGTGAAACAAGCTGAGGGAACCATCTCATCCCACTCCACTCCCCCGCTGGCGGATGATTTAGCTATCATCTCGATTAATGATCTATTCACCCTTTCACACATACCATTAGAACATGGCCGGTAGGCAGTTGTGATGTTACGATGGATCCCCAACCACTTGCAACAATCTGAGAAAAGTGAGGACAAAAAGTTCGTTCCCCTATCGGAGATAATAACTTCAGGGGCGCCATACCTGCAGATCACCTCATTAAAGATGGTATTGCTAATAGACCAAGCCGTTTGATCTTTTAGGGGGTGCGCCTCAACAAAACGGGTGAAAATGTCGATAATGACGAGGATGTACCGGTTCCCGTTCCTTGTCGTGCGGATGGGCCCTATTATATCGATTGCCAACTTCTGGAAGGGTGACTCAGCTTTCTCATTTTCTTGGAAGGGCGATTTGCCTTTATGCACGTTATGTTTTTGGCACTTAGCACACACTTTGACGACTTGCTCTACCTTAGTTCTCAGGTTCTGGATATAATAGTGTTTTTCGATATTCCTGATAGTTTTTTTCACCCCCCAGTGCCCAGATAACTTATTCTCGTGCACCGCCCTGACCAACGTTTCGGCGAGACTCTTCCCTACACATAGTTGGTTTACGTACTGGTCACGAGACCTTAGAAATTTCTTTCGATAAAGACAATCATCTAGCATGACATATTGAGGCAGATGCCGTTTCAAAACATCATTATCGGGGTCTCGCGTTATGTCCCTCTTGATGGGGCCAAAGGTATCGTCGCAATCCTGGGATGAACGAATCTCATCACGGCTTACACACGCAGTCTTGGCGAACTCTACGTTGAATTGGTTCACCCCGTCAATATTCCTAGATAAGAAATCCGCCACCTTGTTATCTATGCCCTTAACATGCTCGATCTCAATATGGAAATCCATCAATTCCATAACCCAGCGAGTCAACCGTTTGCTCCCATTCTGAATATTACTTAGGAACACTAAGGGTTTGTGGTCAGAAAGGATCGTCGTCTTCTGACCCAATATCAGGAATTTGAAATGTCTCAGGGCTAAGATAATGGCAAGGCATTCCTTTTCGATTGTTGAGTAGTTCCTTTCCGCCCCTTGGAACCGTCTACTAAAATACCCTATCGGGGCCAACCCCCCCTCTTTACGCTGCTCAAGCACGGCCGCCGCTGCGGTCTCGGAAGCGTCGGTATGCAAAAAAAATTGATTATTAAAGTCAGGGTGCACGAGGGTGGGAGGATTGATTATCGCCTCTTTTAGTTTCTCGAAACTCCGTTGACATTTTGCATCCCACAAGAACCTCCTCCCCTTTTTTGTGAGTTCGGTGAGGGGGGCTGCAATTTCCGAAAAGGATGGGACAAAATTCCTAAAAAAACCCATCATGCCAAGAAAGCTGCGGACACCCTTCGTATTCCTAGGTGCGTCGAGACGTTCAATAGATTCGACGTTACTAGGGTCAGGTCTCACCCCTTCACTGTTGATAATATGGCCCAAATACTTAACCTCGTGTGCCAGTAGTTGGCACTTATCCGGGTTCAACTTTAATCCCTCGTTTGTTAAGGTGCTAATCACGCGGTCTATCAGCTCAAGGTGATCCCCCAAATTCCGCGAAAACAAGACTATATCGTCCTGAAAGACGAAACAGCTGTTCCCCATGAACCTAGCCAGAATCTTGGTCATCACGTATTGGAAAAATCTGCCGCTGTTCTTTCCCCCCTGGGGCATTCTGCATAGTTGGTATTTACCCCAAGGCGTGGTAAACGCAAACACATGCCTCACCTTGGGGTCAAGAGGGATTTGAAAGTAGCCAGCTTTTAAATCCAACACGGAGAAGTATTTATTCCCGTTAAGTTGGGCCAGGATGTCATCGATTCTGGCCATGGGGAACGTTTGAGATTTCGTTATGTCGTTAACCTTCCGCAGGTCTAGGGTGATGCGGATCTCGCCGGAACTTTTGGGGACAATATGTATAGGCGAGTTCCAATCGGAGGAACTCTCCTCACATATTCCCGCCTTCATTAAATCACTGATTTGTTTCTTGAGGCCAGGAAGATAACAAAAAGGAATCCGGTATTGCCTAACATTAACAGGTTGATTTGTGGTTAGGGACACAGAATGCATGTAATTATTTGTACCGGGTAATTCGGATAATTCATTAGCAATGGAATCGGGATACCTATTCAAAACTTCAAGCACCCTTTTCTTAACGTCGTTATCAAGGTGATCTAATTTCCACCCGTTTTTGCTAACACCCATTTCACTGTTGATGTTAATGAGAAAATTTCTTTGGACAATTTGTTGGTTCGGTATAACCACAGATTTAACTTCGGTTAACACCTCAGGATTACAGCAGATAACATCCATGCCTATTATTATATCGTACTGTGCGTATCCAGGAAACTTAACACTAGGTGCTCTAATTCGGGTTTTATTACCGTTGTCGAAAAGGCATTCAATCATAACGGCTTCATGGCTTTCGATTAGGGTTCCTGACATCCCGCTTATTCGCGAATCGTCCGATGTCACCCACCCTTTATTCTTCGACCTCATGCATTCGGTCAGTTTGCTCCTAATCACCGTCCTCTCGGCCCCCGTGTCCACCAGCCCCTTAATTCTTATGCCACCAATCTCTCCTTCCACTAAGGGTAGCCCTTTCTCAGATAATCGTACCCCTCTTGTCAGGTTAAGCCTAACGATCGGGTCATCCGCCTGACTTCCCGAATGACCCTCATCTAGTTTAAATCCTTCCTTTTACCGCACTGTCGGGAAAAATGGCCTTTTTCGCCGCACGAATAACATCTTTTATCCCCTTTCTCCCGTTTCCTAAAACCCCCATTCTCCTTTATGCATTCAACCAGTGAGGCAATGGACTCACTTAAAACTTGTACCTGATTCTCAAGTTTTACGATGCGATTATGCGTCTCATCCTCCTTTTCGGAAGGTGCATTCTTTTGGTCAGAGTTAGCGTACACTTCACTAACGGGCCCTCTTCCGCACGCGGTTTCGATCTTTTCCTCCTCTTCTGCCCTCCGGATAGCCTGGTCCAAAGTTTCAGGACGACCTTGTATAACAGATCTCCGAATGTCGGGGTTTAAGCCCTTCATGAAGCAGTCCTTGATGGTGTTATCACGTAAGGTAGACAGATTTTGATTCCGCGCTACGGCCCGAGAAAATAAGGATTTTATGCGTATACCATACTCGCATGCCTTTTCCCCTCTTTTCTGTGACATCTTCAAAAGTTGATCAAACGGGTCCTGCTCCTTCCCCTTACGATCAAAACACTTTACGAGACCTTCCTTTATCTCATCATATAGCGTCACCCCCTGATCCTTCAAGTCAAAAAATACCGATAACGGTTCCCCTTTTAGTCTCGCTTGGACTACGGTCACTTTGACCCTTTCCTCCCATCCGGCTAAAGCCGCTACATTTTCTACAGTCTGGAAGAACCGATGGATGTCTAGGGTATCGCCCGGCAAATTTGAAAAACATGGTATCATTCCCATGAACCCCGTAACAATGGGAACATTGCATATTTCTGCTACCGATCCACTAACTTCGCCGTTCATCTCCAGGGAAAACACCACAACCAGTGATACACAAAAAAAAATAATAGCACTAACCCGAACTAGAAAGGTTTGAGAGGAAGGGAATATAATACCGGCCGACTTCACACAATGCAAACAACTATCCTGTCGCGGACGCCAATTGTTAAGACCCTGAGGTTAGACCGAGGTCTACCGGTCTACAAAAAAAAGAGAAAGAAGTCGGCTTACAGAAGACGTGTTTATTAGTAACTAACACCAACTGGTGAACAAAGAAAACGTACATACAAATTCCCTTCCAGCCTCAAGTGTACCGACAATTTTCTCGCGTGGAGAAAAAAACATATATAATCGTTCAAGATTGTACCTTGGACTGTCCTATGTCTGTACTGATTCACTTTAGTTCATTAATCTTTCATACGGCTCCGATGGAATTCGATTGTTGAAACACTTCTCCTTTGTTCTCCGGTGGCTTCCCGATCTTCGCTCACGTGCTTGACACAGGTCTTCCCCAACGGACAGCATTCGGCCTCCAAAGATCCGGAAAAAAGGTGCCCTTCTACGTCAGGACCTTCTATATATACCGTTCGCTGTTGCCGTCTCCCACGTGATCCTTCGGCAACCAATCCAAAGGCCCCTTTTGCGCGCGTCCCCCAAAGGTGGAACAAAAAGGGACACGTGTCGTCAAAGAATGACGAAACAAAGAAAAAAGAACCCGTTACAAAGAAAACGCGATAAAATAATACCCGATACACAATAACGCGATAATAACTCGATACAGTAATAACGCGATAATAACCCGATACAGTGACGCGAAATTAAGTCTAATAATATACAATATATACAAATAAAAAAAAAAAACGAACAAATAGTGGCGGAGCACTACATATCTCCCCACCAAAAGAAACTTACTTCCCGTAGTGTAATCTACGAAGCATTTCAATCTAGATTGTGAGCAAGGTTGGGGTCTATGTCTTGGTGCAATCTCTCTCGACCGTTTCAATCTCGACCGAAACGAGGTTTAATCGCGATCGATTCAAGAGAGTTCTTGAAACTAGATCTAGTCATAAAGAGAGATCCCACAATCTCATGCGCGTGAGATAATACAAGATGGCTGTGAAAGACGTGTCAGGCTATGGACAGCGAAATAAAAAGGATATTGTATTACGAGAGATGATGACATCTGTCTACTATGAGTAGTGTGATTCGGAGTGAAAAATTTCTCTGCCAAAAAAAAGAAAGTCGACAGCACTAATATACAGGTATACCTTGTCTTACGTTGGTAATTGGTTCCAGGAGAGGCGACGTAAGTCGAAAAACGACGTAAGTTGAATTTACTTGTGTAGTTACGACGTAAGTCGTAGTTTCGACTTACGTCGTAACTAAATGCCAATAATGGAGGAAATGCCAATAATGAGCACTTAAAGACCGCTAAATAAGACACAACACAGGAACACAGATGTTTTCATGTTTCGTTCTCTAGGATTTATGATGATTATATTAACATTTACTGTAAATATACATATTTTAATATGATTTTATGTGCTTTTAACGCTTTTCTAGTGATATTACGACTTACAATGTTTGTGGCAGACAGATTTAAAGTCGAATAAACTGATTTAAACTTGATTTTTATTTTTCCATATACTTTTTTGACAAATGACGTATAATCGGAAACGACATAACTCGAGGTATACCTGTACTATTGTTACCTGGTCTTCACCCAGGGCCCGTTACATTCCAAATACACCACTGATTATTAGATATATCGCAAGAAAAGGTATTGTATTTATTTCTAGCCAAAACTTCCATTTCGTTTGTCGGTGACTGTCAGGGAAAAATTTTTTGCTAGCGAACCCTTTGTTAAATATTTCGAATATCACCACTGTATTTAATTAATTAATTTATATTAAACTGGAAGAAAAGAATCGGCCCAAAGCAGGACTCAAACCCGCAACTCCTGCTTACCTTGTGGATGTGTTGCAGTTACGCCACCCGGACCTTCGGTCCAATCTCCTCTTCCAGCATATATAAGACTAAGATATAACCATCCATGGTTATTATGGCACCGACTGGGGACACATCCACGCCCGCGGCCAGAAACATCCACTCAAGACACTCAGTCAGCCATCGCAACCCCAGCAAGGTATATATATACATATATATATATATATATATATACAAACATACATCAAACGAAACTGGCAATGCGTCCGCATGGTGAGCGGGAGTTGTGGGTTTGAGTCCCGCTTCGGGCAGATTCTTTTCTTCCAGTTTAATCTAAATTAATTAATTAAATATTATAATTATTAATTTTAATAAGAGATGATGCTTAACGTCTAACTCTAGTGCAAAATTTATTTCTAATCTATAATCATTTATCCAAAATTTAGCCCGATCATTTACGGCAATTGTTGGTGTATTTGCTTATGATATCGGGTTTTGTTTGATGTATGTTTAAGTTAGAATGAGCTACCTTATAGAAGGACATAGTTCCAATGCTAGGACTACTATTTAAGCAATTTTTTAAAATTGTATTTTTGAAATCAGCACTAAATTTTACACCAAACCAAATAATAAATTTGATAAGCTTAAATTTTTACTTTGTTGCTTATTTTTTGAGCAGTAGTGTATTTTAATACAGTTGGGGAAAATGTCAAGAACAAGACAAAATTGGGCCTATATTTTAATAATGCATTTATGTTATTTAAATGAAAATTTGCGTTTAATCTGAATACCATTTTCTCTTATAACATCTCATAAAATCAAGATTTTATTATATTTAAATATTATTGTATTATTATTAAAAGACTGACCTGCCCATAAAATCATCTTTTCCATGATAATCTCTATCCCATACAGAGACTTCTAAAATTTTTGGATGTTCTGCATACATATGCAAATCAAACTGTTCTAACCATTGAGGATTTAGAGTTTTATTGGCATTCTAAAATATAAGTTTCATAATCATTGCAAATAACTATAACTTTTGAGAAAATATTTCAAAGTAAATTACAAAGAAACCTACTTTGCTTTTATATTTCTCTGTACCCAATCGAAATTTAACATATGGGTCACTTAAACCATTTTCATCCATTGGCAACAAATTTTTACCTTCTACTAACACTATTGTCACAACACTATCCCATACTTGAGTTTTTTGCTTCTTAATAGCACTGTCTAAGGAGGAACCTAATCTTGATGATTTGTTGAAATACTAAAAACAAAAATGATAAATTTGAATTCAACATTAATGCATCTATTGTATGTTTATTTCCATTTTTGCTATGCATTAAATAACGTTATATATAAGTTTTAATACCAATCATGAAAATACTGACTTAATATGTAAATAAATCACACCACTGACACCAATAACCACTAAAGTAACAAAAATTTTTACTATAACAGTTACAGTAAAAATTTTTATTCACTTTGCTAGTTATTGCTGTCAGTGGTGTGATTTATATCAGTTTTATTTTGTATTATTTATATATTTTTCTTACTTATCCTTATATTACTACACTTATTTCATATATCAATATATAAGATAAATATAATTATAAGGGAATTTTATTATTTAAATATACACACATTTATAAGCAATAACACAGCTTTGGTATATATTAATAAAAAGATAACATTTGTTCTATTAAGATATAAAAGCATTGATCTTAATCATAAAAAATCAATACCATCAGCTAAATTATTTGGAAATCATTTAATATATAGTTGCATGCTGTTAATCATACCTGCATGGATAAATTGGCATTTAGCATAGTTAATTTAAGTCAAGTTTTTAAAATGAAATTAATTTTAGCCAATTAACTTCATTAAAAATTTTCATGTTTTTCTATTTTACTTTTTTTCTTTTTTTATTATTTTTCTCTTTTTCTGGAAAATGAAAAAATAAGTTTTGATAAATGTGAAAATTTAACTTTAAAGATGTAAATATCAACAGAATTTCAAGAGAAACAGAAAAGATTAAGAAATTTAGGTAATCAAGATTCAATTCATGAAAAAATGAGTTTTTAAAAAAATATTTTTTCACCGGAGAGATAAAAGAGATAATAGATATGACAATTGATGGCCAAGGCAATTAAGGCATCAGCCCACCATTCTGGAAACCCAGGACTGATTCCAGCAGGTCAAAAAATCTAAGGAATTTTTCAGAAGGTAATTTGTCCTGGATATATTGAGCTCTGTCCCTCCTCACCTGATCACTCCATTGTGAACCAGCCAAACTCATAATGGACTTTAAAAAAAAGCCCCATTAGTGCCCACAGGGTAGAAACAAGAGGAAAAAAAGATAATAGATTTTTTTGATTTCACAGCTAAAATGGAAACACGAAAAGTTAAACAAAATACTTTCCAATTTCATTTTCTGAAATTATTAAATCTAAATCCAATGATATTAAAAGCAGCTTCTGACTTAGAAGTTAGTGCTTACATATCTAAATACCAATAATATAAATGCTGCAGAAATTTCATCAGAAATATCTTGTTTTAAAAATCATGCAATTTCAATAATTTGGGATACTAAAGCTGCTACATCTTTTAAAAATAAGTCTTAAATACAATTTAATTCAATTGTACTTTAACTTGGAAGTTGTACTAAGAATATTTTTAACATTACCAATCATTGTAGCTATTGGTGTAACTTTCGGCAAATTTAAAATAATTAAAATTTATCTGAGATCTTCACTTGGTCAAGAAAAATTGTTAAATATACTGTAACAATTCTATTCTATCTGAACACTAATTAAAATAATCAATTAGATTTTTAAAAATTATTGATCTTCATTCATTAAAAGAAAAAAAATTTAAATCATAAAAAATGCCTGAAATTAGTGAAATATTTTTTACATTAATTACACTATTTCTATATAATTTATTATTCAGAATGAATTATCAATGAAGATTTTTTTGTTTTTTCAACTTTTCAAGTATAAATCAGTATCTATATTATTTCCCTGGATATAAAAATAAAACTACTATTGAATGTTACTATAAAAGTTATAGTGCTATGATTTAAAATAGTTACCTTAAAATTAATTATAAAAAATGCACTTATAGTATTTAATTTTGCATTGCAATTTGGTAGTGTGCATTTATGTTTTTGCCTCAGATGAAGAAATTTCTAAGCACTGTTCTGATGTTCAAACAAAAAGATCCCTCAAAAAAATTAATTAAATACATGTAACTTCCATGGATTTAGATGAAAATCATAATCTGAAAGATTTACACAGCAAAATGAAAAAGTGCTAATATACAGAAAGCTTTTATTTAAATTATTAAAACTGAATGAACAAATTACTAAAAGTTGTACAGTTGTTATTTACTATAGAAGAAAGAAATATTTTTCTATTCAAGGAAAGACCTATAATTACACGAGTATAAAAATGTTGTTACAGTACTAAAATAATGCCTTGTTTCAACATGCTACAGTTCACTTCTGACAATATTTATCTATTTTTTATTGTTTTTTACACAAAGTATTATAATACATGTTTAAAATGAAAATATGAAAAAAAAAACGCTAAATGGATCGGCACCAAAGTTAAAAATAAAGTTGTCTTTAATTTGTTAAATGTAGATAAGTTATATAAGTCAGGCTTAGTAAACACTAGTGTTGTGTTTCCAAAGACACTTTGGAACACGACACAACACTAGTGTTTACTAAGCCTGAATTATAGAACGAGACACAGTTTCATCAAACAAATCAAGTTATATAAGGTTAATATTATATAAATTTTATTATAATTTACATTTTACTGTACAATACCCTGGCAGACAACCAATTTTACTACAGAAGTCATTTTACAGACATGAAAGTAAAAAGCTTGACAAAATTTAATCATTTGAATCTTATTTAATATATTTGATTATAATGGTCATTCAGAATAAAGTAAAATTATCATCATATATCAGATTATTTGGTAATTGTTATAGATGAATTTTAATTTTATAAATTTATTTTAATAATTATTCAATATAATAATTAATGCTGAGAGGGTGACTTAGACTTGAAAAATGTTATTCTCATTACTTATACTGTATCATTTATATAAGATATGGTTTGATAGTTTTCTGACAACCAGCCATTTTATCAACAGTAATATGGTTGAAAAAAAATAGAATGTTTGTGATATATTAAATCTTATTCATTATTTTCTATTGACAAAAAGATTAAGCTAACTGTGGATTAAAGCAAGAATCTATAAAAAGATAAGATAAACTATAGAAAATGGATCAGAAATTACAACTGCTATAAAGAAAAATTTCATTTCAAGACAAGTTGAAACTTCTGATTAAATAACACTTGTTAGACATTTTTATTCAAAATTATTACAAAAATATAGATAACAGTTCATTGATATTATTATGTAGTATTTTATTTCATAAATTAAAAGACATTCTGACATAATTGTTACATCAGAATATACATTTGCCAAATGATGCTATTTGATGTCACTAATGATTGACAACAATTAACATCATGTATTCAGAATTTTAAAATGTGGAAACATTACAAGATTGCTTGATAACATTTCATATAATTTCCATTATTTAACATTCTCTTCTACACTGTAAATCATTTGTTATTGTTTAATATCATTTCTTATAAATTTGTATCAATTCACATTTGAAATCATTTACTAATAGTAAATGATTTCAAATGATATCATTTACTATTAGTAAATGATATCATTTGAATAAAATACAAGATACCACCAGTATAACAAATATAAATTTGAAATTTTATATATTTTACAATCACTAAATATTTATTTATGTAACTTTCACTAAATTCATTATTTAACTATTGTAATAGATACTTGTAACTTATAATTAATTTATGTCAAATAAGATTTTAAAATGCAATATTTTGTATCTAAATATATCAGTGTGCATTAAAATTCCAATTTAATTTTATTAATTTAGTTGAGATTAATTTTAAAATTATCAACAAATATAAGTAAATAAAAATTATTCAAAATAATTTTAAGTTTTTATTGATTCTTGCAGTTTAAATAAACCATTCATTTGAGAGAGCTTCTCAAATCTAAAATTGCAATCTAAAGGCCATAATTTTACATTTGAATGGCTCTCTCAAATGGGCAGCTTTGAGTAAACTAAGATTCTAATACAGAGAGCATAAAAAGCATGTGTGTATAATATAATTGAGCATATATGAGCATATAATTTGTGTTTGTGTACTTTTGTACGCATGCATGCATGCATGTATATATGTACAGTATATATAAAATCATACTATACATTTGAGTTTTATTAATTCATATTCATATTATTTATTAATTCATATTTATTTTTATAAATTTAATATACTAGTTACATCTAATACACCTTATTGCTGAGAACATACATTTATTACGTATAACTAACGTTTTCGGCCCACTTTATGGGCCATCCTCAGGTTACAGTTGTTCGGAAGTACATGGTAAAAAGTAACACACATAATAATGCTTATACATAGGCTCAATAGATATATGCGTTAAAGGATAAAGAATTTTCCTTAATGTTTACGGCCAGTCACCGTATTTTATTTTCATTTACATTTGTGTTTTATTTGGATTTTCTTATTTATTATTTGGTGTTATACTTGTTCTATTTGTTTAAATTTAAAATGTATGTTCTAATTTAATTTAATTTTGAACGTGTTCGATTTTGTATTAGAGTCGAACAACTGTAACCTGAGGATGGCCCATAAAGTGGGCCGAAAACGTTAGTTATACGTAATAAATGTATGTTCTCAGCAATAAGGTGTATTAGATGTAACTAGTATATTTAGTAAGAAGGCTGAGTTTGAGTTAGTGATAAATTTAATAGTTTAGTAAGAATTCTGGGATGCAAAATATATTTGTTCTTAAATGAGAATTGAATCCATATTCTTCAATCAATATTGTGTCTGCTTGAATTTAGATATCTTAGTGATTTATTGTATGTGCTGATGTACAAGCCAACCTCAAGGTTTTCAGCTTAAAATTTTGATTTAGACCTAGACTTGCTATAAAATTGGCTCACAAACAGTAAGTTAGGATAGAACTTTAGTATGGATAAGGAGGTATAAAGTAACCTATGACAAAAATGTTTAATAAGATCACACAATTCACTGAGATGATAATATCATACATTATACAGTATTTTGAAAATATGGAATGTATTTATAGGGCAAGTATTTTCATATATATAAGCAAATTAAAGATAGTTATTTACCCAAGAATTAAAATAAAATCCATCTTCAGAAACGAAGCAGTAACAAATATGTCAACGTTTTCGGTCCTAAGGGGACCGAAAACGTTTGTGGATAACTATACTTTGCGAAGCTATCTAAGGTTATTAGAGTTGACATATACCCAAGAATTTTCTGTTATTAAGTATGTTATTAAAAATTTAATGTATTTTAATTTTATTAAGATTGAACTATAATTCTGGTTATGTAAAATGGTGTTAATTCTATATTAGATACTAAGCCAAACAATTTCCATAATTAATCAGGTTATTATATTGATTATTGATATATATATATATGTATTAGATACTGTATTCATAATTGTTCTTGCTGCAATATGTCAAAACTGGAGACTTGAAAATCATAGTTTTTATGAATGTTCACTGTATAATAATTATAGAGATAAGTATCTGCCTAATTTAAAAAAAAATAAGGTGAAATATTCAATCTTAGTACAATACACACATAGTTGTGAAAATGTGTATAATTATATAATTAATACAATAAACTCTTCTATTATTAACACTGCAGTGAGTAACACAAAGAACCTGAAGAAGGCCTTGGTGGAGGCCAAAAATGTTAGTTGGTTCTCCATCGTATACAACGCTGTAAAAGGTTTTTGTCTGTGACTTTGTATATAATTAATGTTATCAAGCTAAAAAATTTTGTTCTAGAAATGTAATATGATATGTATCTTGATCCTCCTGTATATTATTATTACAATAAAGTTTGAGTGATTGACAAATATTATATATCATATAGAATACTTTACAATATACATTGTATAGCTCATAAAAATAGAAATGTAGATCCTGTTGCTACATAGGACACCAATCAACTACTAAAATCTTAAGCTATCTTGGTAAGAACTTTATAGTATTTCATGTCTACTGGTAAACACAACCAAAATTAAAATTAATCATCCAAAAAATATTAATGGTTTATATGGCATATGATACCATGATACCCACTGCCATATAAGGTGTATAATAACAACACTTTAATACCAATATGTCTGCTTTTCTTTGCCATTTAAATCAGTAATAGCTAGTTGGTACATCAAGTTTTGGAAATAATATGAAGTGTAATTTTCATTTTGACTGAATTTATTTTATTATTATATTAATCTCTGTATTAAACAAGTGAAATAAGTTCACAAGTTATAGTTGGAAAACTAGTGGAGTTACAATAAATGGGGTATAGCAATTGTTAGGAATACTATTCTACTTGTTTGTTACTTTAGCTGGTGAGTATAAAATGCAAAAATGTGTTTGCATTTTATACCCACCATATAAGTTGAATTCTAATTTTGGAAAAATTTTTTAGGCTTTGATGATTGACTTATATGCTGACATTTATGGTATATTCTTTTTATTATGACATACACATTGACTTAAACTCTGGCTAATATTAATCAATTTACAGAAAGTTACATGTTAAACCTTTACTAGAAATAATAAATAATCTTATAATAATTCAGTTTAAATACTGAAGTCAAAAATAATCAGTTTAATAAAAACAATTACAACAAGGAAATAATATTAATATAAATTAATTAATAAGTATGAAAATGATTCTAAAAATTTGCATATCAATATGAAAAGTCATGTCAAGTTAGAAAAAATATATTATACATAAAATTTAACAAAGTTATAAAAACTAATTGTCATAATAAAGAAACTTTAAATATAAATAGAATTTTTTGTTAAGGAAATGTTAAAGTTAAAATGACATTATCTAGTTAATGGATTTTAAGAAGAGTTGCCAATTATGGCCATTAATATCATGATTTAGCATAATGGATTTAGAGACTGGAAAAGGCACTTAAATTTTATTTATTTCTTAATTATACTAAAAGAATTTCAAAGTTATTTAAATATAAAGAAGAAAGTAATGAATTATTTATGCATGTGTAAAAATATTAAAATGCAATTCTCCTGTGTCTTAATGTAATTATCATAATTTAAAACAAATATAACTATAAAATTATTATATAAGATTAAAATAAATTAAGATTTACTCAAAAAAAAAAAAAAAAAAAAAATTAAAGTATCTAAAATATTTTTTAAAGTTTATTTTACATATGAAAAATTGTATTAATCCTTCTTTTAAATATTGCATATGCAATATGATCATATTGTTACACCTCCTATTACTGCTTGGGACAACATTGTGCCTCCTCCATTGCATATGCAAGTATGATTATACATTATATAATTTCTACATTGCTTAAAAAATAAATAAATAAAATTCACTGATGTTTAAATTGATATTTTATAAATAAATATGCTACTATCTATTTTATAACAAGAATTATGAAAATTTTAAATGATTCATGTTTATTGAAAGAAATTATATAGGCCTATATTTAATTAACAGATGCAATAGGGAGAAAGCATGAACCAGACAAAGACAATGATATTGACAGTCTCAAAGCTCTAGTGAGACTTCCTTCTCTTCTCCCTTACGTAATAAACAAGCAAACTACAATAAATAAATGCAACTGGTCCCTACGTCCATGCAGTTACAAGAAAACATAATATGTTGCTTCTGAAGCTGCTTTTTAGTCAGAACTACTTTTTATGAACACACCTACAGACCCACCATAGACAACCATAAGTAGGAATAAAATCCATACAGGTTAAATCAATAAAATATATTTTTATTAACAGCAGAAAAAAAATTATAATTTATGTATTTTTATAAGATTTAAGAACATTTCTTGTAGTCAGAGATTCAAATATAGTATAAATTGAGAAAACTTGCAATTTATTCCAAATTTATTTTTCTTTATGAAAATTATAATGTGTTTAGTGTTTTTTTATTGTTCAAATATAATAACAACAGAATAAAATGAAATTCGAACAAATATTAAGGAAATAACAAAAACTGAAGTTTCCATTTGGATTGCTTGCAATTAAAATTATGTAAATACTATCATGATCATTGTACATAGAAGCCCATAGGATTATCTTGACTAATTTCATTAATGAAAGTTTTTGTGGTTCCTGGTTTGGAATAAAAGGATGTTAATAGACAAAGAGACTCAAAATTTATTTTTGTATGGTTTAAACTTCCATTAATGAAACTATCATGATCATTTTAATAAAGATCTCAAATTTTTTAATTATTTTTTATTAAAAGATGCTGTTAATAAAGATAGAATAAAACGTTCTTAATGTGAAAAATCAAAGTATTGATCTTAATGCCCATCCAAAAAAAGAAATTAAAATAAGACAGAAAAATGTGTTTGGTTCTGGGATCCAAAGTTAGATCTATTGATAATGCATTGAATGCTGTATAATATTGTATGTTAAAGTATGGTAAATGAGTTCTTGTAATTATCTTAAAATGTGATTCAATTTAGCAAACTAGCAAGTAGAGCAAAACAATTTTAAAATTAGAAAACGAATAGGATAGTTATACTATTTTTGAATTAGTAATGAGTTTTATATATTCTAAAAATGAACAAATGAAAAACTTTGTCACAGAAAATATTACTTCCAGTTTAAATTTTATGCCTTTCTCTCTCTAATTTTGAATTATTAAATTTTATTATTATTGATTAATATTAATTTGCATTATTAAAGTATATGAAACACTATCTATTTATTATTATTATTTCTAAATTATAACAAATAATTTTAATTTAATTTTCCTGGAAATAATGGAACAAATTTGTATAAAAATTTTTTTTAATTTTACAAATGCTATTATTTTAAAAAAGTATTTACTTGAATTATTATTAAATATCTTAACAGAAAAATATCGGATATTTTAATTGATTTACAAAGAATCTTTAATGTAAGCTAGTTTATTAATACCTTAAGAAATTTGTAATTATAGCCATTGCACAAAAAGTAGAAATTATAATATTAACAGAAATATTAAGGAAAGAAATTTGTAATCTGAACAGAAAGAAAAACAATGTAAAAAGCTTTGAAATATTGTTTATGGAAATGTTCTTAAACATTCCAAGCAGCATGCGGTGATAGAATTCTTTATTGCTGAAGGAAAACTGTTGGAAACATTCAAAAGTGATTGTGTGGCGTCTATGGTACTGCAGCTTCAACCGAAGCACCTTCATTCACTGGGCAAAATATGCAAAGTCAATAACAATAGGAATGGCAGATCTCTGTGATTTGGTGCAAAGTGGTCATCCCACTATAACTGTCACAGCAGCCATGATGCAGTGCATTGATGAAATAATTCAGAAGGAA
The DNA here is from genome assembly GCF_030686945.1 of Centruroides vittatus. Lineage (NCBI taxonomy): Eukaryota > Metazoa > Arthropoda > Arachnida > Scorpiones > Buthidae > Centruroides > Centruroides vittatus. The sequence continues at coordinate 523,245 of NW_027122579.1, forward strand.
TGATGCATTACAATTCAACAGCTGAAAGAACACTGCTGGGAGTGTTCATCAAATCATCTGTAAACTTGGGTATGCTAAAGTGTATTTACAATGTTCCTGAAGCAACTCACAATTGACCAAAAAGCAGCAAAGAAAACCATTGCATTGGAACTCTTGCAATGCTACGAGTCTGATGGCGACAAGTTCTTGGCTCACATAATTATGGGAGATGTAACATGGATGCACCACTTTGAACCTGAAACAAACCGACAATCACTGGAATTCACCATGAAAGAAAAAAAAAAGTCATTCCATCAGCAAGAGAGGTTATGATCACTGTGTTTTAGGACATTCACAGTGTCATTTTGGTGGATGTCATGCCTACAGAATCCACCATTAACTCACAGGTTTATGTTTCTATGCTGAAAAAGATGAAGAAGCATTATCAAAGTGTCAGACATGAGAAGAACCCATGCAACTTGCTTCTTCAGCATGACAAGGTAAGGCCACACACAAGTCTGGAGACTCATGAGGTGATTACAAAACTAGGTTTTACAGTATTGCTGCAACCACCATACAGTTCTGATTTAGTGCTGTCCGATTTTTACCTTTTTGCTCCTTTGAAAAGTTCTCTTTGTGGGATAAAGTTCTAGTCAGGTGAAAATGTTGTCAATGGCCTGAGGAAGTGGTTGCATGCACATGGTCAGGACTGGTAGCAAGTCAGCATACATGCCCTCCCTCAATGCTGGTATATTGCCAAAGACAAGGACGGAGACTTTGTGAAAAATAACATAAATAGCAGAAGGTAACAGCTAGGAGATGCCCAAGTTTCACAGTTGTATGTTTCATACTAGCAGAAAAATAAATTCTAGTGCATTACTTTTTGAACGAACCTTGTATTAGTGTAAATATTTTATAATGCCAATAATTAAATTTTTGCTACAAAGTTTCATTATTTCATAAAATTACTAATAAAAATTTATACTGTATATATAAATCTTTTCAAAGTCATTTCACATGAAGATTATTATTTATTAGATAAATAATAAATCACTGGTTTAACTAAAAATCTAAATAAATTCTTTAATAATTAAAGCAAATTGTTTTAAAAATATTTTAAAATAATGTATGAAGTATAACAAAACAATTAAATATTCAATAAATATTTTCATCAGTTAAAATTTGGTTAGTATTTTCTCTAAAATTAGTAAATTTTAAATAAATTTTATTATAAAATTTAAAAATTAATGTTAATATATTCTGATAATACATTTGTTTTAAATACAATTAAAAATACATACTTGATGTAAATGATGTTTACTCATTATTTTAAACTGTTTAATTTTTAGAAATTTAATAATTAAGACAGGATTTAACAATCCACTTGTCACTGAAATGATTTAAATAAAAATATGTGTAATTTTTCATGCAGACAAGAATTGAGCAATAGTATCAAAGTTCAAAGAATTCATTATACCCTAAAAAAACTTATCAATAGTAACAAGTGAACACATTTAACACTTACAGATAATTCATACTGTATCATATGGAATGGGTTTTTATTTCTCAATTAAGAAATATTTTTAGAATATTGCTAATGGTTCCTGAACTAATTTTCCCATTTAATAAATAAAAAATAAAGGAAATTCAGTTTCTAAGAAAATTTGTTTCTGGATAGAATGGAACTACATTTTTTTTATAATAGAGGATTTATTTACAAATGCAATTTCTGAAGAAAAAAATCGGTCAAACTTGAAAGAGGGTTCTGTGTGACTTTGAAATATGATAACATTAACTTGTGATTCAGATAATTTATTCCAAGTTTGGTCTGCATTTATCTAATATATTTGTTATATAAATAAACAACTTTTTATGATGATTTATAAAGTCGAAACATATATTATCTTTTTAATCACTAGGCTATAAAATGAAGTATATATAACAAAATAATTTAAAATTCTATCAGTGCCATATTTTATTGTATATTATATTTTGTTTTACATAATAAATTTAATATTCAGTCAAATCTAACAGGATAGAATTTCATTCATTTATAAATTTTTATTTTGCAGTTTGTACTTCTTTATGTCATTACAATTATAGAGTAATATAAATAATGTTTCTTCTATTATTAGGAAAGAAATATTTAGCATAATCTAGAATATACTGAAAGTTTACTTTGCTTTAAATAATGAAAACATGTATAACTTAATTAAATTATAACATTCAGCTGATTAATTAATTTACTTAAAAAAATACTTTAATACACAATTCATACTTTCCAGTTTCCTGGATTATAACGTTAGAATAAACACAATAATACAACAGAAGTGCAAAAGCTTTTAAGTAACATCACACAATAGGGAAACAGAGTGTATGAAATGAATTACCTAAATTTTATTAAATTAAACTAAGTAGCTAAAACATAACAAATAAAATCGATAATTAATTAAATTATAAGAAGAAGCTGAAACATAGCAGGTTAAAGATGATAACACCTATAATTGATTAACTAGATTTAACAAAATAGCTAAAACACATTAAAATCAATAACTGATTAATTACTGTGTTTCCATTTAATGAGATTAAATAAAAGTTTATAATTGACTATAATAAATTAAACATAATTATGTTTAACAATTCCTAACATAAATAGGATAAATACAATAAAATAATTTTAAAAAGATTTGCATAACATAAAATTACATAACACCAATAAATATAATAATATAAAGTATAAATAATCTAAATAAATATAATAATACTCTAAATAAATACATAAAATTACATAACATAAATTTAACAATTGAAATAATCATTTTCATTTATTAAAATTATATAAATTGACACTTTTATTGACAATTTCATATTAATTCAGATTTTTTACTCCATATAACAGAACATACCTGTTCTTTTTCTTCTTGAGTTTTTGGAATGAGCGTGAATGCTAACATTAAATAGCCACATGACTTATCATCATCGGATTTCCCCGATTCCGTCAGATATAACGTTACATCTGTAGTTCTAAAAAACATTTTTAACTTCTCAATATACCAGCATTATTGAAATAACCAGTAAAATACTGTAAATTTTACACGTAAGAAGTTTTTTACTCACTTATTTAATTCTAATTTAGTAAGATCAAATTCTGCAGCTCCCATAAAATCGTCGGATAAACCAAAATCGTAATCGTAGACGCGAATGAGAAGGGGTTGGAAGACATCTTCAACAGGAAGATGAAAAAATTCATCCCAAAAAGGTTCTAAAGTTTTTGGAATGGTTCTACTTTTATACAATTGTCTTCCTCCTATTTTGAATTTTACGTACGGATCGCTAGTGCCTGAAACAAGTAAAAAACAATTTGTTAGAATATATACAGAAAAATTTCTTTTATTTCCCAGTCACGAGACTGGGAGTAAAAAAGTATACCACTGGGATAATAGGCTGTATAATATATTATTTTGAAAACATTGCCGTTTTTTATATCTATTAGACTAAACACGTTAGAAGATTATATTCTGCAACTATTATTTCGATTTTATTTTATTATTAATTAACCTCATTGGGTAACATAAAAATGTCACTTGTAAATAAATGAAATGCCATATCCACTCTCTATTCGACTATTATCTGTAGTTGTTTAAATAAAAATAATAAATTATGACATTATCCAGTGGCGGATTACCCAATAGGCGCACTAGGGCCTCGTTGTCTGGAGCGACCTCAAAAATTACATAGCAAAAAGATAATATGCCTCTAAAAATTTTGAGAACGTTTAAAAAGTGTATATTACAAAAAAACTTGTTATTATTTAAGTATTTTGTCTTTTTAATATAAAAATAACCACTTTTACATAAAGGCCCTTATAACAGAATTGTGTCTAGGGCGTCATCGGAACATAACCAGCTACTGACATTATCATCATTAAAAAATTAAAATAGTAAATGTTAACCTATCTAGACGATAAAAATCAATTATTTTTTTCTTTAGACATACCACAAGCATCTTTAGCTAAGAGATCTTTGCCGGCCCGGAGATGAATATCCAATTGAAAAAAGGCATGTTGACGAAGAGCACCAAATTTCTGTCTGCTCAAAGCACTGTTCTAGAATGGAAAAAAAAACCTTTATATTTATTTATTTTAAAAAAAAGAAATTAAACGAATAAAAAGAAAAAATTATTCGGGTTAAAATCGATTTCATGTTGAATGCTGAAGGTAATGAAGCATTCAACAAATCTCATATATTTTATGGCACTGAGAGCAAAACCTTTCGATCACTTTCGATTTTAGTAAAATAAATTTTAGTGACTTTTAGCGGAAAAAAAAATTCGGTAGTTGCAGATAAATCGATTAAATCCCTAATCGATATCAATTGTTTTTTTCGGAAATGAAATCCTGCAGATTTTCTCATCTAATTAATATGGTTACACCGAATTTCAGAATATATCCGGGTAAAAATTATTGGTTATGTGCGAAAATCAGGCATTTTTTTTTAACCTTTTATTCGAATTTTCTCTCCAATACACGCAATAAATTCATTAAGACGAAGTCGACGAAAATAACACGCAAGTAAATTCAGCTTACGCAAATCGCCAGGTAACAAAATTATTCCGATTACGAAATAAAATTTTTTAATTTAAAATATATTTCTTTACTTTATTGGCGAACGTGGTCATTTATAAGATAGTATCGATGTTATATAAAATTAAATAGACTAAAAGAAACTAATAATCGTATTTCTAAACTTGTATTGCTGCAATTCCCTTAATAAAATAACTTGGTTTCGAAAGTAAACAATTCTTTGAGTTCTATAATTAGTTCGTAAACGTGCAGCTGTTTAGTACTTTTCTACGAGACATTTACACATTTTTTCCCCCTCCTCATTTTATAAATTAATGTTTATCTTTTGAAATGCCAAGGGTAAAATTTTATTAAAAATTTGGCAAAATCTTATATTTTCAAGTCCCGTGTCCTATATCTTAGCTTTAAAAACGTTAGGATATTAAACTATATTCTATAATAAAAACAGTATAAAATCTATCTTAGATCACATCTATGAATTTAAGTATTATCGTCACGATCTAGGTTACATTTTCACAACTACGTGACGATTTTTCGTACGTGAAATTCCGTTTTTTTTTTTTTTTTTCTCTCTTGCATTTAACTTCAAACAGCTTTAAATCAGCATAAATAAATAAACATGGAAATTTTCATGATATTCTTCATAAATTTTGATCGATATCAAGTTATTTCTTATAACAGAAACTTATTAAATATTAGATTTCAAACAATTCATTCGTGCATTTGATAATATAAAAATAAATTTTTAATTTTTAACTTATGAAATATATTACGAAATTCGATATTAAAAAAAAAATCATAATATAAACTCTTATTTCACAAATTTCAATACTAGAAACAGCTGATTTATTTCAAGGTAAAAATGATTGCATGAAATATTGCGTGCAGAATTTTATTTGCAGACTTAACCAAAAGAGAAACTCTACAATAATACAAGCTTCCAATTGTGTTGAAGTTTTAGTAAAATGAATTGATAAAAGCAGTAAAACACCTAATGACCTGCTTAATATTTTTTTAAATCCAGCAACGAGTTGCATAACTTTCCCGGCAAGAGTTAAAATTGTGTATATTACGAGATTTTATGGGTTAAAAACATTTTATATTATTAATTATTATAAAATAGCGAAAAGCTTAATTTTAAGGGTAGAGTTCAGTTGTATTTCACTAAAAATAAAATTGCAAATGCTAATAACGAGTAAAATTTTCATCGAGTCCGATTCCACTCGAGATACGACACGTGACCCCTCTCTATCTCCCCAGCCTCTCGACCTTTAACATCCAAAATTTAATAGCATCAATGTCCCTAATACACAAACTTCCCTGCAAAATTTCAGAAATATTCGACAATAGGCATAGCTGTTAAGCTTCAAAATGGGTGAACAAAATAGTGTCCCGTAAACACTAACAACCATATATACAGAAAAAACTCCCGATTTTTTTCTTTTTGCATTTCTCGACGTTAAGTTCTCTACTCCCTAAACGTCGCCATACTTTCCCTCTGTTATATATAACAGCCGGGAAAATAAAATTTATCAATGAAAACAAATCACAAATTTGGCTGTTAAAGCAAGAATTATCCGATTATTTTTAAAAGATTAATCAAAAAGTTCTGTGACGTAATGTGACAAATTCAATAAAAGGAAATTTACTTTTAACTTTTGAATGATATCGACAGATATTTATTGACAGTCGGTTCAATAGCTAAAAGCTGTTCATGAACATTTCATGTAATATTACGAAAGTCCCTCGAAGCGTCGATAATTCGATTGATTCGAGTATTTTCCTTTTACGATCACATAAAACCGGGATAACTAAACGTTAAGAACGTCTAAATGTTGAAAATGGAAACGTTTTAAATATCAATTTTAATAAATCAAAGTTGTGACGTTGCATAACGCATTCTAAATAATGCTTACATAAATACCTATGTTTGAATATTCTAATATGAATATCATTATTTGTAAATGAAAGAATATTGACTAACAAATAATAAGTTCTGTCACTTGAATTTCTTAAAATCAATGGTTAGATAGATATTAATGTTACGGGTGTGCAGCAGCAATTGAAGAAGTGATATTAACTTTTCTATTTTTAAACCCAATAGAAAAATGTACAGAATTAATCATTGTTTAAATTTAATTAAAAGAATAGAATAAAGTTACCAAGTTAAAAAACAGATACGAAATATGAACAATTTTGCATTTCTTTGCAATTTCATAACAATATAAAACCTGTTTGATTAAATTTTACGAATTCCAAATATTTCAAGACTAAAAAATTAAGTTAAAATAACATTATTTTAAAAATTATACGAAAAAAACTTTGTTTAAATTCAACTTTTAATAATAAATAACTCCAATAAAAATAAGGAAAAAAAAATGTAAAATCGTATGAGAATAATATTATTCTTAAAAAGTGAAAATATATAGTGTCTATGAAATTGTTCGTTTTTCAAATTTAACGAAATGAAAATTACAAAAAAAAACTATACACTTTTAATATCGACAAAATGAGATGTATATAAAATTATACACTACCATTGAGTCTTGCATGATTAAAATACAAACTAGCGTATTTAAAAATTATTCCTAACCTAATAAGTGTAATGAAAATGTATGTTGTGAAGAAAAAGAAAAGAAGAAAGAGAATGGAATGCACAAAAACATGAATTTTCAATAATCTTAATGAAGATAGAAAAGATAAACTAGAAATGACTTTAATTCCCCTCCGTTACTTAAATTTTTGTCAATACAGTACTTGTATATGACAGCGTAACGAAGGTATAGCCAGGGGTCCAAATCTTTTTCGTGTATCCCCCTTTTAAGAAAAAATTTTTTATATATATGTGAAACAATTTTACATATTTTAAAATAATTTTTTTACATTTGCAAAGTTTTATCGACCCCCTCTCAAACTTTCCATTGAAAAGCCTTGATATAGCCAATGTCGACCTGGACATAATTCTTAACTGATCTAAAGTACTGATATTTTTTTAAATTTTATTTATTAAATCAATTATAATTAGACCTATCTTTAGTTTAAGAAAAATAACTTGAAACTTTAGATATATATATAAACGCAAGGGAGGGTGCTTATGGTGCTGCAGCATTTCATGGATACCAAGCAATCAATTTTGATAATTTAAAATAAAAATAAATATAACTCACATCGCTTGATTTTAATTAGGTAACTACAGTAATTTGCAAGTAATTCTCCGACAAACCAAATGGAGCATGCGCTTTGATCCCCCGAATCTGCCTTGAGCGGCACCCATATTGTCAAAATTCTAGATACGCCATCGCATATACGTAGGCCTACATGAAGGATTATCCGCCATATATGAAAATACCTTTTATTTTTCGCCTTAGGTGCCAATTTTTGTCGCTTCGCCACCACTGATTATATTTTATTATTGTTAATATTATCATCTTTGATTATAAGTTTTTCTTATTATATTATTATATCACTAATATATTATTGATAATCACTTATACACGTAGACAAAATGATGAACGAAAGTATTTTATATAAGAAGACAATCTCATGTTCTTTGACTCACAGTTCGAATGTACAATTTCTGCAATAAAAGTAAATTTTTTCAACATTATTTTGAAAATAAAATACAATCGAAAGTTAATCAATGATAATTTTTTACAGTAAAAATAAGAACAATTATAGCAATAATAATAATAATAATAAGGAATAAATAGTATAAGCCATAGAAATAGACAATAAACCATAGAAAACCATTGGTAAAAATGTTGAGGTATAAAATGAATTCATTATATACCTCATCAATTTTGTGAACTTTCAGAATTAGAAAAATTATCTAGTTAGAGGAAATACCATTAACAATAAGAGCAGAGCGTACAAATTTCGATTAGCACAAACTATTTCCTTCGTATTTTAGTGGTTTGTGGCACGATGTTTTAAATATTCTATAGTATTTTTTTTTTTTCATTTATTGCTGAAAATGAAATGAAATTAATTAAATTTAATGAAATGTTTAAAATTAAATTACTGCTGTGAATTAAATAACGTAGTAAGCTATTAAACTAAAACAAATCATTTGTTAGATATGTATTTTTCTTCCAGATTCACTTTTTTAGTTATACAGTACTTCAAATCATATTGTTACTAACAGTTTTCTTTTCTTTTATTATTCATAATCACATACTGTAGCCTACTAATATAAAAAATTTTTAAAAATTTTTCCATTTTAATTTGAGTTTATTCCTAAAACAAATTCTGAAAAAGTCAAACTTCACGCTCAGTTACATTTGAAACAAGTCTAATCTTTAACATAAATTTCTTAGGGGCTGGAATTTCCCGATTAACTATAAACGAACTTCCGGGATGGACCGGAATTCGCGTGATTTTTTTTTAAATTAAAAGATTATTCAAAATTGCAGCCCGGCATTGTGACGATGTCACAATAAGTTTAGTTTCAAATTTAATAATAATATTGATTTATTTAAATAAATAAATGAAGTATCTAAATCAACTTTACATAACGATCGATCGGAATTTTCCATTAGTACTAGTATTGAAGTACCGTTGGTTATCCCTTACTCATGCTGGCCGACCCTATTATGGGTCAGACTTATTCATAATGAGAATAAGTCAGGTCGTTGAATAACCTATAATCTTCTAGTTCCTCGTATTAATAAAATAATCAATCGAACGTAAACGTTCAGATTTCGTGCGTATTTCTCGGAAAAGAAAGACCTCTTATTCAATTCTAAAAATTTAGTTTATCGTTTATAATATAACAAAACATTCTAAAAGTATTATCAGTAGAAATTACATTACACGTAATCACAATAAATATTGAAAGGAATCAGAACGGTGAATAAATGGCGACTATATACCAAAGTAGAACTGAGTTTATTAAAGATGATGATAATCTTACTTGATGTAATATATATTTATATAGATTCGGAACAAATCCCTTAAAACGTGTTAACTTTAGAAAGATTACCAGTTATCGCTAAGAGGACAATGCAGAATAAATTCTCTCGTCATTAACAGAGTTGACAGAAGACGATAAGATAAAGTCTGCCTCTCGAATTTCATCCCTAACAATTAAACAAGAGATTAATTTGCAGTGATCGACGTAATTCAAAATAGTTTGTACGGTGCAAAAACTCTTACGGTCACCGAATCCGAATCATATTCCATAATGTTCTCGTATTGTCGGATCCTAACTTTCGAATCCACTTGAGACTCAATTTTTCATGGATATAAATGATGTTTCTCATCTCTTATCTGTTTTATTCATATATTAATGAATAAAACAGATAAGAGATGAGAAACATCATTTATATCCATAGTCGAGTTATGTAATAAAATACCTTTACACGTGTATTATTTATCCTAAAGTGTATTCACTTCGTTCATTTAGTTAATTGAATAAAATTTATAATATTGAAAACATAATTAAGAACTAAATATACGAAATATTTAAACTTATAGATGAAAAGTTTTCTATTCGGACAGTATTATTAAGTCAAGAAGGAACTACTGTATTTATGTTTATTTTTATTCATTAATATTGCCCAAAAAGTGAACAAAAATAAATTTAATCATAAAGTTTTCTTTTTTTTAAACATTTTCTAGTTCTTATCAATTTTAATAATATTGAAGCATCAGTTTTATCAACATCAATAAATTATTACTTCTGATACTGTACAGTACATAATCAGTTGTTCAAACTGACAAGTAATCAATCATACACACACAAACACAAAGACAAACAAGCACACAAATGAATATCCTTATACACGGTATGTATGTTTGTGAATATTGGCTTACGTACTGTATATAAATACAATGAATATATTACTTATTCAAGAGATTTTGGATCAAGTGACCTTAATACTTCACACGATACACTTTTTTCCCTGGAAACTCCAGAAAAGTGCGAATAATGAAAATAACATTAAAATTTTTTAAATAACTGGTAAATTATTTTAAAATGCATTCTCCCAAGAAAAGCAGCAATATATGTTAATCACTAAATGCGCAATGTAGAAATGTTAATATTTTCTTTATATTAACTTTTGTTTTTTTTTTTTAAATCTTACTGGTCAATTGAAATAGGACGTTTTTGTTTACACAGTTTTTCTGCATGTAGTAACACTCGAAAATTTTGTATCAAATGTTCAGAAGAATTTGGATCGGATCCAAATTCCCTACAAATATATCCCATAAAACTCACTTTCACAGACTGCTATATAATTCTGAAGAAACATGCAATTGTATTGATATATTTTCTATCGTATGACTTAGGACACTAATAGATTTATTTTTTGGTAACAAAGGTACTTCCGTAATGAGAATTACGAAGTCGGTATCGATCCTTTCACCAATAGACGTCAAATTACCTTCCGATATTGACGTCGTGCCTAATCTCATTTCACTCCTTCCTGTGATAAGATGTTTCTTAAGCAATATCTGAAGATAGCAATGAAACATCGGCATTTAATCACAATAAATGTTTTCATTTCTAAATAAAAAGAACATAGATAAGTTTTTTTACTTACTTCGCTAGCTAAATACGCCTTAAATTCGCCTTAAATTACTATTATTATTATTATTATTATTATTAAACTGATTAAAAATCGCTATTAAAGTTCAATTTATTTTTTTTAAAACATGGACAACTTCGAATTCTGCCGTTTTTACGACCCGCACTAAGCTTATTTAGGCCATAAAAACATCTCCATGGCAACAAAATTGGATACTAAACAGAGACGACCGCAACACGCGTTTAATCTAACATTTATGAAAAGAGGATCGTCGCTGTATTGTCGCTTCACTGTATATACTTAGAGTAAATAGATAAGAGTTGACTCAAACGATTTGAATATTGCGGTTTATGAAATTATTGAAGGAGAAGAAAAACTTATAAAATTACGAAAGTAGTTGATAAGTTCTTACAAATTTATTTTTAAACTTGTCGAGTGAAATTTTAAGAAAAATATAATCGCATCATCTATAAAATTCGATTTCTTCAGAACGTAAACGATAAATTTCGCCCAGTGTATAAGAAAACTAATGTTTGGATCTTTTTACTATGGAAATATGTTTATAATTCCGATTTTTCGAGACAAGTAGTTTGATTTTTCAATATAAAATCAAAACATTTGTTGAAAAGATAAATCAGATCTGTACGTACAATTTTAAAATCTTCCAAATTTCGTAAAGAAGACAACATTTGAATTATATTTACGAAAAAATTTTAGATTTGAATTTTTCGAATAATATTCGTTTTTATACAAAAAAATAAATTTAGGAGCATTATTAAAAAAGAATGTATATTATTGTGATATCGTCCCCATACCAGGCTACAATTTCTAATCACAGTGGCGAAGCGAACATAACTGGCGCCCGGGGCACGACACTTTATTGGCGTCCCCTTCTCCCTCCAGAAACACATACGGTTTGTCTTGGAGGCCATTTGGGCGCCCCTCTGCGAGTGGCGCCCGGTGCATGATACATCCCCTTGCCCCCTCGCTACGCCACTGTCTAATCATCTTTTAATTTAAAAAAACCATGTGACTTCCGGTCGGAACGGAAGTTCATATATATAAATTAATCGAACCTCCGACCCATAGACTTTCCATATCTGATCTCGATTTTCATCTAACTCAGTTCTCGAGATTAAGGAAGGACAGATAGACGAACGACAGTGGGAATCTGAAAATTGCAGCCCAATTACTATAAAAAATATATTTCATAAGTCTATAGTAATCTCTCTTTTTTTTTGTATATCCTTTACACTGTATTCTGTATTATTTAAAGACGTATATAATTCTTGAAAGCATGCAACATCAGTAATTCATTAATGAAAGAGACGAATGTTCAGATACTTAAGTTAACAACTACAATTAGTGAGCAGAAATCAATTTTTCAATATTATAAACATTATTCTGTATTATTGGATAATTTAAATTTATAATCTAATAATATATTCTTCAACTCATTTCGAGTCTACTGTTTAAAATTATTTAATAGTTTGTGAATTATGTTTCAAAACTTTTAATCAAAGTCATTTTTCATTATTCAATTCAGAAGTTATAATTCTATAAATAACTGGACTAGAATAATAATAAGCAAAAATAGCAATTTATTATTCATTTCTTATTATAATGTTTCAGGTCTATCGTTACAATGATTTCGATAATTTATCTTGATTCCCCAAAGTGGAGCTGAAACTCTTAATGTATATAAATCTTTTCCTCGAAGCAGAAACGTAAGAAGAATTTTTCTTTTTAGTATTAAATCCAGCGCAACAGCCATATATTTTTTTATTTAATAAAATTACATATTACGAAACTACACTTTCGATTTAAAAATAAAATAGAATATTAAAGCTAAATTTTCTTTCAGGATCTCAATTAAGTTTGCTCGAAGAAATCGAATTCCTAAATGCCGATAGATATGAATAATAAATATGTCTCTACCGTCTCAATTTGATTTATAATACTATTTTTAAGTTGTAATTTCCTATTCAAAATCACAATTTAAAAATTTATATATTTAATTTATTTTCTCATTTACGTTTTCTAAGTAAATTTAAGTTCGTTATAAGCTTGTTTTTTTCCTTCAACCATTGACATTTCGTAAAAATAAAAGCCATAAATCGCATGATAAATGACTGCCTCAAGGATTTTCCTTTAGTAAGCAAGAAAAATTTCGATTTTCGTTTTATTCAGGAAGATTTATTCTAACTTTTCTAATAGCCTATATCAATTTTCTGTTTCATTTTTCTATATTTTGCTATTTTACTTCAAAAATAAAAAAGACTTTACTACTCATCAATTTAATTCAGGCAAATTTAAACTAATTTCCCGATAATATAATGTAATTATTTTATGAAAAATCACTCAAAAATTATTTTTGTTGTTTTAATAGTAAATTGTTGTATTATCTGGGGAGGTCTTACACGCTTTGAGGTATATTGCCTGATGTAAGAATATAAAATAATAAATAAAACAATCAATCAATTATAGTTGTGTACAATATATGATAAAAGTCATTTTTAAAATTTTAAGCTAATTATTGTTTAAATTTAGCATTAGCGATATTTTAAATCAAATATGAATTAAAATCAGATTTATATTTTAAAAGATTAGTATATTACGTTATTTTATTTCTTCCTTTACAGAACTCAATTATCTTTATGTGTAAAATTCGAGTCAAGGATACAATAAAAACTAAAAAACAAAGATAAAAACAAACTTGTTTACATTTAAAAACAATTTCTGACCTAAAATTAAGTTTAAAAAATTGTCTACTAATGTGTTTCGTAAACTAATATAATTTTTCATTATCCAAATGTAGCATGTACGGTGATAAATAAACAAGTTACTAAACAATTAATACGCCTATAAATATATAATTTATTGTATAGAAACATAAAAGTTTATATTAATATGAATAAATGAGAATTATATAGACCTATATATATATAAATGAAAAGTAATTGCGTAAAATTCTACTTATAGGGCCTATATAAAGTAGAAACTTTACTGATAAAGATTTTAACTAATTTTTGGAAAAACATACTTATTTATTTAAAATTATATTTTGTTTTCAAATTAAAATACACTAACGGGTAATAAATAATTAATGAGCTTAATCTGCATAATTCATATGTTTACTATAAAAATCAATTAAAGAACTGTAATTGAACTGTTTGAAATTAAACCATTAGTAATAGAAAAAGTAAACCCACATCGGTGAAAATATATATAACTAATACATATAAAACGCAAAAAATGTATTTATTTTTTCATATTAAAATAAATCATTTATTTGACATAAAATTCGTATCATTATTTTATAACGTTTCATAAATTCTAATACCTTTTAACAAAATTGAATGGGCCCAATAAGTTCAGCGATAGACAAGCGACGTTGGGAACAATGTGATGCTTGTTAAAAAATAATGATGAAGAAAATACACGCGAGATACGAATACATTACGTAGAAATATAATTTGCGTAACAGGTACAGCCTAATCTGAATATATTTGAATGAGGCACCGAGCGAAAAATTAAAAAAAAACTTCTGTCTTTATGTAAACGAGAAAATCCATTTCAATAAGTCGATACGAAGCTGTAAATCCGAATTATAGACAATTTAAAGTTCATATTCGAAATTAATTCGTGAAACAATAAACAAAATGATTTTAAAATAGAATTTTAGAGTAGATATTTTTCTAACGTCTATATTCAATGTAATATTAAGGCTACCGTTCATCAAAATGGATATTATAATATCGGATTTTTGTCGTAACTTATATTGAGTGATGACTTCTAAACTTGTAAAAATTCTATCTTAAAAAGTCAACGATTTATTAAAATTTCACTTAAACTCACACCGGAAAAATAAACAAGTCAAATTTTTAAAATTCTTTCAATTTTATCCATGGAAGAATCTTTATTTATGGCAAGATTTCTTGGCATATTTCAATCCGTTTGATTCAAAATCGGACGATGATAAAAATGTAACTTATAAAATAGAAAAATAAGTTATATAATTTATAAATATAACTTATATATCTTTGTTATAAATTTTAAAATTAAACTAAGGATAATAAATATACATACGTTCACTTTCATGAGGATTCAATCACGCGTGGTTTCTTCAAAATATTTTATAATTACATTTTATCAAAATTACAAAACATATTCACTATATAATCAATTCAAAAAGTAAATATTAATTTTAATAATTATACAAATGAATAGGCTTTAGTTTCCACTACAAAACCATCCAATTAAACATTTAGGCTATAGTAAATGAACTATTCGAACTATCAAAGTGAAATTAATGAGGTATTGACCATCAGACATCACTTTATTATTTTTCTTTTTTATACACGAAAAAAAAACAATTCAGTTTTAATTAGTCATTTATTATCTAACGTTTACGCAAGCATCAAAATAATTTACAATAGAATTCTGATGAATTGATTGTAAAATTGTAATTGTTTATATTTCTAGGAATATATTTATCTTACCATACTGTCGATGGTAATACCGCTATCCGTCAGATTTTCTGTTTCTTTCGTTGGAAGATTTCTGCTTGGACACAGTCGGTCTTCGTGAGCAATTTGGTCTGGAATAGTTGGGTCGCTAAAACTAGGTGCGTCTACAAGGTCTTCGTTATCGATGGGAAGAGCCGAATCGTCACAAGTTCCTTTAGCCAAAGCTGCCAGGTTGCTGCAAGATACGTCGGGATGACTCGAACTCAATCTGCCGATAGAATGCAAATTGTTCTTATGCCTCTCCTTGCTTCTCGATCTCATTTTATTGGGTGCCAAACGCTTCAACGTCGACCAAACGCTGTGCATTTTCTTGCTGGATTTGAAACTCAGGATTTTCTTGTTCGGTGACGAAGGTACTGTCCGGGAATGAGGAGTGGACGGTCGAGAACCAGTATCCATGTCGGAACTGTCTGAAAGATCCGATTGGCTCTTCGTTTTGGACTTCGGACCCTTCACACCTCCCGGGTCACCAACGGGATCGAGATCCTCCCCTAAAAAAAAAAAAAAAAACAAGAAATAATCTAAACTTGCGCTTATTTTATATTAAGAATTCATTCGTAAATACATCGAATTCGCGACAAATTTTCATTTATATATATATATATTATTGATAGATTTAGTGTTAGTGTAATGAAATCTATAAAAACTGCTTCGTTAAAATATTTTAATTATAGATCTAACTAGAAAATTTCTGTAAACTTATAGAAATAAATAAAATTCTATATAACAATTCGAATTTAAGTTAACGCTTTTTCTAAAATAGAAAATCGGAGCAATGTTCGAACAAAAATAGCATACTACTTATAAAATATTTTCTCAGACATGAAGACGGCACGAATATTTAGTTTGATATCTTTGACGGGATTATGAAAATTCAATACACTTAATATCATTTTCCAAAATAGTTCGTTTATAAACGGATTTCACGCATTAATTTTTATATACAGATTGATTTAATTCATAAAAATAATATGAAATTTTCTATTTTTATCGAATCTTCGATTGAAAAGCAGATATTTAATTTAATGGCAATCTTATTTTTCCGATTATAAAAGAAAACTTTTTTTTATAAACATTTAATATTCTACATTTCTTTAATTCAATAGAAATATTCGATTGATTTTTTCCCATCATTTCTCTTGATTAGCGGCGAATACGTAAAATTCTATAGTGCTGTTGTTAAGTAAATTATAAGAATGACTTGTAAAATCAAGAATTTCAAACAGCCACAAACTGAAAATAAATTATACGATACTTTGATATATGTAAAAGAGATGTCACGTAGCAATCATAATTCATTTGAATGAATTTTTATGCTCAATTTATTCATTAAGCATACCGTTTGAAATTTTCACGTTTTATATCTTTCAAATTAATATTAATAATTGACAAAATTAAGAAAGTTTTTAGGTCTATTCGTTATAAACTTATAATGAAATTTTATTAAGATTAAATGTACGAAATCGACGGTAATCTGATTAAAAGTCTGGATACGATTGGTTTCTACAATTTTCAGACACAAATAAAGTCTTTAACATCTAAAATGCATTACAAATCTCTGGATATATTAAGAATTTATTCTTAATATTAAAAAAAAACACACATAAATTTTTAAATATATCTCATATATATTTGTTAATTCTATAACGAAACAGAAGTTAATTCAAAAATATATTTTTATTATGAGTGTATATTTATCTCATTTATTAATAAATAAATAAAAAGTTCGAAAATTACATTGCGTAAATATACTATATATATTTTTTAATCGAGTCTGTACAAAATAAAGTAAGTATTTCTTAAGAATTAATGGATGTTTTAAAGTCTTACCAATAAAACTTACGAAACAGAATTCAAAATCAACAACATATACAGGCATATACATCGGCATTTATTTAGTTTTACAGGTATACAGAGCCAAGTATCATTTATAACCGAAGTTTATAGCAAATAGTTCTGCTACATTTCACTCCAGAGTACTATAAAATAATACTGGCAATAATGTATTGTACAAATACAAAATTTTATCAGAAGTTAGAGCTGTGTATTTTCCGCTTTATTTAATTAACGAAATTTTACTCTATTGAAAAACCATTCATAAAATTATCCATTTAATGAATTTTTTATGTATTATCAGCCAACAAGTGGCGTCTATGCTAATTACGAAACTAATTTATTTATTTATATTAACAATAGTAACACTATAAATAATATGATTGAGAATAACATCTATTTCCGATCGAAATATATATATATATATATATACAAATATCGATAATTTATTAAATATAAATCATATAGTCCATACAAAATACAACACGACACTTACGAAACGTTTTAATATTAACCATCTGGATTTATTCCAACTTTCTTTAACAACTGGAAACAACTGGTAAATCGTCTTCAAAGAGTTTGACGTGAAGTTTTCATAATATAAATTTAAAATTATAGAATTTTAAGTCGATATTCCTTCCATACCTACCTTCTGACGTACGATTTTTATCTCCTAAACAAGAGAAAAGGTTAATGTTCTCCATTATCAGAAAAATCAGTACGGATTCTTTCCAATTTCATCTCCTCGCTCGATCAAGGACGCTTATTTAACTAAGTACATTTAATTTTACATGTTGATAGAGACCTAATGATGACTAAATATAGATCACTCTGGCACTTGGTATACGATACTTTAGCAAGCAACCTCGAATAAAAAGCCACGAAGGGAAAATGTTTAAGTACTTTTAAACGATTTTCGACTCGGTAAAAGTGTCTAAAGCAAAATCGACATTAGTAAATGTGATGGTCTTATAATGGTACTTTTATAAGTGTCGAGTAAAGAGCCAATGAAAGAGAAGGTGTCTCTGACATCATAGGTAAGCAACAGGAGTACCTTGGCTTATCGCCATGCTGGCATGCACGGAAGCTCTCGAGTGATTTGCTGTAATAATTGCATCTATAATTCTGTACGTGTTACTTATTATGTATTCAGGATACGCTTATATTTTGTTTATAACGTAAATTAAACGTATACGTTCTTACTGATACTTAAGAAAAGAAATTAGTTATAATCAAACAATAATAATTTTAAAGGAGACTTCATATGTGAAAGCTAAATGTAATTAAATGTTAATGAACAAGCTGTCGTTCTAGTTAAGTTTAAAACGTAATAATAAATACAAAATTAAGACATTTTGATGGATAAATTTTCTGCTTAGATAATTATATGCATATTAAATTTTTAAAATTAATTTCCAATGCAAAAACTTATGGACAAAATTTAAATTAAATATTTTAATCAAAGGCTTTTTAAAATAACATGTAAATGGCATTGTCGGCACACGATTTATATTCGGAAAAATGTCAAAAAAATGCCATTTTTAGTATTGATTTTCCTAAATTTTACGAAAAGGAAAAATGCAATCCACCAAATGAAATGGGTTCTCTCTTAAGGTTTATTTTCATATATATTAAATGAAGAATTGTTTAAAAGTGAATGTGTTTTTGCTAAAACTTTTATAGCCTACTGAAAAGAATGCAGATTTACTTAAATACAAAAAAAAAAAAAAAATTATATCCGTTTTACATAAAAATTAATCATAGAACATTTTAAAAGGCACTTAATGATATTTCATTTTTCAATTAATTGATAATCTTCAGCTTCAATTAATTAAACTACTCAAAAATAGACTGATACTTAAATTTCTAATAAAAGTATTGTTATATTATAAACAAAGTAGCCCTAAGCCTCTATATATTAACGTCGTCATTCTTCATAAACCATTCAGTAGGTGTGATGTTCACTCATTATTAATTTTTCATTAACTAATTAAAATTTCCATTTAATTAGTTTACCTCTTCATATCCCAAACTATAATCTGTTTTGATATACTTTACAAAGTTTAAAATAAAAATATTCTTTTTTATTTTAACCAACAGATATTTTGTTTAAACTTTTTATTTCTATAAAATTATTCTGAAAAATTTCAAAACACTTGAAAAATGTAATCATAACTTCTCTTCTCAATTCAGCAAAACATAAAAAAAAGTTCATGTTTAATATTAAAGTTTTGGTTTAAGTACATAAGAAAAAAATCCTTTAAAGTTATTTTAAATACATTTTTCTTAGAACTTTATATTTTTAAAATGGCTGCAACGTTGTTGCTGGTCTTTCCCGGTATTCTTTATTTGTTTTCATCCCTAATAATTGTAACCATTATCTTTATAAGACTCCAGATTGGTTAAGAAGATATTAAGGAGGTAGAGGTAATATCTTCCAAACCAATGGTCCGTTTTTCCTGAAAATTTCTAGTAATATTTCCACGTAATACACAAACATACCTGCAAAATTTCAGAAATTTTCGTTAAAACGTACAGGAACTATTAAGCTTCAAAGTGAATGGGAAAAAAATAATGTCCACTCGAAAGCACACAGGCTAACATCCAGAAAGACAATACACAAAACCCCTAGATTTATTTTTTACATTTCTCGACGTTTCAATATTTCGAGTCCAAAAATGTAAAAATTTTGGGGGTCATTTTTTGACCGATCGTCATACTTTTCCTCTGTTATATAAAACAGCCAGGAAAGTAATAGCTTAAAACGTAATCTTTAAAATATGCAGCAATAAGTTTTTGTTTTTATTTTGTTATTTTCTTAACCACTGTAATAAAACACGTTATATCTTACTCTAAATATCGATAGCAAGCTGATTTAATGTACACACAAACTAAATAAATGATGTATAAAATAAGACAAAAAGATGTGTTTAATAATTTCTAGGAAATTTTAATCAAGTTTTCACTTTAAAGTTTTAATTTTTCTGGTCAATGAAGTTTAAAACAAAATGAATCATTAATTGTTGCAATAAACAAAACTAAAAACTGACATTAAATTTAACACATTTAACAAGTTTAACACATTATAACTGTATTAATCCTGTTTAGATTTCTGTAATATCTATTATTAAATTATACATGACTGTTTGTAATGATAATTGACACAACTGAATAGTCTACAAATAATTAAAATAAAACTTCTGAAATTAAACTTTCACTTCAATTCTTCAATCAATACACAAGTATGAATTTTAATCTACTAAAACTGCTGAATAATATATATATAATGATTAGAATAATTAAGTAAGTAATAATTTAAGTAAGTAAAGATTTAATAAAACATGCATAATTTGTATTTTATTTGTATATTTTCATAGTTTAATGATTCACTTATTACAAAATTGTTTTTTTATTTAAGATATTTGAGAAAATGTGTAACTTTTTCTAATATTTTAAATATAATATTATTATATATAATTCACAGCATGCTTTCAGTATATTGTGAGTTTAAGTACTTTAAATTTAATAAAATAAAAAATAAAAGTTGATATGTATCAAATATTTCACATTATTTCATAAGGGTGAAAGACTGTAATAGAGTTAGCGTGAAAAAAAATGTATTGAGTTATTTTTTACTTTTTAAAATTCAATATAAGTCTCCAGTAAGGACAATTTTCACTAAAAGTTAGATCAAGTATATGGTGTTAAAAAAGAAAAAAACATTTTACTCCCCAGCCTAGATCCTTTTATCATCAATAAAAATAGATTTTTAAACCTTTGATGATTTCAAGATGTTTGTTTAATATATGTACTTTAGAAATAAAGAAAGGGAAAAGAAATGTATAAAGGAATATTAAATAATCAATAATAAAACAAAATTTTCAGGAAGAAAAAACAAAATAGACATCTATATAGTTGTTAAGTGCATTATAATTAATGGCAGAAATAATAAAAATTACTTATAAAAAATGATAAATTTTCAACTAATTAATACAGTAGAGTAATTTTAAATGATAAGTATTTTTTTGCTTTTATAATAAATTTCTAAGTTATTAAAACAAAAATTTTAATATTGATATCGAAATGACGAATTTCTTCTTCTTTACTTTGGATGTCGGAATAAGATTGAAAGTGCTTTAAAATTTGAATTATTCAAATATTCTCGAAAAACCTGAAATATATCTTTATATCCAGTTCTCAATTTTACAAATGAAATAATAAAACTAGAATTTCAAGTTGGACAATTTTCATAAATTCCAATAAGATTTAAGCACTTTTAGGTGCACTTCTATTTTAATTTTCCAGCTATTTTGTTAGAGAAATACGTGAATTTACTGTTAAATAAATCGATAAGCTTAGTGATTTAGTGAAGTGTAATATAACAAAATAGGAAAGTTGTTTAAATCACTAGAAAAATATGCAGTTGCTAAAAGAGTGGCTTTAAGTTTATTCGATAAAATAAATGAATTTTCTTCATAAACAGTCATAAAACACATATTATTTAATAAATTCATTTACGTTGATGTTTAAATCACTCGAGGGAACTGACTATTAAATTTTTCAAAAAATAAAGTAATAAAGATTGTTGCCTGATAATCTTACTTCACTGCAAGACAGCAGTTCTGTGCAGTAGAACTATTTTAACATGAATGTAAATGCTAAAATAAGATAATAAATATCAATATAAGCTAAAATAATACATTATATTGAATATTCCTGTATGGAGATTTTACTTTATTATAATAAATTATATATGTAATTCTTGGAAATAGCTAAATTAATAACAAAAACAAATGTATATCAATCAATTCAGTCAAAATTTCAAAAATTATCCTAAATATTTTTTTCGTTTCTATATTTAAAAATAAACTAATACTTTACCTTGTAACGTTAAAATTTTAATGGAATTATAATGTTTTGATAAAAATAAATTTATACCTTGTAGATTTTTTTGTTTAAAAATTATCTTGATTACATATAGAAATACATAGACATAATTCAAAGACGATTTTACCAAATAAACTGTTAAAAAATAGCATATGAGTATTAGTCACGAGAATTTCCTATGATTTATTTTACAGACAAATAAATTCTGTTTTGTTTTTGAACGATCGATAATAACTACAGTTCATGATAAATATTTTATGAACATAAAAAAATTGTTGGAAAGTAAATTACGAGTATCCAGTCAACATGAGCTGAAAGTCAATTTTAACGTTAAATCTAGAAATCACCTCTCAGGTATCTATCGATGACTTCGGGATAATTCCTAGATTTGGTGTTTGATGAGTAGTTAATGGAAAAACTTTCAAAGAATTGGAGATTCTGAGAAATCCCTGCTGTTATAAAGGCAAGGAGCTTTAACTGATAGTTTTTCTTAGCATCAAATGAATGTAAATGGTGATGTTAACTTAATTGTCTGTATGATTTCGCAATGAATTCTTGTGCTATTTTAAACGAATTAATAATAGAAAAACAAATATATAATAATAGTTAATTAATTAAAGATAAAATATACTACAAGCAGATTTATGTAAACCATAAACAATACGTTCCTTTACTTTTAAATTTAGCGTGACTACTCGAATCGCCATAAAAACTAAACTGTTATGCAACCCGATCTATAATGTTGTTTTGTATATGTCTAACTCTATTACGAAATGTACTACAGTTTACTACATCAAGTACAGACTAATACCCCTATTATGATGCGGCTATATACATTTATCTAAATTGTAAAATCATCCATTTATTCTAGTCATATATACTATCAAGAGATGTTTAATCTACATATATATATAGTAATTAAAATCAATCAATCAATTAATATTAATACTAATTAAATTATACAAAATTATTAATTATATTCCACTTTAATTTTCGAAAATAATCACGTATTTATAATAATTTAAATAATTCTATAAACTATTTTCACTTCCTGTTCCGTTAAACACACTATAATTTTAGTCTCTACAGTAATTTATCATATATAAAATATTATTTCTACAACTATACGCTGTTAAATGAGGCTACGAAAGCATATTAACCGGTGATAATATCACCCGTAAAAAATGATATACAGTAGTACATACGTCTGACTTTCTTCTGCACCTCTAGAAGCTTTTTCGGAAGTAAGGATATGGAAAGATAGTTAGATTTTCTCTGAAAATTCCACATCTTCATTTCTGACTGCACGTGTATAATATTACAAACGACGAACACAGAGTGGAAAGTTACACTGGCGCCGTACAACAGCTTATTCTGATATAGGATATCTATCGTGGTATGTCGTTCGCCGTCTGGATTGCGTGTCCCCCTCTCCTATTGATTTGTAAAGATCCATAAATAGTTTTTCTTTAGATCGAACCAAGAAAATTCACTATGTGAACAAATATTCAAAATCGGGAATTAAAAGTTATACAATGGAACCGAATTAGTCGTTGGCTGCAACACGTGATATCCCGTGTATATTTAATATTAACGTGACAATGTGACTCCACCGTATCTATTTTAATATGCGGAATGCTTCAGGTGACTTTAAATTTATTATTATTACAGCACATGATCTCCACTTCTGAGAAAACCAGATAAAAATTTTAAGCAAAGTATTTTTGAAAAATTGATGAAGTAAATTACATTTTTCATTAATAATAATAAATTATTCACGATTAGAATAATATAAATTACGTCATTTTATATTAATATTTATTAATTATTAATTTGTGTATATTATTTTTTTTAGATAATTTAACAAGCTTAGTAAAGACTGTATCGTGATGAAAACTAATAACTTGTACATCAATTATATATATAGACAAACTAAGAAAGCGTGACATTGCGACGAATGCAGTTAACAGGAATTTTTAATGTCAAGACAAGCTCATTAAAGCGTAGTATATTAAATCATTAAAGCATCGACGATATAATTAAGCGTATTGATCATATTTACACGCTTAATAGAGAATTATTTAACTTTCAATAATGAATTTCACGCTATTCTGTTAGAAGAAACTTGTTTAAACTGATAATATTATATCACAAAAGGTATTCGGCGTTTTATCTTCGTAGAATTGTGATAAGAAAAATTCTTATCACAATTCCTGGGAATTATACTGTAATAGTTTTCAACATTCAAATTTAAATAGAAAACTCGCAAACACTATTGAAGAAAACTGTCCACGATAAAAATGCTAATTCTTTTATTAAAATGTTGCTAAATCTAGTAAAAATTTGTTAGTTCTTCGTTAAAGGAAGAAGAAAAAGAAAAAAAAAATTCGTGATAAACTACAAAGCAATCTATAAGATCTCTTTTACGATATTCTATTAATTTAGTAGAAAAAGGGAGCGATTGTTAAGATCGATTCATAGATGAATAGCTCAATTTATTGAAGGAACAGCTTTTCAATTGTCAAGACGGAAGCGAGAGTTATAGACTTGTTTGCATTCCATAAACCTCACCATTGTAAGATAACAAATAATTGCTGTCTATGAACGAATCCGAGCGTGAGTGAAAATGGAATTATCCTTATTACGGGAGTCTCTACAGCGTTATAAAGCATTGAAATGGCTATAAATGAGTGTATGATATTTATTTAATACCAGATACACTAATGGGAACAGAGTGGCAAAAAATAGTATAGCAGCGATTTTTTTTTTTTTTTTTAGACAGAAACAGTAGAGAACAAGAAAATCGATCGCGGTGACATGTTCTACTTTCGACCAAAGGTAAAATATTTCTAGTTGGTAGCATTATTGCTACTTCGCTATTAACTAGAAACATCGTATTCTAAACAGCATTATTGCTTCTCGGATACGTTCGAAAGTATTTACATTTTTTAACGTTCGTGACTAATTTAAATCGATAGTGTTTCTGAGGAAATTTATAATTATTATATTTAAATATTTGCATATTATAATTTTTATCGTATCTCAAATAATTTCGTTTATAGAAAGATTTATGCAAATTAGAATAACATAATAGACCCTATACATTACAAGTGAATAATAATTTTAAAAATTCAATTCTTGGTAATTTTAAATAAAATATATAGAAGAACTATATTAATTTAATTACAACGAAATAAAAAAAAGACCATTAAAATTTTAAACTAGTAAATCTTATCTTGTTTAAATTTATTGTTATCGTAACTTTTTAAGTGAAGTTTAAAGAAGGTGAATTTGTTTAAGTGTTAAGTAACTGCCATAGGCACAAATGCTAATTTTATCTCAGACATTAAAAGTTGGATCTTTCTTTAACCTATAAAAAAACCGATATAAAGTAAACTAAATTGGAATTTATGCACCACTATATTACAAATTCAAATTATGCTACCGTAGTAACAGAATATTGATAGAAAACGTGTCTGGATAATTTAGTTTACATGAATTTTCAACACGCATTTGTGCAGAAATCGAAGCTATGGAGAGGGAAAATATACGTTTATGAAATATTAAAAGAAGTGTTATAATCCATTTTTATCATATCTTATTTAAAAATAGAGATAATCAGAATTATTTACAGAAGAAAGACTATTACATCAAACGAGACGTGATAGCATCTGTTTAGTTTGACAAGATAGTAAGCCGATATTTCAACCCATACAACAGTAAGTAAACTGAAGGAAAAAAAAAAATCTCTTCAAGTGTTTATATATTCCACCAAGCATTAAATCAAATAAGATATTTTTCAAGAACAGCTATACAAGAAACAATACGTCACAAAACATTAGCTATTGCGGTAACAGAACGTTTTAATTAGATTATTAGTTATAAAATTATGTTTAAACATACCAAATAATAAGGATTTAAGTTCGGAAATTCTCAAAATAAATAAACTATACCCAATACAACATAATACTAAATTAAACTAAATAAATAATGGACGGAAAATTGACATGCGTAACAGGTGTTGGGAAGTGGCTGTGCTGTTCTACGAGTTGACAATATTTTAACAACAACAGGATGTATCTGTCGTCGAACGTATCGAATTAATATTTTAACTTAAATGTTAGTCAAAATTTAAATGTATTAATTGGCATTAACGAAATTTTATGATTAATTGACATCCCAGAATAGGAAAATTCGTCAAAAATTACTTGATACTGACTTGTCTTTATTTAATTTTTTTCTTAGTAATAAATAAATAAATAAAAATTACTAATTTGTTCTGAGAGAAAACAGGATTTTACTAAAAATAGCTGATAAATAAAATTTATGATTTATAATTGTCTACAGATATTTGTAATGGATTTAAAAAATATATTTTTCAAAGAAAATTATAGACATATTCCATTAGAAGAAAAAACAAATAACTCGTGAATTTATAATTATATTCTAATTCGTAAATTTTATTTTATTTTTTTTTGTGAAATTAGTTAAATCAAGATTATTTTTCCCTAAGAAATAGTTTCTTTTTCCAATTAATCACGGGAAATACTTTTAATGCATATTTCCTTTCTTCAAATGTAAAAAAACATATTATTTTCAAGTAGTTAGAGATTAATAAATATTAACTATTTCCTTAAACTTTCCAATAGGTTACTTTCGAACATAAAGAATGTAGATATGATAAATATACAAATATCAAATTTTATACACGTATTAAAAATTTAAACACTTCTATGCGTAAATGCATTTTTAACATTAATGAGAACAAAGAAATATTCAAAACTGCGAGCAATATAAACATTTACGACCAGCAGTAAACTTAATAAACCTCATATCCGATTCTTGAGAACCTTTAACTGTAGCGATACTCATGAATAAGCTCATTCAATAATATTTCAACAAGAGGAAAAAGCTTTCAAACTAAAACGCATGAAATGAAGTTTTTACCCTTTCCCCGTTGTTACGTACATAACACGAGAAAGTATTGTAATCGTGTGTATTTCTGTGGATATATACCATGCACACATATATGTTTATGAACGTATGTGTTAGTATCTATTTTATTTAATATCTAAGAACGGGGTAATGATTAAACAACGAAATTTGGAATAGTAACTTGTACGTAAAGAGTATCGAATACTATTAAATTTTGGAGTATGGGACTCAAGTGGTGGGGAAATACAGTGGTGTCATGTGTCATATCTGGAGTAGGGGTCGGACTTTATGAAAATTTTACTCGTTATTGGCATTTACAATATTTTTAAAAACACGAAATTAAGCCTTTTTCGTCTATTTATAATAATTACTGTACAAAAGTTATTTTTAAATAACAAATCATAACATAACACCATACGCAATTTTAACTTTGAGCTAGTGTCAGAGTTTTTTTTTAAATGGGAAATTTTTATCATAATTCAACAAAAATTACTCCTTTTAACTTTGTTATTATTCAAATTATTGGACTTTCTAATACTTCCCTAATTGCTCCAGTGCCCAGAAAATCGAAGAAGAGCCCTTACTAGATTCTTTTTATAATTAAAAATTAATAAAATCAACTTTTATAAGAATTTTGTCTCATAAATACAGTAAAAATTTTAATTATTTCGATTCTATTCGTGTTATAAATGCATATTTTATTAAATATTAAATAACAAACAGGCATCAAACGACGCAAAAAAGTAATTATCTTCATCGAAATTAACGCATTAAATTAGAAAATGCATTAAAATATATTATAAAATAAATAATTCTCAAACAAATTTAGTTTTACGATATTAAAATTGTTTTACTCGCATTTTACATCGCTTATATAATTAAAAGTAATTTTTCTTGATACATTTAGCAGTACATAAATAAATAAAAAAGTTTTCATTAATCTTACTTTCCTTTAGAAAAATTCTTTTTGTAATATTGCAGACAACAAATTAAGGTGAGAAACTGTTTATAATAAATTACTATTCAACTTGTTTCCTTAAATATTTACTGGTGACGTTTATATCATGTTTTAAATTTGCGCTAAAACATAAATTTAAATAAATCAAGAATGACACTATATGTTTATAACCTCATTATAATAACTGACACAAAAAAACTATGGATTTTTACAGTTTAATATCCTGCTTACATTTCAAAAATTTAATCTGTTTTGGATTTTTGAGCTAAAATAGCTATTAATTTGATAACTTTTAAACAGGAAAATATATAGTTAAGAAAACATTAGCATTTCACTATATTGAACATATAGAAAATTGTCTAATTAGAAATGAATAAAATATAAATTTGAAAAATGATAAATATATTAATTTGATATATATTATATATATATTATTTAATATTCTATTATTAAAGATTGATTAATATTTAATTAATCCTTAATAATAAAATTATATATTAGATTAATATTAATATATATTTTATGAGTTAGAATTAATTAAGATTAATATACATTTAATATTTTAGATAAATTATATATTGTATATCAAACTAACAAGATAAATACTGTATTTATAATCTTTTCTGTACTTTTATTTTCTATTGTAAAGATATTTATAATTAAAAGTATAAGTGTTTATATGTAAATAAACAGAAACATAATAACCTGGCAGAATAAAATAATTTTTATAAATGAGAGCTATGTATATTGGAAATTTAGGTTTGTTAAAACTCATTTGTAAATTTTGCAATGAGTTTTAACAAATTTAAATTTACACTATTTATTCGAAATCTTCTGTAATATATATTAATCATTTCAACAATATATTTGTTATAATATTCAAGTATTAAATGTAATATTTTTATATCAAATATATATTTTTTAAACTATTAAAAACATAAAATTTTGTTTAGAATTTCTAATATATAACTGAGAAAAATACTTTTTCCAGTCAAAAATGGATATATCAAAATTCGATTGTTCTTTATCTTTACAAAATTCAATTTTATATGGTTTAACTTAACTTCTGATACTAGAATATCTGGGTATTACAAACTCAAAATATGAAACAAAAATAAAAAGCAATATTTTTCAAGGAGAGTGCTTGAAGAAAAACATGAAAAGTTTTCTATCTTTCCTAAATTCTTACCATTTATATTTTTAATTACAAATAATAAACAGCTGTCTGGTAATTGTGCAAGTAATTGCTATAATTACATCAAATTCCCTAAATAATATTTTTCAAAACTATTTAATGTAACTTTTTTTAACAAGAATTATCAAAATTTCCTTACTCATTAACTGTCTAAACATTAGTTTTGAACATAATTTGATTAATTACCCTCTTAAAAATTTCCACTTTAGAAACACTTATCTCAAAAACCAGAGAAAGTTTATATATATGAAGCAATTCTTATACTTTAATACACTGTAGCATAGTTTATTTATTCCATTCAAAAGTAATTTTTAAATTTTTTGAAAATTATTTTAAAATAATTAAAAAAAAATAATTCAGTAACATTTTTCTTTTGTTATGCTAGAAAGAAAAGTTTAATTAAAAAAAAAAAAAAAACTAAATAGTGAAAGTACATTACAGATGGTGGCATTCACACCTGTGACAAATTTAAATTAATCTTCAAGTCAAATTGATGTTAACATCTAATACACGACAACATACAGGCTAAGATTAATATTAATACATCAATTTTTAATCTATTGAATTTTATAAGACTATTTTTATACGATGCAATTATTGTTAATCAATCAATCTCTAATTAATTTTTTTAAATATTTCCATAAAAATAATTTGAGACGAATATTGGCTTATGTTATGCAATATTAACAGACTTTTTTTTAAATTTGTTTTTTAAAATGTAAAAAATATGTTAAAATTTAATTTAGTCCATATTATAATTAACTTTTTTCTAAAGTAAAATTTGATACCTTTTAATTCTAATTTAATTTTACTAAAAAAATAAATAAATAAATAACATTCCAATTTAAAGATCTGTACTTACTCTAAATGGTTTAATTTAAAAAAATTTAATTATAATTATATATAAATAAATATTTAATGTATTTTTAAACAAACAAACATACTTTTTAATTTTGTAAAAAACTTGTTTTACTTCATCATATACATTTTAAATTATATTTATTTTTATTAGTAAATTAAATTTTTCTAAAAAATAATTTTATTAATGTAAAATAAATATCTTTTATATATAAAAAATAACAAAAATAATCAATTCGTTAAATAAAATTAACTATCTTTTTAAATATTTTATTCATTTCACAAATAAACTGTTTAAAACTTTTAAAAATTTATTTATGTTTAGATTGTTTCTAATGAAACTAACGGTAATAAAAAATATATATATCTTTAATTATAATTATTATTATTTCAAAAGCCATCTTTTAAAATATTTCATGAATACAACAATACAAATAAATAAATCAATAGATAAATATAGTGTATACATTTTTTAATTATGAAATGCAAATAATTATGAAGTAAAATTATAATATATTTTTAGAATTTAATAATAATCAGTTAAAATAATTATTCAGAAATATGTTAAATTTTCTAAATAATCAGTAATTTAAGGAAAAGAACAAAATTAATATAATTATAAAATTTTAACATTGTCTATTTAAATTATAAACATGTAAAAAAAATATAAAATATAATTATATTATGTATAATTTAAGAAAATGAATTAATTTTAGTTCTGAATTTCACTAGTAGGATTAATAAATAGTTACAGACGATAAAATTTAATATGCGAATAAAAACTTTTTTGGAATTTTTTTGTGTGTACAGATAGCAAATGATTATTTAATTTAATAACTGGACTACTCCCTATTTTACAAATTAATGATTTGTTTTCATTTGTTTCCATAGAGACAACTATTTTATTGCTAACTATATACAGTTATATCTTTAAATTCACTAAGGGGTAAACTCAAACATTAAATTCACAATATTGATAATTTTACAGTTATAAGTAGAGCACATTTTGTTGAATTTCTTTTTTTATTGTTAATATAATAACTAACATAAATTTTATGAAAATGTTCTTTTTCATTTTAATAAATAAAATTATCTTTCTTCTGATTCTTCGGTTCATCAATTATGAATTTTAAGATAGGAAATTATATCTATCCAAAAAATCAATTTCTCTTATTCATATATACATATTTTATAACTTTTAAAATATATTATTAAAAGTTTATATAGGGACTTTTATAAACAAAGATTTCAATAAAAATTGTAAAGGATGAAATTCCAAAACATTATATGATGAAATTTTTATATCATTTCTTTGCATCTTTAATGTATATAAAAATAAAGCAGGGTTCATTTATACATAATTCTTTGGTTGAATGCCAAAAGAAAATTTTTCTATTGTAGAAATCAATGTTTATTGCTATAAAACACTTTTAATATATTTTTAAGGCAGGGGAATTATTAATACTTGACATGTAACAAATTCATAACTTCAATATTAATTTACACATATAAAAAAAAATAATTATTTATTGCATAAATCCTAATATTTAATAAATACAGGATCATATTTATTCAAAAAAAATAAATGTATGCATTAAATAAATGATATAACTCTTATATTTAGCATGTAAATATAATATATTTATATAGCAAATCCTGTGATTTGTTTATATCAACCATTTATATTGTAATTTATCAATATTTTAAATATATTTCTTAAAGGATAAAAAAAATGCATTATTTTTTTAATAAAAACTTATTATGTAAATTAAGTGTTTTAAATGCTTTTATAAATTAATATGTATAATACAATAATTAAAATTAATAAATAAATGAGAAAATTTAGTTAATTAAAAATGATTTTAATGAATATTTTGGTAGTTTTGAAGAGTAGAACTGAAATATAATTTTAAAAAATTAATAAAAATAATAATAATAAATCATGCTTTATGAAGGAAATTTTCTGTTTAAAAGTAATATATAGCACTTGAAACTAAGTATTTTAAGAAAGACTTTCTCAAAAATGTTCAATGTTGATAAAATTATATTTATTTTTTATGTTTTTA
This sequence comes from Centruroides vittatus, assembly GCF_030686945.1. Classification (NCBI taxonomy): domain Eukaryota; kingdom Metazoa; phylum Arthropoda; class Arachnida; order Scorpiones; family Buthidae; genus Centruroides; species Centruroides vittatus. Next base: position 555,597 of record NW_027122579.1, read on the forward strand.
TTTTTTGGCATTGTTTATTTTCTCAGGTAAGAAATATATAGATGAAAAAGTTTAATCGTTTCGGAAAAAAATGTATTTTTATTCGTATCACTAAATAAATCACGCTGGAAAAAAACAATGAAATCGATTATTTATAAACTTTTTTAAGTGCACGCGCGCTAACTATAATAAAAATAAAAGAACGAATCAATGGTAGAATTATTATTAAAATCGTGCGATAAATATGCTTATAGATGCTATATATATGTAGATACAAGTCAGGGAAAGCTCGTGACGGTGCGCGTAACCGAATCGTTAACGAAAAGGTAGAAAGGACAATAGAAAAGCGATAAGGATTTTTACCTGTGTCCATCTTTGTACGGACTGTAGGGGAGAATACGACAGCGAAGAACGAGTAAACTAAATACTGGACATGTCAAAGGAACATCTCGCTCGATGCGATGCAGGAGTGCAGCCGGTTCAGATGGCAGCACCGTCTGACGGCCTGCGGAACATTACTCAACGTAAGATCCAATCACACTGACAAACAACAACACACTACTACAATGAACACTGGAGAAAATCTCTTCCGACCTATTTATGTCGGTCGGATTAAGTTAATTTGTTAACCGATTATATCAATTGTGTTTTAAAAACCATTTATAATATCGATATTATATAATTCGAAATTGTCCGTAGAGTTAATTAATCGTTATACATTTTTAATTATTTTGTAACTATTTATAGCATCTTTTCTTTATTTCCTTTACTGAGCTTAAAATTGAAATATGATTACTAAAAATACTAACGTTTTATCTTATTAATGTGTAATTACTAATGCAGCATTTCCAAGAAACATTTGCCTTTTTTTTTTTTTTTTTTTTTTTTTTTTTTAATAAAGATCACGTTATCGTGCTTTAAAAATTGTTTGGCCTATTTAATAAAAATATGTATTAAAAAAATAAGATGTTCACAAAATTTTTCCAAAAGGGTATAAATAAAATTAAAATACATTTTCTGTGTCATTTATTTCCTTTATATTTAATTGTTTGTCTTTTATATTTTGATATAATTAATTCATTATCTCATTGTACAAAACTAAAGTTCTCGGTAGATATTCGTGGGTTTACTTTATCCATAAGTGATAAACTTAATATTGATAAACCAATGTTACCTTGAAATTTTTAGAAATTTTTATCCTTGTATTTTTATAACAGTTTTTTTGCATATTTATAAATACTGCTGCAGTAAAAACTGTTCAAAAATGTATATTTAAGTTCAATTAAAATTAATACGATTGCAAAACTTCCTAGGAAATTACACTAATTTTTCCTAATTTATATTAAAAAAAAAAATACTGGAGCAAAAAGTTGCCTTAATATCACGTATATTTAATAAAAAAGGAAATTTCGCAAACTTTGCTAGAAATAATTTGCTAATTATTTAAACAGAACGTGATTTTAACCTCAAAATAAAATTAAATATTTAAAATAACACTAGCCAACAACATTAATTTAAAAAAAAAAGTTTTGAGAAATTTTTAAATGACGATGCATTAAAATTTTTATAATTGCTTTCCAATAATAATATTTTATAACTTTCAAAATATTTAGTTTTTATTAAAGTTCTCTAGTGATAATAAAGATAATAAATAGACAGAAAATCACTGTTTAACATTAAGTGTACCACTTAGAAAGTATTTATGTAATGTCTGTGTTGAAAAGATTTCTGAGAGAGGCACAGGATATGAATAAAAAACAAAAATATTAAATCTGTTGGTTTAATTATAAAGCTAAACAAATAATGTAAAGTAGTACAAAAGCTTAGTTTTGTTTTATTCTACTGGTGATTCTGTTATCTCCAACTGAATTTGTATTTAGCTTTAAATCATAACAATACTTTAATATATGAGCATAGTAATTACTTAAAAATTATTGAATAACTATTTAAATAAGATTGAGTACTTCATTTTAAATCATAAACTTTAGAAAAGTAAATAAAGATTAATTTTACCAAACTGAACATTACAAATATTTACCTATAAAATAAACGAATTGAATAATAAAAACAAGTTATTGCATACGATTAATAAATTACAACAATAAATTTTTAAAATATTAATATTATTATTTTAGAATGTATGTATAATATAATCAGAAATATTTTTCTTCCATTATATATATCATTTATTCAGTTATCATTAGTTAAACGCATAAATTACGAAAGAATTGCAGAAATTATTTTTAAAAAAAATTAAATTTTTAGGCAAATGAGTTTATAAAAATTAAAAATGGCATTTTGTTATGTTTATTTTTTTAAATACAATACATTAAGCTCATAAACAACTTAAAAAACAACAACAACAAAAAACAACACATATTTAGCAATTCATCTTGTATTGTCCTTTTTCGACAAATCTATCCTCTACAAGAATTTTCTCATACATTATATTTGCTCCTTTTTTTCCCTCTTGAATTATGTTCCAGAAATATTTCATATTTTCATCCATGTTTACGAACGTATTAAATTTTAAAAAGGATTGAAATGATTTTCTTAATCTTAAAATCAATTTTGAGGTCTTTATCATTTATCAAGAAAATAAATTTTTCAACACGCTTTAAATAATTTCTCTAACAATTAAAAAAAACCGATTATTTTAAAATAAAAATAGCTTCTTGTCATGCAAAATCTATATGACAATAATAATAATTAATATTTTTAAAAAATATTTATATTCATCTCGTTTTCCATTAGTATCAATTTACTATTACATTTTTTGGATGCGTGTCAAAACTGTAAATGACCTTTTCTTATAGATTTAGCGAAAAAAAGAAGAAAAAATAAAATAAAAGAGCAGACAACATTGCATGACTTTTGTTTTTAATTTTTTTTTTTTTTAATAATGTACACATAAGATTAATATATAAGCAAAAGTTACACTTACATTTGTTACAAAGTTTACACTCCGCTAAACTGTTTTTTATGTAACGATAAACTGAAACCATTTAGTAATACAATTACTCTATAAACAATAAAAGAATATTCTTTGTAGCTTTCCATGATAACAAAATACGTGTATTTTTCAACCATCGAGACCTTGGTTGTCACGTCACAATCTGACCCCGATCTTTTAACCTTGAGATTAAAATTAAAAAAAAATTCTAATAATTGTAAAAGCTGACTTTGTTGCATTTCATAATTAATACTATTACTACACAGTTTTAAAATAATATTTGTTTATATTGATTTTAGTCATTGGAAAGTATATGTTGTGACTATAAGAGGACGATGTAACTGTCACGCAATTTATGGCACATATTAATTTCGTTACGTCATTAACTGACGAAATAATTTATATTTATTTAATTCGCAAATTTTAATTAAATAAAAACAATTATTTTCGCAGCGTTCAATTTCAGCTATTTTTAGTTTTGATTTATTTGTGTAAATAAACAATAAAATATTGTTGCATAAGATTGCATTGATTTTTAAAGACTTGTGTGATGAAAACTAAATGTATTGACGTCATAAAACGTCAGATTATTCACACGAATGACATCATAGAACGTACTGTGAAATTTAAAACAATGGAAATATACGTATGAAAGCTGTCATTTCGCTACTGGATACATAGCTGTTGACTGGAAACTTCTTTAGTTACGAGAAAAGTGGCATGAATTTCACGAATTTTAGATATTTTTAAGCACGAAAACTTTATTGAAAGAGAGAGATTTAATGTGGTGCCATCTGTCAGGCTGAAAGTTTAATACGGTTTGTTTAACCTTGTATTCAGCTTTGCCTTGAAATGGTAGATGTAAAATATTTACTTGTTACATAATAAAAATACTCTATAATATTTGTGAACTTTTCAGCTAAATTTCAAATCTGAATTGTAAATTCTGAGAATTGTTTTAAACACAAAAAAAAAAGATTGTTATAACGGGAAAAATGATTGACGTAAAATAATACTTCTCGATGAAAGCAGTTGTTTTTGTTATAAAATCATATTTATTTTGATCCTTATTACTAGTTACATCCGTCAGAATAGATTAAACTTTCATTTATTTTATCGCTAACAATTTTTAAGTGTATTTTAGCAGCAAGTGTTTATACCGAAGACAGTCTGTTTCTAAATACACAATAAATTCTTAAGACATAAAACAATGCTCTAATTGTTTTAATATAAAATATTATGCACTATTATAGAAGGAACTTGCATGATTTATATTGATCTATTCAAAAAATAATACGCTACATTACAAGAAAGTGTTAAGTGGATGAAAAATAAAGTTAATTTAATTCCATATAAAGTTATTTAAGTTCGAAATAGTTTAATTTCTTTTTCTATGGCCGTTAATTTGTCAGTTGTAGTAGTAAATATTATTTATCTGTAACTTTATAATTGCTTAGACTTTAAATCGCAATTTTACAGATAAATGAAATACATTACGTTAAGTAAAAATTATGCCGTATGCTTAGAAATTAATTATAATGGTCATTAAATAACTGCAAGCCAAATTAACCCCAATTAATTCTGAATGATTATTATTAAACGAGATTACTTACATTTATATTCAGATACAACCTGATAAAATTTATATATAGAAAACACAGGAAATTCGATTACTCCTTCCATGATGTTACTGTTCTAAATTATGATAATTCTGTACAATTCTAGTTGAAATTTCTATATAAAGCTATAAATTTCGTTCTCCTAAGCGAAAGTTCGAAAGATTGAATTAAACTTAATAAACTTTTCCAACAACATCGACGTCAAGGACAATTGCTCAGTTTAAAGCGAATTTAAACTTTTTTTCCTTTTAAAAAACTATAAATAAATATGAAATAAACTCTCCTGTATTATATAAAATACTTCATTATATGCTCGCATTTTATCACTTAAACTAAGTGTAATTGTGAATTGGAATAATTACCTTAATAGGCACAGAATATTTTTTAAAGAAGGAATTTTTATCTTAATATTTTTTTCATTTTTAACTTTTTTATTTTATAATTAAACAGCAAAACAAACATTCTTCATTTGTAAGAATTAGGATGATATTATGAACTTCCATTGGCTAGTAAAATGTGCTCATTACTGTAATTCAGTTGCTTTACTCTATCATTAATAGTTACAGCACTTTCGCATTAGTTTGAGGTCAGGTCATTTACAAATAATTGCCTTCTATTTTCTTCATAATTATTATTTACAAGGTCCTAAAAATTATATCATAAATTTTTTTTGTTCATATATATATATATATCGACCACTTCTTGAGAAAAAACTGATACTGAGTAAAGAAAAGATCGGATTTATTACATTTTTTCATATTTTTCCTTATATTTTCATAACTTTCAAATTTACAAAAAAAAGTAAAAAATATTCTTAAGAATAATTTTAAAAACCTCTACTTAGACTCTAACTACTATATAAATACCTATAAACATAGAGAAAAAAGGAAAAAAAAAAAGAAAGAAAGAAATTACATTCATTGTTAGAATTTAATTCAACGTTAGAAACAATTTTTTTTCGTTTAATAACCTTATAATTTAATACAAAATTATAACATAATTACTATTTAACATATTAATCATTAATGACGACCATAATCATGTCTAAATATAAGTTATATTTAATTTAAATATAATTATGATATTAAAACTTTTTAACATCTTCAAAACAACATTTTAAATAATAGAATTCTGTTTATTAAATTACAATACAGTTGTTATTATACTTTGACTAAAAAATATTGATTTTATATGCGATTTATCGACTAAATTTGAATTTTATTAAATGTTTACTTTATAATCTACAAATTAATATTAATAATTTATGATATTGTAAAGTAGCATATTGTATTAGTATTATAAATGCTAATATGCATGATATATTAATTTATTTACCTGTTAATTAATACTTTATTATTATGTATTAATGTAATAATGTAGGCCTACTTAATAAAATACTAATAAATACTAATAACTGTGCACATCGAGTTTTATGAAAGCGTATTTTTGTAAAGTATAGAAATCCAAAATGACAAGTGATAAATTGAGAGATGCAAAAGGATATTCAAAGGATCAGAGAGCTACAATTGGAACAATTGTAAGATGTGGGATTTGTGACGTATATTTAGCGTAGACGAAAACATCAAAATACACAGATCGAGGCACATTAACAAGTGAAGAACTGAATAAAACCACTCGTAAACAATCATTCATTAATGAATCATTTTCATTAAACTCCTGGTGGAAGCTGGTAACTATACTTGGAGAGCAAAGTCTAGGGGAAAAATCAATGAAACATTATCAGTGAAGTTAAAAACAACTTAAGAATTCGCAAAAGTTGCTGGCCAGTCTGAGCAAAAATCTTAATCTTGAGAAAGTTGCCACAAAAAGTAAACTTTATACAGACTACTCGCCAAATTACCTCCTCTTATATCATTAGATGTAGAAAGATACTTTTCATTAGTCTATATAAGCATTTTTTGGGAGAGAGAAAAATGAATTTTTATCACTCAATCAATCAAGAAGCATAACATTCACTGTAACAAGTTTTTGATGTAGGCTTAATCATACGCTAAAAATAATGGATGGAAAGGTGGTCTCTTATGTTTAATTTAAATCTCACCCTACTTTAGTTTAAATGTTCTAGTATGTGGAGTAGTTAGGCTATATAAACATGCATATTTTCTAGCACCATTTTGCACAGTTTTAGCAATTTTTCTGTCTGAAATTCCTCTCCTTAATAATTACATTATTTCAGAAAAAATAACATTAGATAATAGAAATTGTTAGACAACAGACGTGCAATAAGATATTATTTTATTGACGTGAGGGGTTTCGGGTTCGACTTTCATAATTTTTCATGGAAAGTTCAGATGACAATATCATTCATCAACGTCATCAAGAAGTCGACCTATCGTTATAGATTTGTTTTAAAAAAGGAAAGAAAAAACAATAAAAATGAAAACAATTAACGTAATTTTAATACAGTACATAATAAAAATTATTGAATGAAATAATGCAATTAAAAAAGGTGCGACTATCTATTTGCAAATAAAAATAATAGCTTTATAAACATCAAGAAATCTATTCTAGATTTATTAAAGTTTTAATTTTTAAAAAGTCACTATAAACTTGCTATCTGAAAATCAAGATAAATAAAATGATGAATGCCTCGAGTGATACTGAAGGGTGATACAATCTAAATCTAAAAATGAATGTATTCTGACCTATATACTTAACCTCTAAATTATAAATAACTCGCGAAAGATAATAATTAAAAAGTTTGATATTTAAGTATTAAAGCATTCGATATTTATTAAAAATCAATAATTTCGCATTTAAGAATAAATGAGTGTTATAGTCTAATCCTGAATTCGTCGATTCATGGATTCGCGGATTCTAAAGAATATTCCTGGAATATCTTGCAAATGTGCGCAAACGGCCAAGACTTTTCCAGATTATCTTCTTGACTGCTTCCTGGAATACCTCTCTTTGGACAAGTGTGTCTATTACAATTTGTTTCACCATAAACGAGATACATCTCAACCAGTTCTTCAAAAGAAATATTATTGTCTATTTTGAAGGAGAAATTCTAATACGTATACGAGAAACAAACGAAACTAGGCCTACCAGTGGCCAAGCGGTTCCGTTCCCTGAATACCAGGAGTTCGCGCTTCGCCCGGACTGGATGGCCACGTGGAATTTTCTGGGTTTTCTTCACGCCTGTAACGACTAAATAGGGGCCAGTTACCCTTAAAAGACCTCCCGGAAGGCGTAACGTCCATCATAAACGCATACAACTACTATTCCACGATAATTACGTCACACTTTACCACAGAGCGACATAGCCTAGAAACTCATGCCCAACTGGCCGATACAAGACAAACTTGAAGGTACAGAAGTTACCGGTCGATAGTAAAAACCACTATCTTTTTGAAAATTTTCAATAACTCTCAATAAAATAAAGGTATTTTTATTTAATGTATATATCACAACATAATAACACATTTAATTATATATAACAGAACAAAATGTTAATATACACCTGTAAATATTAAAAACATAATATTTAATATCTTGTATCAATAAAAAATTGTGATTATCAGGATCCTGTTTAACAAACTGTATCTCATTTATTCAATTTCACTAATATAATTGTATAGGGCCCATATTTTATTATATATAATAATATTTATGTTTAAAAATATTTTATTTGATGTAGACTACAATGTAAAAATGAAAACATAAGATAAATGAAAAAACAATTTATATTTACAACTATAATTAATAACTGAAAAGAATAATTGAGCATATTATAAAACAGGAAAAGATTAAAAAAAACAAAAACGAATGTCAATGATTAATTATTTTTATTTATTTTTTTTATTAATAAGAAATAATTCAAAAGCAGAAGTTAAATTAACACAAAAGACAATGCAATTAGCGAATTGGCAAACGTTATGACTTACGGTCTTGCTATAGAGTAATTATATGAACTTCATAATTATTCTGTAGCACTTTAAACTACTCTATAAGCACTCTATATACATTAACGATCTGTAAATTATCAATTTTTATATTATTTTACATTATATTACAAATATACATGAAAATACATACATATAAACATATTCACACTGTTCTCTTCAACCTTTGCTATAACTATGAAAGAGAAACAATGAGGAAATATATCCCTGTATGAGGTATACATATATTTTATCATTTAATAAAATCTTTCATTAATGTAGCGAAGGAATTCGAAGCTGTTATACAACACTATTGCACAGATATTTAATATTTTTTTATTTTTATTTTTACAAATTACTTAAAATAAACGTAGAAAACAGTTTGGATTTTCCAAGTTTTTTTCATTTTAATTTACCGTTTGTTTTATTTCATGATATTTTGATTTAAACATTTAGTTAATGAATTTTTATTTCGAATTTATCATTTTTTTACTTATACTTTCAATTATAGCTCTACAGGTTTACAATGTAATTAGTATATAAGAATGTGTACAGTCCATTTCAAATATTCATAAAAGATGCTCTATTTTCTCTGCAATTTTTAACCATATTTTTAATTTATTTAATTTAAAATATATGCTCTCCATCTCAATTTAGTAGTGGCTTGCCCCTATTTATCACATTTTTCCTTTAACAATAGAGTCGTGCTGGTCATCTACAGGTATTAACTGCTTTCAGGGGAAAAGTTTTGAATTGAAATAACATGACTTCCGATTTGTATTGGAAGTTCGTATAAAGTTAATCGGGCCTCCTGTCCCAAAGGTTTCCATATCTGGTCTCGGATTTTATCTAACTCCGTTCTCCAGATTAAGGAAAGACCGACGGACGATCGAACGACAGTGGGAATTTATAGGTCCACAATTTTTTCAAATTGCAACTCCGTGAGGTCATGATATTGGAATAACTATCACTAATACAGGTTCCGAGTCTGGAGTCGATGCAATGCACTCTTCTGCCAAGCTGGGAGAAGAGTTCATTGCATTGAATATTGTGCAAATTAAATACTGATTAATTCGTTGGATATAGTAGATAACCGTGTCTCTTAATATTCGTGATTAGAGTAAATGCAGCCGACGAAATCGTTTCCCTCGAGAAGAGTTTTACACTTTCTACCTACAAGGCATCGAGCAACATAGCTCTCAAGAAAGTACTGTAGATAATACAATCATAACCTTTTCCAGAAGATAGTCATGTTTACAGAAAGCCAGTTGCTCCCCATTATCTTCACAACCTTCATACTCAGGGTTGTCACGATCCTGTTGGTTATCAAGTGGACTATCCTTACATGACTTTATCACAGGACCGACAATTATACATGCGCATGATATTCAAACATATAATGTGGGATTAATAATTTCTTTATTTGTGCGCCAGAAGTAGCCGTTTGGAAACTCCTTATCATTATGACAGATGACCTGAAAGCCAATAAGTTATGCAAAAGGAAGGTTATTATTGTCTATCCAAAATCGATGTTTCGTTAAGTAGATGAAGAAGGAACTTGGATGTATTCAACACCTTCACCTCTGAATCTAGTCGTCTAATTTCCGAATTATTTAACTTGATCATCTTCATTTGAGAGTGGGTTTGCTTACTCTCAAATGATGATCAAGTTAAATAATACGGGTATTTTTACTTGATTATTAACTTCGTTATTCAATGACGTTTACCAGTCATATCGAGAGAGATTATACACTCAAATTAATTTATTTCTCCTTTTGTTTATTTTACATGAACATTTTAACATGGAAGATCAGAGTATTGCATCTCAGGAAACGTCTGAATCGACTCAACTACGTCGAATGATTCAGCGACAAACCTGGCTTTTATAGATCTGTTCGAATGCCCCGTATGTTACAAGTACCAGTCTCCGATATACTGTGTATGGTTTGCTCCGGCTGTAAGACAAAAGCACAACAGTGTTCCAGCGTTCCACCTGCCGAGGAGAGATGAAAGACCATCGGAATTTCGTGTTAGAACGAACAATCGACTTTGTCGCTCTACCCTGCAAATTTAAAGAAAACGAATGTCCCGAAAGACGAGTTCTCAAAGAAAGAACCCATAAACGATGTTGCTTTTATAAAGCTTGTACGTATCCAACTCTAGATTCAACATGCCAGTAAGAGAGAGTCTATCGACAAGTATTCCGTCAACTTCAAGTATTAGATCAACATCCAGCCATGTTATCCTTAACTCACCATAGGACTACCTGCCTTTAGTTCAAACGATCAAAACAAACATAGAAGATGACCTTTTTCTTTTTTACATCGTCATTCGAATTGTTGGCAACCGATAGGAGGCAAGCCACTTCCGAAGAGAATAGATGTAAATGGAAGGGGAAGAACAGTAGCGTGGAACTCAATATCATGTGAAATGGAGAATAGACTTTCTTCTTGTATATGACTTAAAACCACTTACGCGATCAAATCCAAGAGAGTGGCAAATAATCCGTTTGCATTTAAATATCAAATATATTTTATAATCGATTAAGAGTCATTTTTCAAAACATAATTAAAGATTTACAGAATGCTTTATCTTACAACTCATTTACAATATTTCTATAAATTAAATTATCACAATAAAAATATATATATATTTTTTAATATTTCACGAATTTTTAATTTATTATAAGAGAAAAACAACTTTTTATTATTGCTTAATCATGGCGATTAAAGTGATGAGATCGGCTCCTCATCCTCTGTATCATTCACTCCCATTTCATTAAAAATGGATGAATTCATTTCTTCATGGCTATGATGCTTATTCGCACTACCTGGAGAGAAAACCGTACTACTTCCGGAGATATCGGCTCCTATAGAGAACCCGAACAGTTTTTTGAGTAGAGCCATCGAAGTGAAATATGTTTTAACACAAGCTGAAATCACAGAAATATAAAAATTTCTAACTTTATTAATTCCGGGGAATTAAACTTTTCGTTTAATGGCAATGAATGAGAAATGTACAGTACATTTAAAACAATGATAAGACTTTGTAAAGAATTCTCCAAAAGTTCATTTTAACACACGAATGAAATTTCATATATTTAATTACGTGATTTCACATTAAATGTAATTTCATAATAATGAATTACAACAATTTTTAACAATAAGCTGCATTGAACAATATTGTATTGTTGCTATTACGAAGCGAAAATAATGCGCTGCCTAAAAAAGTTCTTTTCGAGAGTGTGGAGTAATAAGGAGAAGAAGAAAGGGTAAATTTTCTCATTAATTACATTTATAATTGAGATTTATTTAATATTAATTACAATATAATCGAATTTCCTTACAGGAGAAATGATGATGCGGAACAAAATGTTCAGCAAGTTATAGATTGTCTCACAAAGGTAAGATATTACCCTGTCTCTACGAAAATCAGCGTTATTTATACTAAGATTGAGTTAGTATCTATTTTTCTAAAGAAGTTTTAAATACTTTCTTCCGATAACGTTACAAGTGTAAATGACTTTTATTATTGATTTTTCTTAGTTGGACGAAAATTTTCTTGGAACAAAATGTTTCCCCTCAAACAAAGAGGATTCACAGTTCCGAGACAATTATTCAAAGAGGAAAAAATTTATAGAATTCTGCAGAAATGCATTCTATAAATTCTGTTGTTGTTGTATGTCGGGCGAGATTTCCGATTCACGGGTAAGTTCTCGTTCTTTATACAATTCTTTAATTAAAGAAGTTTACAATTAAAAGATTTTGCAATTTTAGAATTGCGTATTGGAAAATAATCTCGCGCATTCCCAAATTCGACTGGATTCATCAAAATATGATGAAAACATTCTTAAAGACAATTACGAGTTTAACGAAATAGGAAATGGGAATTTCGGTACAGTTTATTTGGCTCGGTCCAAAAATTCAGATGAAAAATTGGCTTTGAAAGTCGTCAATATGAAGCGCTTTTGTCTCGCACAGGTATGCTTTAAGCTTTGTTTTCGATTGTAATACGGCGTCACAAAACAGAACACGTTTATTAAATTATTCTTGACTTCAAAAATCATCAATTCACACATCATTTATGTTATTACACGTTTATCAGAATTTATTGATGATGCACTAAGCGATGTTCTATAAATATTAATTAGAAATATCTACAGAATATTCTTAATTTAGTGTATATTAAGAAAACGTCTTTATTTATAGAGGCGCGTAATAAAAAGAGAAAAAACTGCGTGGACGTCCACATCGAGCCATCCCCATATTGTGACGTTAATAAGTTATTTCAAAACGAATACAAGGTAAATTTTAACCATTTTCATTTGAGTTATTGGCAATACTTTACGGTTCTATGGACTAATAATTCTCTTCTTCAGTTTCTGTTTCGTCTCCGACTATGTGGACGGACAGGACTTGACAAAGTACATACAGTACAACAAATTCCTGGAGGAAGCCGAAGCCAAAATACTTGCTGCTCAAGTAGCTTCGGCCATCACGTTTATTCATAATAAAGGTGATTTTCTAAATTTATTTATTTATTTACAAATGCAAACTGTATGACGAATTTGTTTCTGTCTTCGACAGGAATAATTCATAGAGATATCAGTTCCAGCAACATAATGATAGATAGGACCAAAAGAGCACAATTAATCGATTTCGGTCTATGCACGGTAAGTAGTGTACACTGTAATATGCTAAGTTTCGTAGAGGTACACATTTCATACGACATCGTCATTTATTTCCGTCAGTATGAACGAAATCCCAAAGACTATTGCGGGACTTTGATGTATCTTTCTCCAGAAATTCTTGAGAAAAAACCATACGGTAAGCTGCTCTATTCGAATATAATCGAATCATTTCGTTTAACTCTTGTAATTAATACGTATTATTTTTAGATGCTTACTGCGATTGGTGGGCATTTGGAATCGTATTACACCAGATGTTAATTGGACAAACTCCAATGGATATTTATTTAAAAAGAATTAACATTGACAATACGAACCTGACGTCCCTTATCGAGATAGCGAAAAGTAAGCCATCGTTATTTTTAATTTGTTAACAATAAAGAGCAACGTTGTGATTAATGTAAGCGTGTCTTTTCAGTCGCTCAAAACGTTCCGTTGCAGTATCCTATGCGACTGTCGATGAATGCCGTAGACATAATCGAGGATCTACTACAAACAGTAAGATTATAATATTTACTCTAGTTATATGACACATTACATTTCCATAATTATTTTTCGTTACATCTCAAAGTATTAAATGTTAGTATTTATGCTGTTTTATACGAGAATTTCATAAATTTTATGTAGTTAAATCATTTAATAACTTAATTACATTTCAACATTTCTGAATAACTTGGTGAATATTTGAATAACTAATTCAGTTTGTTTAATCAACACTGTCGAATACTCAATTTCAATGTTTGTGATAATCAAATTTTAATTAGTAACCAGAAGCTGAATTATAATACAAGTTGAAACTTTACAGATAAAAATATAATTAAAACAGTATTAACTATTATAATTAATTTTTATGATTTGTCTTTTCAGGATCCGAACCAACGTCTACAAGAAGAAGACATCAGAACACACAGATTTTTTGATGATGTTCCTTGGCCCGAATCGGTTCATATTTAACTGATTCAATATACATATACTGTATATTCAAAAGAAATTTTTTCAAAGAATAATTTATTATATGATTTTCTTAATTATAATTAATTAAACTTTAATTGTATCTTTAAATGATTTAAACTAATCGTTTTGAATTAAACTTAATTGAGTTCAATCGTTTTTGATAGTTTGTATGTTGAATATTGTACGATAAGCATTCGTATTGTTTGGTGTTTAATTAAAAATAATCATGTAGGATTTAAATGACGAATTGTCTGAACAAGCGCGAGTAAAGACCAGGATAAAGAATACGAGAATAGTTAAATCCTGTATCAATAACACATCTAATGCAAAAGATATATAAATAATACAATAAATACACGTTATTCGGTTATTTATAAATTAAATAGTAGCAACTGTCGTCACATTGACAGAAATAGAAGGAATATTGTCTTTAGAAAAAACTATTCACGTCAAATGCTAGTTGCTGACATATTTAGAATATTTACATTAAAATTTCAGCTTTCTAGATCCTTAAGCTTAAGCCTCTCTCGTTATCGGTGAGGTACTGGCTAAACTTCCGGGTCTATAGGTCAAAGTTTACGGGGGTTTCCCATAGAGCTAATTCAGTTTTACGGCTTAATTTTATGCTTATAAGAAGAAAATTGCATAGAAACAAATGAATTTTATTTGAAATGTTACTCAAAATTACAAAAGCTCAAATTTATGCCAATTAAAACTTTTTATAACGATTTTACTAAACAGCCCTACAGTAACATATAAATGGACTATGTATGTTCATGCCGTCCTTATCCCGAACAGTTTGTAGATATCTAGCCTTTCCAAATGTTTCAACCCAGGCAGTTCTATCACACGGTGTGATAGTCACATACGACAAGGCCCACCTATAAGGAGATAGCCCGTAAGCACAGAATTGTTTTTAGAAGAACCCTACAATTTCCTTAGAAATGAAAAAGACGCTATCGAGAGAAAATAGCGCCTCGGCCGAAACAACTTGAAAGGTTAGAAATGTACAAAGCCTTCGGGAAAAGGACTGTGGTTCAGGACAGGTGGTTCAGAAATGTACAAAGCCTTCGGGAAAAGGCCTTCAAGGAAACACACTCTATTTCGTCAGGCCGGACAGCGTATAAAAAGTTATATAGGTAAAGGTTTCTTCTTCTAACAGTGAGACTAGTAATATTTATCACGTCTTTCTTAATTTTGCACAACTAGCAGAGACTGAGATTAAAACAGTTCTCTTTATTTCGCCTATTTAAGAATGCATTTCGGATTGATAATTTTCTAGTCCCTCTTCGTGTTCACGGCTTCAGTGTCTCCAACATAACGAAAGGTTAGTTCGTCTGAATATACTTTTGTTATGCACAATGATGGATGTAGTGCACAATTTGTATCACATTCTAATGGTGTAGTTTCTACACGTCCATCTCTTGCACTTACTGGCATGCTTTCTTTGTCTATTTTTGAAGGGCAAATGCAACGCTTCTTCCATTTTCCACAATTATTAACTCTTTATTACTTCTTAGAAGAATTTTAACTTCAACATTGTGGTTCATACCATTTCAAGAGTCGAAATGTAGTTTTTCATTGTAAATATTTTCACAAGTTGAAACAAGTTTTCACAAACTATAACTACGAGCAATTATTTAGCTTTTTTTGCAAATAAAAGCTTGCAAAAATTGCAGCCCGACATCGTCACAATGCCGGGCTGCAATTTTTAACCATATTTTTAATTTACTTAATTTAAAATATATGCTTTCCACCTCCAATTAGTAATGTCTTGTCCCCGTACATCATACTTTTCCTTTAACAATAGAATCGTGCCGGTCATCTATTAACTGCTTTCAGAGGAAAAGTTTTGAATTGAAATAACGCAACTTCCAGTTTGCACCGAAAGTTCATATACTGTTAATCGGGGCCTGCTGCCCCTAAGGTTTTCAAATCTGGTTTCGGCTTTCATCTATTTAACTTCGCAACGACAGTGGGAATTTGTAGGTCTACAGTTTTTTCAAATTGCAGCCCAAGAAGCTCAGCACAGTTTTATTCTACTTGAATATCCAAAACTTTATAGTTGAGTTATAGCTTCTAACGAAAGTTGTTTGGTTAAATAAGAGAATAATAAAAAAATTTGTCCATTGGAAGAATTAACTGTAAGTGGACCAAACAAATAAAACAATTGAGACGGATACAATACTTTAAATCTAGAGCTAATCTACCCACCTAATATCAATTTTGTTTTTGCTTTACACTAGGTCTGCATTTAATTCCCATTTAGATCTAGAACTAAATAACCAAGATCGATAAATATGAAGCTCTAAAGCAGTAATAACGATAATTAACTTACTTTTGAAAGGAAAAAAAAATAAAAAATTTATAGAGTTCTCACGTCCGTATTCATAAACAAGAATCAAGAGTTAGAAGTTAACCAATAATCGTTTATGCACTGAAAGTAAACTGAATCATAATTAATCAACTTCTGACTCTAACTCTTGATCCTTCTTGTGAATACGGCCGTTAATGTATGACAGTGCATTAATTAAAATTTAGGTAAACATTTGTCGTTAACATAATTTTCGAATAAATTGACATTAAAAATTAGTTGTTTGCTATTAAATCGTATTAGAGCAAACATCTAATTTTGAAGCTATTAGATCAGTATATTTTCGATAGATAATTTTGAAAATATTCTGTAATAATCATTATTTACAGTAATTAAAATGATAAAATGATGATTATTACCGAATATTTTTACAAGGAATAATTCATTTAAAAATTTTTTCTCTTACTTGTTAAACTTTCACACAAAAGTTTGACAATTTGAGATTAATAATTTTAGGAAATCAAATAGAAACATTTTATTGATTTATTGACCGTAAAAGAAATACAATTAGCAATACTAGTTTTGTAACTATCATAATTTATATACATATAAACTGTGTTAGTTATAATTTATATCTATATATGTAGTAAAATATACATATAACACTAGATAAAGTATAAACATACGTATAAATGAAAGTAAAGTTTTACGAGTAAAAAATGACAACTGACTTTGTAATGATATTGAATAGGCTATGTAAATTATATTACACAATATACAGTATATTACGCTATTCCCAATCCATGGAACATTACAATGAGAATTGTGATAACTAAATTTTTACTTTGAGAACAGTGAATAAAAATTTAACTATAAAATCAGATAATAAAGTGAAGTATTATTGGTTTTTTGTTTTACTGTAATAAACCGAGATAAAAATGAAATAACTTTGCTAAATTATTATATTTTATGACAGACTAATTTTGGTGACTGATAGACCTACATAATGCGTAATAATACCTTTATATTAAAGGAAATTTATAAAATTTCAGCAATATGAGTGAGGAATGAAAAAACTTCTATCCTAATTGTCCACATAAGATCCTGATTGTACTTGTTTCCTAGTATTCCTTGTATTCCTAACAGAACAGGATATTTTAATTCGTGGCTATTGAACTGATGTATAGGCAGTTAGCTAATAGTATACTGGAGTATAAGGTTATTATTAACTATGTAAACAATTAATAGGCAAATCATTCAGACAGTTGCACGTCGTTAAAACATATAATTTATTGCAGAAAATCTTTCAATTACGGAAACAAAACAATTTAATTTGTAAAATTATTGCAAATGAAATAAGTGTCTTTCTAGCTGTTTATATACACTACAGTCATGGGAATCGAGTAAGAAATTCCATAAATTATAATCGTAAAAGTAATTGAGATATGCAACCTTACTCCCTTGACCATGGAACACTTTGTCTGTCTTTTTGTATTAATGCAGTACTGTATTTTATAATCTACTTGTGAAAAACTCCCAACAATTAAATACATAATTAAAGAAAAATTTATTGATGTAATTATTTGTTTCCAAGCTTTGCCATCTTCTGGAAAATTTTCAGACGTCCATGACTACAGTGTGAATAAACCGGCAACACACACAATTTAACCATAATAAAAAATAATTTAATTTTATATCCTGACTAACTGAATTTATAGTGTTATCAGATACAAAATAAAATAAATAGGAAAATTGAGCAACGATTTAAACTTGTTCTGAAAATAATTACGTACAATTTTTGCTCGATTATTTGGATAATTTTATTCATTCTAATCATGTACCTTTATATTGTTTGTCTTTAAAATTTAAAATGTATTAAACCTATCGGAAAGTATTTTATTTTACAGAATATTTTCAAAATCTAACGCCAATTTATTTTCATTTAATTAATTTTTATATCGTGTTTCGTATTTTGTCCGTGAACTTCCGTTTGGAGAACGGGGATATCAGGCGAGAAAAAGGATAGAATTTTTTCCGACCGTGAATCCAATCCGAATCATAAAGTATGACAAAGATCCAGAAGGAGCTATCATGATCAATCGTGTTAAATTCTGACATTTAGATATTTGTTATGATTTTTAATATCAATGATAACTCCATTTTTGTCATTTGTTTCAGTAGAAAATCGAAGTTTTTCGACATCATTTCACTGTGGCTACTTCGTGTTAATGTCATATAATTTTTATTAATACTATACAAAATAAAAGAATAAATGATAAAACGTTAGAAACGTATAATACTTTATTTCATTTTAAGTTGAATTTATCGTTGAGAATGTTACGAAATGAAAAGAGTTTATATAAAGAAGTATTACTGAAATATGAATAACCTTTAATTTTACTTGTATTATTTACTAAAATAGATTTAAAATAATAATTATAAAGAAATATTTTAAATTAAAGTAAGTTTATTATAAATATTTTAAACGAATTTTTAAAAAAATTGTAAATTAAGCCAGAGGTCGCTGTTTGATGAAAACAGCTGCTGGAGACTTAAAATTATTATTTTAAAACGATGGTTTGTTATTTTCCTGATTAAGCTTGTAATATGATTTAAAGTTGTGTTTTAAATATAATAAATATGTAATTATAACATTGTTGTTTATTTTAGTGGCAACTTTGCAATGAAGTATGCTATTTAAGAGGAAGAATCTAAATGGCATAAAAGGCAAGTTTAAATTACCTGTTTAAAATGTATTGTGCACAATAATTGTAACTATGTAAAATTCTAAGAGGTGGCTTTGTCAAAGGGTGTGATAAAACATAATGCATACAGAGTATTGTATGAAGTTCTATGTCCAATAGTAATACATAGTCTGTATAGAATATGAAGATTACCCTTGATCATACAGATAATTAGAACAGACAGCAACAGTAGCAGAATTTAAAAAGCGAGGAATTTATGCAATTGGGAGTTTTATAGTACAGATTTATTTAAAAACAAAAAGATAGTTTATTCAAGAAAATAATTGCCATTACATTCAGGCCTTTTCTTTCATTGATTCCTGCTGAATAAAACTCATGTAGTTTTACTAGGAGAACTCTGCAAGTGTGATTTTCATTTTTTCATCATTGACAAACTGCTTTCTATCCAAGAAGTGTAGCATGGAGAGGAAAGAGATGGTAGTCAGATGGTGAAATGTCTGGGCTATATCGTGGATGAGGGAGAACCACCCAGCCAAGATCAAGCAGCTTCTGCTGGGTCACTCTTGACCTGTGTTGTTTTGCATTGTTGTGAAGAAAGTACAATGTTTAGCTGTAGCCACTTAGTGTGGACAATATCAGCCAAATGTTGCAACTGAGGGAGTAGATTTCAAAAGTTATAGTGGTATTTCATTGAAGCATCTCCAAATGGGCAAGCCAGCAAACATTCCATCAGATACACAGCACAACCTTGCTCTGATACACTTCTGGTTTTGGCATACATAATATCTTTTTACTTACAATTGGGTGCCTCAATAATCTTCATTTACATATCCCATAAGAAACTTCTAGACTTGCTGCCATCTTTCAAAAATGATTTCAAATATTTTAGAAAGGTCTAGAAAATTTCAGAAACATTTTCAACAACCCAATAAGATCATGATTTTCTTGAATAAAATTAAAAAAGGGAACCTAGGGTGTTACAGGAGATTTTTTTTAGTGTTTTTTTCTGACCTTCTCTTTGCATGGCTCATATGAGTTTTTAGAGAGAGTTTGAATCCAGGGCTGTAGGTCTTTTTACCACTGTAAAAGAAGACATCTAAAACAATTTTATATAAGAGAAGTTACCGACACGCGCAAAGTTTGTCGCGCGGTTAACTGTTAATTCACTCTCAATTCTTTCATTTATGTCTGTAAAAATTTATATATCAGCATACCTGTAAATTTACCTGTCTTTATTCCCGGTAGTGCCCAAAGCGGAACCGGGACATGTACTAATATTGGTACCTAATAAACTTAAAATGAATGAATGAATAAGAGAAGTGAAATAATTCCAATATTTCAGAGATGTAAGTAATATTTAGCAATGGGATGATGAATCAGGAATTGGAAAAATTGTGCATTTTCTGGTAATCAGAATTGAGCAAATCTTGTCACAATTTCTGATTCTTAAAACAATTCTTTGGTATTTAATAAGAAAATCAATTGTTTGTTTCAATTGAAGATTAAAAATTTCTAAATTACGATATTAACAATTAATTATAAGTTTATTGGAAAGTTTCATGTTGAGAAAGCAGAAAATGGGATGCCCCATACATGAAGCAATGTTTGTCATGGCAGATTTTTCTTTTATGTAGTCAGAGCAATGAGAGATTGCACTTGATCAGTATTAACTGTCCCCATCATAGGGGAGATATGGTGTCATAAGAATTGCCATATGGCTGACATTGGGCCAGCTTGACTGGCAATTTCAAATCAAGGCCAGCAACCAGCAAAAATATTAAGTGAAGAATAACAGTATAAAATATAAACAAAATCATGTTTTAATTGAAAAAATATTATATAAAGTTATTTTTATTATTTAGTATGATTACTTATAATGATAAAATAACTTTCTCATTATAATTATGAAAGTTTTTGTTATGATTCACAGACAATGCTGTAGTACGTTAAATTTTCAAATGCAATTTGCACAATTTAAGTAAAAATACTTGGTTGCTCTAAGTCTGCTGCAGTTTTGAATTTTAAAATTGATTTTTCAAGATGAGCCAGTCAAGACATTCATGGCTCAAGGAATGAATTCAAAAATTGGTTAACTCATGATGATGATATTTATTCAATTCATTGCATCATTTTTCAAACCTCACTTAGTGTTAAATATGATGGAATTAAAGCATTTACAAGACATGCTAAGTGTTAGAAGCACAAAAAAAAAGAAGTGCATATTTTCATTTACCTTCCCACTTCCCCTGGTCATTGTGTAAGCCAATGAAGCAATTTCTGAAGATGACAAACCCTATATGACATGATTGGATAGTTCATTCAGTAAAAGGGAATTAGCTGTAATTTCATTGGGGATAGTGTTGCAATATTAACTTTATGTGAAATAAGATTGCAAAGACATTTGTAATACACAAGAAAAGCATGCATATTCACGTATAAATGGAGAATTTTTAGGTTTCTTTTGAAAGATTGATTCTGGCTTTCCCAATCATTTTTCATTCTTAAACTGTATGTTTATTAATTAATGAATACAACATGCTTATAATATAAATCATTAATTTTTCTAAACTAAAATAAACTTTAGAAATTAAAATAACTTCAAAAGAATCAAAATTAGGCATTTTCAGCAGAATCAAAAGTAATTGGAATTTGGGAGAAATTTTGGTATTCATCTCATCACTAGTAATATTATCGAAAATTCTTTGTTTTTACTGCATTAATAATAAAATTTCCATTTACACACATACAAAAATGAATTTATTTATATAATTAATTTTTTTTCAAACTTATATGTTAAGAATTTTTTAAAAATAAGAATCAGCATTATCATTTTGTATGGTGTTCAACTGAAGAGGGGTCTAGACTCAAAATTTATCTTGCAGAATGACTATCTGAAAGATTTGATTTGTCCATCTAAATGAAGTGCATTCCTGTGTGATAAGTCCTTGAATTATCAATGTACTATATGATTCATAAACACAATGTTTAAAGGACAGGAAGCTTCAAGTAAACTATTTTGTTAAAAATTTTTATCTTTACACGGTATGTATACAGGAGGAGATTTACTAATAATTTTTTCTTTTATGTCATTAACAAAAGTTTTCTAATGTTGTTTTGGAATATACAATATAATTTCTACCCTCTTTAAACAGTTAATAATTACACTATACCATTCAATCATCATCAGCATAGCCTTACTGAAGGAACCAATTATTTTATTCTACTGAAATGTTTTTGGTATATTTCTTTCCATCTGCAAAAATCAAATAAATCTACTTGATAAATATGATACGTTGGAAATATTAAACTTTTAAGCGTTCTATTAAATCTTCATTCTAAAAACAATTTTTAAAAATGCCTCAAAAAATATTAAAAAAATACAAAGTCCTGTATACAAACAGTTTAAATGCCGGTGCTGGACTATTTAAAATTAAAACTACTACATCTTTATCTATCTTCCTTTTCCTGTCTGTTTTCTAATCAGTACTTTCCAAATATATGACATTTTGTCTGCATCCTTATTTAATATCTGTAATCTAAGTTTACTGTAAAAATACACAATTGTTTCATCATTCCCAAATTTGTTTAAACATTCTCATTATATATTAATAGCTTCATTCCACTTTACATTTAAGTTTTATTAGAAGCTTTCTCAGCTAAACTTATTCTTAACCTTTCCTTCCTAGTGTTCTCTATTACAGTATTTTACATTTTAATTGTGGAACCAATATAGAAACTTTTCTTTTCCACTTCATTATCCTCAATTTTACTGTTTTGCTAGGTCTCTAGAAACAGATTCTTCTCAATCCTTTACTAAATCAAAAACATTGTTTCTAAATCATATATTACATTAATAATCCAAGGGCTTATCATATGGGAATGCACTTCATTTAGATGGACAAATCAAATCTTTCAGATAGTCATTCTCATCACTAGTAATATTATCGAAAATTCTTTGTTTTTACTGCATTAATAATAAAATTTCCATTTACACACATACAAAAATGAATTTATTTATATAATTAATTTTTTTTCAAACTTATATGTTAAGAATTTTTTAAAAATAAGAATCAGCATTATCATTTTGTATGGTGTTCAACTGAAGAGGGGTCTAGACTCAAAATTTATCTTGCAGAATGACTATCTGAAAGATTTGATTTGTCCATCTAAATGAAGTGCATTCCTGTGTGATAAGTCCTTGAATTATCAATGCACTATATGATTCATAAACACAATGTTTAAAGGACAGGAAGCTTCAAGTAAAACTATTTTGTTAAAAATTTTTATCTCTACACGGTATGTATACAGGAGGAGATTTACTAATAATTTTTTCTTTTATGTCATTAACAAAAGTTTTCTAATGTTTTACAATTTTTGATAATGCATATGAAGCCACCAGTTATGTAATGGTTATCATAAGTTAATCTTATGTTAAAGTTATATTTATGTTTTGTTTTTATCATATGGGAATGCACTTCATTTAGATGGACAAATCAAATCTTTCAGATAGTCATTCTGCAAGAAGAAACTTAATTTTGAAAACTAAATAAATTTTTTATTCTGGAATAAAAGCAATTTGAGTTGGGATCCAATATTCTCCTGTTTATTGATTAAAATATATTCAGTCTTATTATTTTTAATATTTATTTTATGCTTTCAATCAGTTAATTTTGATTTTCACAAAGTTGAAGTAAATGTCTAATGTTGAAAATTTATAAATAATGTAGTTTTGAAAATTTTTAGATAAATTATGTTAATAATACATTTATTTACAATACATAAATTTTCTGATTCCAAATCATATCAGAATTAATGAAAATTTTGATATGGTTTGGTTATATTAGAATTTTCACTAATAAGTGTATCATCATTGACATATTCCACTATTGGATGAAATATGCCAATGATGATAGACTTTTAATAGAATTTGATACGAGTAAATAGATTTATTTTCTATAGCTGTTATAGAAGATATAATAAGACTAAAGAATAATAAATAATACATTGCTGTATCATTTTGCAGTAAACTGTCAATTTAGTTATCTAATTGAAGCATAAAATTTTTCTCTTAAGTAATTAGAGTTGTTAGGTTAGATTAGCTTACAGTAACAATAATTTTGTGTTCTTACATTAAGTATTTAATTAAGCTTTACTTTTAATCTTCAGAGTTAAATCATTTAGCTTCAGTATGAGAAAAATGGTTAATTCTGAAATTACATAGGTTCTATTCTATAGGTTCTAAATTACATAGGTTCTATTCTATAGGTTCTAAATTACATAGGTTCTATTCTATATGTTTTGTTATGGCAGTAAAATTACCTTTCAAAAAATTTTACTACCCTTTGTTAGTTATTGTTAAATTCAAAAATTTTAATAAAACATGGTTGTATGTAAAATATACATGACTATACAAATAAAATATTATACATAAATTTTAAAAAATAATCAATTATTATTTATTATTTGCTCAAGTTTTATAGTAGTATATTATTCTTTTTTTTATAAGCAATCGGTGAACAAATTAATTCACAATGAAAATGTTAAAATATCATTAATTGCAACAAAGGTAGTTCCTATTATATATAGTAATTAAAGAAAAAGGCAAGTTATGTATAAACTAAGAATGTATGTTTAATATAACATAACTTTGTGAATACAATATTGAAAAACAATCATAATAAATTATTTTTTTGCAGTATTAATTTTAATTAATATTTATATTTGATGTTAAAAATAAAACAGTACAATATACTATAATATACAATGTACTAATAATAATATATTTTGTTAATATTATAGAATTGTAGATATAACTAGATTGGAAAGTGTTTCTGGCTTTTAAAGTTATTAATAATTGCAGAAATTATTAACTGCAGGTAAGTTTCTTGTCATTTTCTAATATCTAAATGATTTATTTAATTAAACATTAATTTAATTTAGACAGATTAAGGAAAAAATAGCCTGAAATGAGATTTAAATGTAGATCTATAATAGAAATAGTTAAGAATAAGATTTCTATGTATATTTTTTATTTACTAGGTGAATTTATGCTATTTTAACAATAAATTAAACTATTCCTAGCGCTTTTAAACATTTAATATATAATATTATTAAAGTATTTTTGACTACATTAATCAGGAACATCATGCTATTATTATAGTAGATATTACACTCTCAATAGATATATGTAACATACACTCAAACCTGTTTTTGTGCGGTCTATTTTTGTGCGATTTTTTTATTTGTGCGATTTGTTTTGTGTGATTTTTTGTGTGCGGTATATGAATTTCAATCAAATTGGTATACTGCACAAAAATAATTGCACAAAACACATTGCACGTATAAAAAATCGCACAAAAAAAGACCGCATAAAAACAGGTTTGAGTGTATTTATTATTTTTTCTTGAAAGAAAATTGCACTAATGATTTTAATAACTAAAATTTCGTAAATAAAAACATTATTGCAGTCCAATAACATTAGCAAAAATTTATTAATGTATTTATAAGATATTGATTTAAAAATTTGGTGATAGTTTTTTTTGTAATGTCACCAAATTGATATTACTATAATTTAATACTGATAACCTACAGGTTATCTGTGTGAAATTATCTGTGGAAAAGAAATTTGAAAGTAGATATGGATTATTTGATGATTTTAAATTGCAATTACAAATTCATCAGATAGCTTTTCCTTTGTTTAAAATCATTAAGAGTATCACACACAAAACACTAAAACCAGCCATAAACATCCAATATATATAAAATGAACATTTTCATCCATTTCAAACAGATATCATTAGATTACATAAGCTTAATGCAGAACCGAATAATTTTTCAAACTAAAGAAGAAAGTTCAAATTGAACTTTCAAATAGATGGAGTTCAAATGTGCTGTAGTATAAAGAAGTAAATCTTATGGCTGTACTTAAAACATTGCTTTAGAAAGATATAGATGGTAGATGAAACTTGAACAGTTCCTCTATTGATTTATTTACAATGCATACTTCACAGGTAATAATTAACATAATTACAATAATTTAAAATGGTGGGGGTGCTCAGATCATCCCTATGGTTGGTGACTTTTTTCTTACTTCGTCCGACTTCATTATAATTGTTAATAGTTGGAAACTGTGTAATATTTTCAACTAAAATGATGAATCTCAAGCTAATCCTACTACTATTATTAATCTCCAGAATTGAATCGAATTCAGGACCGTTGCAGAAAACACCAACGAAGAGAGGTAGACCACCAATAAATCGTCTAAAGCAATCAACTAATAACGCAATATCGTCAGAATTAGAGATAAACCTTATCATGGACTATACTGAAATAAGAAGAACAGAGTTACCAACTCAGACAGGTGAGAAACCTAATTTAAATCCTTTGATAGAGCTAACAATTACAGAAACAACTATGGAAACAACAGACATTTCAACTACAGACCTATGGTTGAAAATTGTAGAACTTAATACTATCGGTAATGAAAAAATGAAAACAATTTATCCGAGAGGAAATTAATGTAGTTCATATTGAAATAATTAATTTTAAAAAACAATTGCAATTTATTAATGAAAGAAATGAAAAGATTGAATTAGAACTAACCAAATTATGTAATGTTAAAGAAGTAATGCAATTTAAGATAAATACTTTGAATATGCAATAAATAATAATAAATTAATAATATATTATTATGTAAATAAATTAACGGATGTAAATCATAAAGAATTATTGAATTTCTTGACGCATTCTCTAAAGATTACATGCAATGAAAACGAAGACATAAAATCTATCTATAGTATACCTAATTCTAAAATTAGTATTAAATGTTTAACTCTGAAATTGGAACAACTGAGAAATAATATTTTAATGACATTTGATAGATTGAAACAAAATAAATTACTGGGAGAGTGGCCAATATGTAAATATGGCAGCCGATTTAGTTAAAACTAAATCGGCTGCCATATTTACTCACGTAATAGAAAAAAGTCACTATTACCATATTACATTGATTTAAAAAACAAGCAGTTCAACTCAAATTACGAGATGATTATCTGTTAATAAATCAGCAAAAAATTACATACAGTTTTATGCAAAATCAATTAGTATACGCTGATGATTTTTTAGAATATACCCTACGAGAAAATTTAATAAATCAGAGACCATTCTAAAAACAAAAGAAAATAATGAAACAAATAAGAATGAAAACCAGGGAAATGTACAACTAAAAATAACAAACTGGAACTGTCAAGGATTAATTAATAAGGAAAACTACTAATAACAACTTCTTATACTTATTAAGAAACACTGATATACTGGGTATTACAGAAACCTGGATGATCTCTCCAATCAAAGATTTAATTAAAAATAATGAAGAATACAAAATTATATCAACAATAGCACAAAAACCAGACAGCCCAGGTTGTCCATATGGAGGACTAAGTTTGATACTAAAAAGAAATATTGGAGAAATAAAATTTATTCAGAAAACCACTAACTATATAATAGTATTATTACAAATCACTAATCCAGATATAAAGTTTCTAGGAAAAAAATTGATAATAATCATGCTGGTCTACATACCACTGGAACAACTACAGACTCTAAATGATATTTTTAAAGATTTTGATAAATGGAAAAATATCTCCCCATATGTTCTAATGATAAGAGATTTGAATGCTTGAATAGCACAAAAAATGGACTTGGAATATAGGGAACTGAATATGCTAATTTGAAACACATGAGAGTCTAAGGATAAAACAATTATCTGTCAGAAATAACTTGTATAACTAATTCTGGATGTTCAGTAATTGATTTAACAATATGCTCTGAATTATTGGCAGATCTATGCACGAATATACAAGTTTCAAACTGTGACTTATCAGATCATTTTCCTGTAAGAACTTCTATCGAAGTGGCAAAAAATCAAGCTTACAAGAATAAACCCATACCCTACGAAGTAACTTATTATAACTATCAACATATCAATTACAAATTAGTGAAAGAATTAAATACATACTAAGCAGTGGACTAGAAGATGGAATCGACAAATATTTACAATTGGAAAATTCAATAAAACAATTTATAAAAATATGTAAAATAAACAATACAAAATCTCATATATTTAAAAAGCCTTGGTTCAACTTTGACTGTTATATTTTAAAAATTAAGAAAAACAAAGCCTTATCACTATTCAGAAAATTCTATACAAACAATTCATTTAATCATTACAAAAAACTAAAATCTACATACTTTAATTTATTAAAATCGAAAAAGATAAAATATTTGAAAAAATTACAACAACAGCTGATTACGAATAAAAATAACAATTTTTTCTGGACAACAATACAAAAACTACGAAAAAAAGATTTTGAACATCAACTGTATATTGATTTCTCAACTTGGTCACTCTACTTCAAGAGATTTCCCAATATTGAAAAAATAACATCCATGAAATCAACAAATCTGTATAATGAAATATTAGATACACTGTTTACTTATGAAGAATTAGAAGAATCAATTCATAAACTGAAATTAAAATCGGCTCCAGGCATTAACTTAATTACTGCTAAATTTATAAAATTATTGCCACCATCAGCTAAACAAATTGCAATTAAAATGTAACTTTAACAATACAAAATTTTATTCTGAAAACTGTTATACAGATTAGCCAAGTAAAAAGTCCATCTGTTTTATCTGAAATAGTATCAGTCCACATTAACTTGGATAATCAGGGTTACAAAATCTTAAAATTCAAAAATTACAAATAGAATATTTTAAAGCATTAGTAAATAATAAATTTCATTATTAAACTTTTTTTATATGTAAAAGCAGTATTAATTAATTAAATATTAAAAAAATAAAATTTTTATTGTAATTTTCATTTCTAAAAATAATGAAATAATTTATATCAAAAATTATATTGTGGTGTTGTTTTAGAAATGAAATTTTAAATTTTGCTTAGACATCCATTCTAAAGAATTCAAATGCAATTTACCAAAAGTTAAACTTGAATCTTAAGAACTCAAAAAAAAAAAAAACTTTGTTGAATTTCCTAATTTATAATCATTGTTGTACTACGATTCTTATACTATTTTTTTACTTTCATATGGTCTTAATTTTTAAAGAAGTATTTTTTATGCACTTATTATAGAAGAACAATTGTATGACTTTCACAATTTAATTAATTATACTATTATAAAAGTTATATAATTTATTATATAATGTGATAATATTCTTTAGCAAAAGGAATCAATACATGTTGACCATTTTCATTGCTGATGATTACCATATGACTTTATTTTCTACAGGTTTAATTTAAAATTTAATTATTATGAATAAAAAGATTATAATATACAGAGAGATTAAAAAATATTAACAACTCTCAAAACTCATTAAAGTTCATTACCTTTAAATTCACACTTTAGATTGGAAATTTACTTTTTATCCGTGAATAAACAATAGAGATGACGACAAATTTAAAAATGGCAGTGATGATGACTAATGATGGTCATTAGTCATCTTCCCATTATTTTTTCAATCATATTAATAAATTTGAGAAATAAATAACTCAATATATTATGTTTCTTAATTTATTATGATAGTTTGTCACATGACAGTTAAAAAAAAATGACATTGGATTTTTGAGAAATGTATTCTGTCACGTATACATTACACCAATAACTTTGAAATAATCTGTAGGATAGATTCTGGTTAATTCAGAATTTATGGCTCCTGGCTGCTAGTAACTCTTAAGAAGTCAATTTATTTGGGGGTCAATAAATTACTAGGATCATTGATAAATTTGTTTTAATTATATTTAAAATAATAATATTGTAATATAACGATTGATATACAGTTGAACTTTTCTATCTGAAACATGTTTATCTCTAAATTTATTTTTTCCCTACATTTTCAGCCTAAATTTAATACCTTTTTTATGTTTATTTAAAATAATTTTTCCCAAAACCTGTATGTCTCAAATTATGGACAAAAGAGTCAAATACAATTTCAAAGTTTAGCAACTATATTTTGATACCATAAATTGATGTTGAAAAACATCTCTTGCAATACAATACATAGTTGCAATTAAAGCTGCTTTCCTTTGATTGGATAAGAGTTTGACTTGTGCCTTACTAGTTATTATTCCAGGTGACATGTTATAATGGATTTTAATGAATTTTTCTTGACCTAGGCTTTTTTCACGTCATTTAAAATTCTTCATTGTGACATTGAGAAAAACAAATGGCTGGTGTGAAAAGAAAGTTGAATGTGCTTTCAATTGAAGAAAAACTGAAAATCTTAAAATTTTTGGACAGAAATCCTCAGATGAGAAAGAATGAAGTTATGACCAAGTTTGCAATTCCATTGAGTAATCCTTCAATGATAATAAAGAACAGAGATTCAGTAGAGAGAAACTTCAAAAAAACAACAAGAAAGTGAAAAAATTTGAAAATGTTCTTTTCTAGATGTAGATGAATGTGTAAGAAAATAGTTTGTGCAATGTTGTGACCAAGGAGTTCCTCTTACAAAAAGACAGCCAGACGTTTGCCCCTCTGTTTCGAATGAATCATGGTGAGCACATAGTCCTAAACATAAATAGTTCCTTGTCCAAATAATAGGACCTGCTTTTCAAGTATCTCCAAAAAACAGGCCTCTGAAAATTGAGTGTTTAACTATAAGTCTAGAAGTTCTAACTATGCCATGAAGAGCCAAGTGGATAAGGTTCTAGATGCTAGAGTTACACAATATGGGTTCCAGTCCTTTATGACTTTTGTTTTTTTAAATATGTAATATAGTTATTTTATTATTTTACTATGTCATTAGCATTATTATTCTTATTCTTATTCCTCACATTTAAAGCTTATAAAATGAGATTAAAAATTATGGCATCATTTCCTGTTTAGTAAAAATGAAGTTTCTATGGATTTAACTCTTGTATGTTGTTAAATAAAATTTTTATTTCTTCATATTTATGATCAGATATGGTGGTATTGTTTTATTTGAAGTGTAACAAACATGAATGCATGTGGAAATTGTCCATAACAGTAACAATTAAAAGAAAAATGCTGCAACTATGCTATCCTATTTTCATATCAGACTTGTCTTTTTCATCCTTGCACAGTAACATCTGGAGCTCATTTGCTTATGATATCATAGTATGTAACCATGAGCAAAAATATCTGAAAATAAATATGAAGAAATAAAAATTTTATTTTACAACATACAAGAGTTAAACCTATAGAAACTTCATTTTCACTAAACAGGAAATGACGCCATGATTTTTAATCTCATTTTATAAGCTTTAGATGTGAGAAATAATAATAATAATAATGCTAATGATATGGTAAAATAATAAAATAACTATCTTACATATTTAAAAAAACAAAAACTAAAGTCGCAAAGGATTGGAATCCATATTATGTAACTCTAGCATCTAGAAACTTATCCACTTGGCTACTTCCATTCATAGCATAGTCAGAACTTCTAGGCTTATAAACTAGGCTTATAAACTAAACTCAATTTTCAGAGGCCCATTTTTTGGAGATTCTTGAGAAGTGGGTCCTATTATTTGGACAAGGAACTATTTGTGTTTCGGGTCACATGCTCACGAAGTTTCATTCAAATCAGTGGTGAACGTCTGGCTGTCACCTTGTTAGTGGAATGCTATTACAGAAAAAAAGGTAAGGATTTTGCCAAAAGACTTGGCCATAGTGAATTTAAAGCCAGGAATGGATGGCCCAAGAGCTTTAAAAATAGACACAATATTGTCTTCAGAAAAGTTTGCAGCAAAAGTGCATTTCTACCTCAAAATGGTTGTGAAGTATGGATGAAAGAGTTTATGCTTAGTGGATGTCTTCAATGCAGATGAAATGTCTTTTTTCACCAATGTTTACCCAACAGAACAGCAATATTCAAGGGAGAAGAGTGTCAAGGTAGAAAACAGAGTAAAGTGTGTGACTGTACTCTTAGCAGTTAATTAAACTGGAACTGAAAAATTTCCACCTCTGATGATTGGTTATTCTGCAAAGCCCAGATGTTTCTCAAAAGTGAAATTGTTTCCTATAACATATACAGGTTATATAAAAAGAAACCAAACTTTTTCTCTAGAAATATAAATAGATGGTGCAACTAGTATCAATGATCAAATTCAAAATATTGAATGTTATATTATCAATAGTGTGCAATAGCATTTGAATCAGTTCATAGCAATCCTTTGTGTGGCATGAAATGTAAGAGTTAATTTGTGATCCTCATCAGAAAATTGCAATGGAACAATATACCAACACTTCTGCATAAAACTAAAGAAAATTTTTATTGAAATGTTTAAGTTACTGAAACAAGTATATGAGAACAATTGCCTACACCAAACACAAGTTTACAACTTGTTTGGTTAATTCAAAGATGGCTGAGAGTCAATTGAAAATGATCCAAAAAGTGATCATCCAAAGATGTCAAGTAAGGACAATAACATTGATAAAGTGCATCAAATATTAGGAAAGGTTCTGAATGTGACCTGTAGAATGCTGGAAGAGGAGTTGGGAGTGTCAAAGGATTCTGTCTGCATAATTTTATGTAATCATTTGAACAAATGTAAGGTCTCTTCCTGTTTTGTTCTGCACTCACTCATCAAGCAACAACAATAGGTGCACATTCATCATGCTCAGGACATCATCAAAACAGCTAACTGCAATCTAAATTTTCTCAAATATATTGTCACGGGTGATGGGATGTGGTGTTACCAGTATGACCTGTTGACAAAACGTCAATGTTCCTTTGGAAGTCATCAGATGAGCCCACACCAAAAAAACTTTGTTCCCAAAAATTGCAGGTCAAGACCATGCTTGTCTGTTTTTATGATTCCAAGGTTATCATGCACAAAGAATTTGTCTCAAACAGTCATAATGTTACCAGAGAATATTATTTAGGTATTCTGGAATGTCTCTGGAACTTAATTTTACACATATGGCCAGAGTATCATGCTCAAGGAAGCTGGACCCCACTGCACAACAACACACCTACAAGAGCATAGCTGTTTGTCAAATTTTGGCTTGAAAAGGTATTATAACTCTAGACCAATCATAGTCTCCCAATCTGGCTCCCTGAGGCTAAAGAGAAACTTTCTTTTTTAAAGACCTGCAGGGAATTAAAAGTATTCCCGATGTCGATTTACCATATCAAGTTACCGCAAGGAAACCAACCAGTATTATCCAAAGTCAGATGGATGTGCTTGAATAGAGCAATAAGGGCCTCCAGGAAACAAGTTTATTTGCAACTCGTAAGAACAGAAGACGAATTATTCCGGACGGATCCACAGAGACTTAAGGTGGAAAATACGAAAATAACCGTTATTCAAGAAAGGCTTAGATGCGCCCTAACAACATGATACAGCAAGAAAATGAGCTGGATCTTGCGTCATCAATTACCTGCGAACAGGGCCCAGCATAATTGCAATTATGTAGTGTGGGATGATTTGGAGCTCCCTGTGAGCGTCCAAAGGATACCGAGGTTTGGCCCAAAGTACGCACCCACACCCCGCAAGAAAGACACGGTTAAGGCATGTATTCCGGACATAGAAAGTGTTATACTAAACATGGATGAAATTCGGAAAGAGTATTACAGATGGATGGCCACATGTAGGATTAAGAATGGCAAAGATTCCATGCAAGCGTTTTGATTCAGGGAGGATCTATCCAAAGCAATTAAATGGTTTTGGGATAACAACATTGTGTTAATCAGAGCCGATAAGACCAAGGAGTTCGTGGCGATGAAGAGGGAAACTTATGAAATGGGGCTACTCGAATACATTAACGACACTAGATGTGTTGTTCAAAGAAGCGACGCGATTGAAAAGCTCCAAACCAAAGTTAAACGCTTCTTGAAATCGAAACTGGCAGTAAAACTGGGTATGAAGGGTATTATAGTGGATGCCCCAGATACACCAAAACTCTTTGCGTTTGCAAAGACCCATAAGCAGGGACGTAAACTCAGACTGGTAGTGGATAAAGCCGTTGCCCCCACTCGTAAACTGGAGACCACACTACATAACATTTTAGCGCCACACTTACAAGGATACCAATACTCGATATCAGGTTCAGAGGAATTGATAGAAACCCTCAGACATACAGAATGCCCGAATCAAGTCTTCATCATGGATTTCCGGTCACTGTACCCATCCATCGAATTGCTGCCATGTTTTTGTGCACTTAGAGACTTTCTTTTTCAATACGTGAATGACGAGAGATTACACAATCAGATACTGGAATTGGCGCACATAGTTTGCTACAGTTCAATATTTCAATTCGGAGGAATTATTTATACCCAGGGGAGAGGCATACCCATGGGCAGTGCGGTGTCAGGCAACATCTACGAGCTTGTAATCAGACAACTGGAAGAGAGGATAATTCCACCTTACAGCAGCGACATAGGCCTGTATACGAGATACGTGGATGACATCGTGGTACTATGGAAAAAAAGACATAGACGTTAATATATTCTTAGAGCAAATTAACGACAACCTGTATGGCCTCAGTGTCGAGCTTGAGCAACATAGCGATACCGCAGTACACTTCCTGGACCTAAGCATTGAATTGGGAGAAAACAGCATGAATGCCTCTATATACCGCAAGACTTCTAATTTTCCGATGTACATACCAGTGGATTCTTGTGACCCTTACCAGTACAAACTGGTGGCATTCAGGACTCTAGTCAAAAGGGCACACGCACACTGCTCAACATGGGAAGCGCTCAAACAAGAAATGGAGTACCTGCGAGAAGTAGCGAAGAGTCACGGATATAACGGATTAATACAGAAGCTAGAGAGACAATATGAAGAAGGTATCCATCAAGAGCCACCTCATAATGAGGGCAATGGACAACCGACACAACAAATAGTACCTGTATCGTACAACCTGCTGTTGGCATCATTATATAAAAGAATTGCAAAGCAACAAGGGATATGTATCGCATACAGACGACGTCCGTCTATATTTCAAATCCTACATAACAATAAGGATAGGCTGGACAGGAACAAACTTCCAGGGGTGTACGCAGTCCCTTTAATGGACCATAGATTTAACAGAGAATTGCTGTACATTGGCGCCACGAAACGATCGGTAGAAGTTAGGTGGAAGGAACATCAGCAAGACATTAGGAATAACAGAACCAGCACCACACTGTCAGTATATGCCTCAGATCCAGAAATCACAGTGGACTTTGCGAGTGCTAAACTCCTCATCATTACACAGCACACGGACCACCTTAGATGGTTAGAGCAAGTAGAGATTTGTAAGGCCTTCCATTCCATCCAACCAATCAATTCGAGAGACGAGATAAAGTTATCATTAGTATGGCAGGCCCTAATACAAAAGAGCGATATGGCGTAATGGAGGTAAAAAGATCAAAGAAACCCTTATAAGACGTTGCCTTGATAAGAGATACGATCCGATTGAGAATAGATAATTATACATGACAAATGATAGTCACATGATCGTTTTTTAAGTAAATTTTAAATGTTGATGGCATGCTGTTTCGATAGATTCGGAATTCGATAATTTGAATTTTTATCCGGAAAGTGGATAATCTTCAATATAACGGTCGAAAAAAGAGAGTATAGCTTGAGAAAGGATCCAGTGAGGGAGCCGAAAATGTTCACGTACAAACTTTGAGCATATAGCACCGGTTAAAAGGTTTTTAAGAAGATACAACTGTAAATGTACATATTTTAATATGATTTTATGTGCTTTTAACGCTTTCCTAGTGATATTATGACTTCAATATTTGTGGCAGACGGATGTAAAGTCGAATAAAATGACTTAAACTTGATTTTTATTTTTCCATATACTTTTTTGACAAACGACATATAATCGAGAACGACTTAACTCAAGGTATACCTGTATCTGTTTCTAAACTATTTCTGCTAATGAATGTCAAAAATGTTTTATTTTTACCTAATATGGGTATATACGGTACATGCTATTGTATTAATAAAATACCATACATCCAATCAAACCTATTACTGTTTACTACATACAAATATCTCAAAACCTATCTATCTCAAATTTTTTTCTTGCTCCCATGAGATTCGAGATAGACAGTTTCAACTGTATTTTAAATTTTAGTAAAGTAAAATCAAACTTCAAATTTCTGTATTTAAATTTAATAGAAATTGATAATATAGTTTCTTTTATTATTTAATATCTATTTCCTATTTATAATTTATTCTTTTATATCATATAGAAGGGTGTTACATTTAATTTGTTAATTTTGGAAAAGGATCAACAAGCAGGAAACATTGGGAGCCTCTAGTTTAGATCATTTAAAATGTAAAAGAAAAAGTTTTATATATATTAATTATGATAATAAGTTACATTTTAAGTTTTTGTTAATTTTAGATATTTAAACATAAATTTA